>NC_034609.1:14800071-14817907 GCF_900095145.1 Mus pahari
GGAGAAGGAGAAGGAGAAGGAGAAGGAGAAGGAGAAATTCTCATTAAGGCAGGGAGCATTGGTCATTTGCTTCCAGAAACAAAGTACAGGAAATTGAGGGTGGGGGTAGGGGTGTCTTGAAGTGGAGTGTCATGTTCAGTGAATCACTAAAGGGACCAGAAAGTAGACTGAACGTTGTTAGAAGTTTTCTTCCATGAGCCTGCAGTTCTCAGCAGTGCTTGTGATGGTCCTCCTCTGTGTAAACAATCCTCTCTTAGTTTAACTCTTAAGAACAGCTTCATTATCTGTTGAGTTTGCAAAAGAAACATGTGCCTCAAATTCATACCGTTGTTTTGGTTTTTTTTATTTTTTTTAACTGTTGTAATTTAATAAATACTGCATTCTCCTGGAAGGCAGCTCAGGACAGTCCCAGCTGGTGAGGGAGCTGGTCCCACAGGATTCAGCTACAAGCTGTGCATTAAGGGGATGATTTTTGCAAAGGTTTAGAATGTCTGGCACATACTTCTGCCATAGTCTGTGCCTCTACTTCTGGCCGTGTGACATGTTTCTGGGTTGATTTAGTAGATTTAAACACTCAGAGAAAATACAAAGGTGAGAAATTCGGGTGACTTGTGACCACTTGGAGTTTGTGTGTGTGCTGAAAATAATGAAGCGGTAAAAATGGCTGGGTGTTATTTTTTCTGTTTGGTCAGAGAAAAGTTCAGTTAAAGTGTGAAATTTAATGTATCTTTTAGGCTGCAGTTTATTCTTTTTAAATATTTTTGTGCTTTGCTTTAAAGCTAAAGGAATAATAATGGTTGCTTTCGATTACAAGAGTATTGCTGGCAATAACTTTCAGAAAGTGAGGATTTTTTTTTAAAAGACCTGTTTCGTGCTTTAAGGACTCTAAATATACCACTAAGTACCAAATCTACACTTTTAGTAAGTTTATATAGCTGTTTGCTACGAGTATATGACAGACACTGTGTGCTTCTTGCATATATTAAATCACCACATCCATAAAGAAATCAGATGTAATAAAAACTTTTTTTTTAAAGGACCAGTAAGAAGGTTCAGTGGGTAAAGACACTTGCAACCGAACCTGATAGCCGGAGTTTGTTTGATTCACAGGATCTACACAGTGGAAGGAGAGAACCAAGTCCTGAAGTTTGCCCTCTCTCCTTCAATTGTGTGCCACACTACACATACATTCTCTCTCTCTCTCTCTCTCTCTCTCTCTCTCTCTCTCTCTCTCCCTCCCTCCCTCCCTCCCTTCCCCTCTCTCCTTCCTCTCTTGTACAACACACACAAATAAAAACGCCAGAGAGAGAGAGAGAGAGAGAGAGAGACCCTAAATGTACTAATGACACACATCATCTCATTCACAGGATAAGTTTGTGATGGAAGCTTTGTACTGTTAGCATCCTGGTTTTACGGATGAAGAAGACACTGATACTTAAAGATGCCATGGAAAAAGATGATCTGAGAATCCAGGCGGTCCAACTCCAGAAGCTAAGCCCTTACCTGCAATGCTATCCCACCTCTCAACAGCTCATTTAAAATGTAATCATCCCCAGCTGCTCCTTCCTGAGCTTTGCCTCTTGTCTGGGGCTTTACACACATTGTCTCATGGAATCTGCCAAGCAACACAAGAACCCTATGGAGTATCAGTCACCGCTCCCGTGGCAGAGTTAGGAAATAGACTGAGAGACGTCTGGACACTCATCTGAGATCTAACAGCTGTGATGGCAAAAGACCTTCCAATACACATGGCTTCAGATGGCTTTCTCCCTACTGCTGTGACCTCCTTCTGTGTGTTCTAGAAAACAACAAAAGAAGCAGCCTTGTCAAGCACTAAGGAGGTACTTGGGAAGCATGACATTCTCTGGCAGAGGCTCATTGTTGGGTTACCATTTACACAAGTCTTCCTTCTACACAACCATGACACAGTAAGGGGAGATAACACACCTCCTTGTGTGTACAAGGACCTTGTAGCAACATGCGCTACAAGGTTTGTGTGTGTGTGTGTGTGTGTGTGTGTGTGTGTGTGTGTGTGTGTATACATGTAACAAGGTTTTCTTCCAGCAGGGCAACATGGTTCAGTCCTCTAACAAGACAGAAGGACACTGAAGACTAAAACAGTGGCTTCAGATGTAGCTGGAGCAAAGCAGTGCAGCCTGGATCCATCTCTCCTTCCATCTGTTAATTATGGTCCTCCTGTGGTCTTAGGACAACCTGTTGCATCCTGGGCTGGCACCCCACCATCTGCACAAGCCAGCAGAAAGAACACATGGGTTGGTTGGTCAATGAGCAAAGTCTCTATGGATGACTGGGAATGTGTCCACCATGTGCTGCGTATCCACCCTGAAAATTGCATGAGTTGAGTCAGAATAGATGCTGTACTGTTTTCAAAAGAAAAGAAAAGGGAAGCTTCAAAAGAGAAGAAGGAGAAGAAGAAGAAGAAGAAGAAGAAGAAGAAGAAGAAGAAGAAGAAGAAGAAGAAGAAGAAGAAGAAGAAGAAGGAAGAAGGAAAGAAAGAAAGAAAGAAAGAAAGAAAGAAAGAAAGAAAGAAAGAAAGAAAGAAAGAAAGAAAAAGAAAAATTACAGAAAGCACATTTATCTCCATTGTCATCTTCATTATGAACTCAAGCAATTTCTCCCCCCCCCCCCACCAATAGCTCATTCTTCTGGGCACATCTGTGTGACTGACATCTCACCTGTAGCTTGATCTCTGGATTATATCAACCATCAGTGAACAATGCATGTGGCATGAGTTTGTTATGCCAGCAATAGAAAAGCACACACAGGCAGATCTTGAGGGCTCACTGGCCAGAATGCTGAACCCAGTCGGTGAGGTCCAGGTCCCAGGGAGATATCATGCCTCACGAAAAAGAAGTACATGGGTTAAACACCCATGGTTTCACCTCTGGCCTCTACATGCATGTGCCCATGGATGCACACACATGAACACATACAAGAAAGGAAGACAATGCAGGCACATGTCCCCACAGTGATGTCTCATGGATCATCTTCCAGGTTGCACAGGTACCTGGTAACTGCAAAGCCTTACCTTCTATACTGAGTAGTCCAGGTCATTCATATGATGACATATATCCCACGTCATTCATGTGATGGCACATATCCCACAGGCAGGAAGTACCACCGAGTTAGCCATAGCTGTGATGCCACACCCTCTCTTAGGGAAGGCCACGGGAAGACCAGCCACAATAAAAACAGCATCATTAGAGGGACAGCATCAATTCTTTTCTCCTCTGTTTCAAATTATTTGAAAATTTCAATTCTACATCTTTTGGGTTTCAGGTTTCCCTATGTTTTAATATTACTTTTTTATTATTTGAAAATCCCACGTATTTATGAAGTCTATATTAATCATATCCTTCCCTGAAACTTCCCCTAGTGCCCTTCACTCCATCTTCTTCCCAGCCTCATGTCTTATTTTTATTTTATTTTGTTGTTGTTGTTGTTGTTGTTCATAACCCTGTGCTAGCCATAGGCACATGGATGTGTGCTCATGCACTGGAGCAGAAGCATCCTGCCAATGGCCAGATGTGCAAAGGATTGTGACTCTCTCTCCATCAACAGTAATCAACTGCCAATAGCTCCTCCAATTACAGGGAAGGAGAGAAGCCAGGGACCTGTACTCTAAAAGTTTGACTGGCTTGATCATGTACAGAGATTGCGTATAGAAGATAACCACAACAGCTGTGAATTGGTGCATGTGGACAGCCACACTGTGCCCAGAAATCAGCACTTCACAGGTCTCCTTCCCATCTCTTAAATTCTCTCCACCTCCCCTTCAATAAAGTTCCCTGAGCCTTGGGTGTGGATACAGATGACCTACCCATGCTGAGTACTCAGAGTTATTTACACTGGGCACTTTGGTCAATACTGAGTCTCTGCATCCATCAGCCCCTCTGCAAAAACAAGCTTCTCTAGCCAAACCTGGGAGCGACACCAACCTATGGGTATAAACATAAATGTTTAAGGTACAGTGTGACAATGTGACCGTTTAGCAAGACAACAGTGGGCCTCCCATCCACACCTTCTCCCCAGAGCCTATGAGATCCCCAGTCATGGGCTTTTTGATACCAAGCTTGAAATCCCTCCTGTGGAACAGCCCTCATAACTGATCAAAAAAGGACAGGTTACCCCCATAACCAGCATGTCACTATTGCGGTAGTGGGGATACCTTGCCAACAGGTCAGGTTGAAACATGCAAGGCTCAGTCCTGACTAAGACCATTGATGTGTCTTCTCTTGCAGGACCCTTCAGAGCACCCACTGGTATTACATAAGCCATCAAGCAGGGACATAGTTTCCTGGTCAGTTTTCTGTTACATATCTGAAGTGGGTAGTGTCTTCAGCAATAGAACCCTACTATCTAATTATGATGGGTAACCAAGAGAAATGGTAATGGCCTGAGAAGAAGAAAAAAAAACATAGGAAAAATTAAGGAGACAACTGTATTCACCAATGAGACCTACATAGTTTTTGTCGATAAAGAGATCCTGCTACTGAATTTCCCAGTTGCAGGGCAGAAAATTGGCAGTGTAAATCAAACACACATTGAAGAAGGGAAGTGTATTCATCCAACTGCAGATGAAGCCGTGAGGCATGGCAGTGGGCAGGGTTTGCTTCTGGTAGGACCTAGGTGCTGATTTCTCTCCGTGGCAAAGGTCTTAAATCTACACTGACCAAGTATTATTTGAGAACCGCTTAAGTAGAAATGGTACAGGAAATCAATATTCAATTGATTAGCTTGAGTCAACAACCGGCAGAATGAGAGACTGATTGAAACTCAAGTCTGAAGCCAAGCCCACGGAAGGCTGCTCCGTGCCCACCTGCAGCAATGGCGTGGGCACAACTCTTCAGGGGGGTTGGAGATGGCGACATTTGCATCGCTGAGACCTGCAGCCCCTTGAACTTCAGCATCTTGACCCGGCTTCTGCTTCAAGAAGAAACAGCAGTGGAGAGAAGCTGGTGACAAGGGAAAGGTGGTAAGAAAGTCTGTATAGAGTGGGAAGGCCACCAAGCCTGCCATGGGGGGAGGGGAAGGGGGAGGGGGGAGGCTAGTGAGAATGTCCCAAGGGAGACTGGGAAAAAGCTAATTCTCAGCCTGTGACAACAGATGTCTCTCTGGTCTCTCAAACACCTCCCCCTTCCTCCTTCCCTCCCCTCTTGTTGCTAGGGTGTGCTCTGCACTTCATTCGCCTATTCTGTCGACCTCCCCTCTTGTTGCTAGGGTGTGCTCTGCACTTCATTCGCCTATTCTGTCGAGAGAACACAAGCATCACTAGATGTACTCTCAGTGAAGAGACGTCGTCTCTGAGAAAATAAACGGCAACAACGGAAGAGTTGAACTGGAAGGCTTGCGATGCTATTGATCCGATTCCCTTTTATAAATGTGGAAAGTGATGCCCAGAGAGAAGATGCAGCCTGCCCAAGTCCAAGCTTAATTATTTGCAGAGTCTCTAAATTTAGACTTGCTAATGTGGGGCACCTGCTCTTGCTAAGTAGCCATGAACCTGCCCAGAGAAGCGGTCCATGCTTGCCTTTGTACTTAGATTACCCCGGACAGTCTTCTCCATGTTAATCTTTCTATCTCCTCAACTACAATAGATAGAAGGCACAAGAAGAGTCTAAGGAAGGTTGTTTAGATAGCTTTGGAGTCATAGGAGTCCGAAGTAAATTATGAAAAGACAGGTAACGAAATCAACCCTGTGCCTTACTAAGTCCAAACTAACAAGAAGGTCCACTCTTGCTCATTTTCTTCCGCTAATGCTAAAAAAAACTCAGCCGAGTATGGACACGCAGCAGACTGGGATTAATGAGGAAGCCAGGATTACTTATAATTGACCTATTCATTGTCCCTATGCAGATGGTCCTGCTAAATATGTGAAAACAGTTTGTTCTCTTAAATAGGCTATATATTCCCTGCCCTCCGTCCTGTTTACACTATTAATTTGCTTAGCAAACCTTTTCACCATATCTAGTACGAAGGTAAACTACAGCCCAGCCAGAGCGTCTGAATTATTCATATACTCTAAATTAGCACGGTCCAGATTAATGAGGTTTTAGTCGACTTTTTATCTTCAACCACCTTCCCCTGAGGCACAGGGTCGTTGCTTCCCTCTGTCTCTGTCCCTATTATCATAAGCTATGTCCCCCAGGTGATACCCGGTTAAAGGGCACCTGGTTACAGTCTCCCCAGGCCGGCTCTGGGGGCACAAGGAGAAGAAAGAGAAGCAACCCCGAAGCCTACATCTCCATCCTCAGTTCAAATTCCATTCAGCAAGGAGCTGAGGAAAGTTGACCGCTCAATTTCCTTCCTTCACATATGTGGTACTTCATATGTTTTCTGTTCTTTAATCTTGGACACCATGATGCCCTTACCAGGAGATACAGAAAGAAAAAGATAATGGAGGAGGAGTGGGGGGTTCTAGGAAAGGTTCTCTTCTGCCTTCTCCCCCGCCACACACATTTTTTCTGTGTGTGTGTGTGTGTGTGTGTGTGTGTGTGTTCACTCTCTCCTTTCCCTCCTCCTTCCCCCAATCTCGTTCACCCTGTAAATGTCATCATTATGATGTGGAAAATAACCATTTTGAGATTGTTGCAATGTGTGAAAACAGAAAGCGGAGAGATTCTCTGTGTTTATCCAAGGTAAGTGCGGTAGCTGCAACTCTCCAAGATCACGGACACCACGGAGGGCTCCCCCGAAAGCCCGATGCCATATGCAAGCTCATTTCCTCTTTTACTGCTTAATTCCCCCACCATGCCATCTGATCAGCTCTCGAATGTCCCCTGTGTCTTCGCCTTAACAATCAAGCCTGGTAGGCCATTCTACACATTTGTGATTCTCCACATGGAAAAAAAAAAAAAAAAACACTTCCTGACATCTGCTCTGAATTTGTTTCTCTTTAATTTCCATTTATGCTCCCTTATCCTAACATCTGTGTCATTCTGAAAACAGTAACTCAGGCTGACGTTATCTGTGCCATTTAAAATTTTATATTCCCCACCTAGAAGTTCCTCTTAACCATGTCGTGGCCGTGGAATACTGGGGATGCTCCGCCCAGCGAGGGGCGGGGCAGGCATGGGCGGGCAGGGGTGGTCAGCTGTGACTACAGAGTTCTCTTAGAACTGGAAATCTTGGCTTAAGCTCCTCTCTTGGTCCTTGCGGACAAAGGGAGGGATGGTTGGTGGCTTGAGGCCTACACACTTACTTTTCTAAGTCCTTTTACAGCACGATTTAGCACCCCAGATGCTAAGAACCATGATCAGGAGAAACCTTCTAACCAAAGAAGGTGGCTTAGAAGAAAGAATAGAAGGGAAGAAAGTTGCTTAATTTCTTCAAAGTCAAATGAAAACTGGATCTGACATTCATGGTCATTCCTTCTGAAATTCACAGGCATGATTGATTTTTTTTTTTTTTTTTTTTTGAATACTAAAAACATCTCTGCTGCCTACATCCCAAGCCTTCAGGTAAGTTAAGTGTCTCATCAGTGGACTTGGCTGTCATTTCCCTAAACTCTTATAATTGGCTTTCTGTTTGAACTCTACCCCACAGTTACCTGGCAACAGTCAGGCAGGCCTGCCCCACTCTAAAAGGGGCTGCTTGCCCCCTCCTCCCTCTCTTACTCTTGTTCTCTTACTTCTCTCTCTTCTCTCTTGCCCTGTTGGGCTCTTTCTTTTCCTCCTCCCTTCCCCATTCTCTTCCTCCCCTCTCTTCCTCTCCATGTGGTCATGGCCGGCCTTTTCTTCTCTACTCTCTCCCTCTCTCTGCCTTTCTCTGCCTCTGCTACTCTCTTAACTCCCCTCCTCAAGCCCTGAGTAAACTCTATTCTATACTATACCAGCTTGTGGCTGGTCCCTCAAGGGGAAGGGAAGCCTTGGCATGGACCAGCGGAGGTACCCCCTTCCCCCATACCTCACCACACCCCTTAGAACATACCTTCTACCTCTATCTTTTTACAAACACATCACTAATCATTACTACATAGGCCCTTCTGCAATGCCCCCATTTCTGTTTTGTGATTCCTTGCCATTTCTGCACCCCAAGTCTTCATCTTTTCCTCTATGCTTAAAAAAAAAATGCCCATATTTAATATAGTCAATAAAAATTAATACAGTTGTTCAATCAAGATTTGTGTGTGTGTGTTACACAACCACTGCTTGCAAGGCAGCCCATGCTGGGCACATGCTCAGAGTATGAAGAGGGAAACCAACATGGCTTAAAGTGAGCGTAAAAAAAAAAAAATCAAATTATCCTCTAATTACACATCATGGCCATTGCTATGAAAGGAGATATCATGTGCTGTGAGAGTGTCTGTGGGGAAGGGATCTTTAGACTGAGGAATCCAAAAGCTACACAAACTATAATCTCTAATAGAGATGGAGCCAAGGTAGTCATGGACACCGTGAGTGCTGTAATGGTATAACCCACATGTTAGTGGAGGAGAGACGGGGAAGCTGTGAAGTCAGGAGGCCACCTTGCCCATCACAGCAGACACACTCACACGCACACTCACACATACTCACACACACTCACACACACACACACTCACACACACTCACACACACACACACACACTCACACATACACCAACACACACTTAAACACTCACACACCAACACACACTCACATACACACTTCCACACTCACACACACTCACACACATGCACACACACACACACACTCCTACATGTATGCACACACACACTCACACACACCAACACACACACACACACACACACACACACACACACACACACGTACATAATGGATTAACGGCCCTTTGGAGTTCCTGATTGTTCCTGATTGTCACTGTGGAATCATTTCTAAAACATTGCTCTTAAAGCTCCAGAAAAGAGAGCATTTATAAAGTCTGCTAAGTCTGGGAGAAGCTTTTAAAACCAAGAACGATGTCACCCAGAGTTGCCAGGAACCAGGTCATTTCTCTTCTAGATGAGGACACCACCATGTCTACCTTAACAATAGCTTCAGCTGAGTGCCTGTGGTCCTCTGTGGACTCCAAAATGGAATCTCTAAAACGTAAACTTAGCGTCATCCCCTTGTTGCCTAAGCTCATCAGACAGGCCCAGTTTAACAAAATCCTCCCAAAGTCTTCGGCCATCAGGACAGGGTGAGTGCCATGGGGCTCAATACAGTGGTTCTCAAATTTCCTAACACTGCAACCCTTTAATATCACCCCTCATGTTTTGGTGACCCCCCCCCACACACACACACAGCCATAAAATTATTTTTCTTCATAACTGTGATTTTACTACTGCTATGAATATGTAAATATCTGTGTCTTCCAATGATTTTAGGTAACTCCTGTGATAGACTCCTTTGACCCCTAAAGGAGTCGCTACCCATATAGGTTGAGAGAGGCTGGCTGAACAGAGTCTCAGAAACCAACCATGCACGCTGACCTAACCATAGAGCTCAAGCCTCTGCCACTGCCTCTCCTCACTAATCGTGTGCCCCATTTGTACCAACTTCCTTTAGGCCCATGAATATGTGATAGGCTGTTAGAAGACATGTTCCTTTAATTCTTCAGCCTCCGCCTTGACTACCTCCAGCTTCAGGGGCAGGATATAAACTTAATTCTCTGGGAAGCTGCTCTGAGTCTCCTGCTCCTCGTTGGGAACCTTTACTGTGTGCTCTAACAAATAGGGTCGCTGGATCATGGCCCTGACCATGCTATAACTACTTAATCGCATCCCCTAGATCCTAAATTCTGAGAAAGCAGAGCCCATAGGGATCCTGTCCCCAACTGGTTTCCAAGAACTACTAGGGGCTCTTCTGAAAAGTGTTGAGTAAGTGACAGTGACCTTGTAATGGCTGAACTAAAATGTGTGGGCAGTGGTCTACTTCCCCCAGGAAGATGCTACTGCATCTCAAGCTTTGCCACATGATCCTCTCCACTGTGAGGTAAACATGCCTCTCCACCAGAAAACACCCCATACTAGAAGCCCTAGAAGATGGAGACAAAAGTTCTGCTTGCTATCTCCAGGAAGAAGTTAGGGAGGCAGAAGGGAGTGCTTCAGCATGCCTCCGCGTGATGCTAGCCTTGGTACCAGAATGTTCAAGAACCACACAGCTGCCTCTCTTCCCCTCCCCCTAAGTTATGAGCATGCAGCCTCAGGATTCCATCTTGCCCTCCTGGAATTATTTATGGGGCCCTGGGCTTGAATAAAGAATCCATTCTTTTGGAAGAAACCATGATGTGTTCAAATTTTTTATTTATTTATTTTTTTAACATTTGGTGTTCGGACCCTGTTTGGTAACTGTGCCCCAGTGTGTGAGTAATAGGTGTGTTGCTTCGGTGTTTGTATCATGCTAAAGCTTATTCAGATGTTATAACATTTTTGCTGCTGTATCTTGGCAACATGATTTATTCTGCAAACGCTCAGTGTTACTATCTCACAAAGCTGTACCATCTGGGTTGAATTAATAGGCTACCCAGAGAAATAAATGAGAATGGTCTCCCATAATTAACATGTAGGTAAAGTATATTTAACAGATTATTATAATTAATATGTCAGTTACAGATTTCATGCTAAATAGAATTGTGAACACAAGATATTAAGATTAGTTACCCTCTCTGTGTGTGCCTCCAAAAAAAAAGCTGCAATGGAGAAAGAAATGAGGGCAGAAAGTTCAGTATCAATAAAATTGACCTTAACATTAAGAACATCAGATACCAAAACCGCAAAGCAAACAGTGACAATGTCAGGCGTCATAGGCTGGGAGCAGCAAATTACTGGTTTCATAAATTCAGAGCAGATACCAGAGATGTCCAGAATATCCCAGATGCGACCGGCGAAAGCACCAGAACGTGCTTAATTTATACGCAGCTGAATGCGCCTAGCTAAAGCAAGAAGTGGGGGAGGGGAAGAGTAAGACAAAGAAAAAACAGATTTTCGCCTAACGCCAGCCTGAGTTCCCTGCTGCTCGGCACCCTGCGAAAAAATGCCAACGCACTCCAGAAAGGCCAGGAAGGGCTTAGAGGCCCAGGAATGCAGGGGTGTGGGCATCCAAGCTGGACCTTCAAGGGGGTGGGGAGGGTTTTGTCTAGTCATTCAGCATGGATAGCAATGGATAAGAGGCTGAGACCCAAGCAACGGGGGATTGAGAGACAACTGAAGGCTCCTAGTCCTTTGACTCATATTTCCTGATCACCCTTGTGGAGCTTCAGGGAAAGGATGTGGATGCTGAACTGTACTGGTGAGGTGCCCAGCCATGGAAGCTTCAACAGGAGCTATTGTAGGCCATGGAACAGTGAATGCACAATCAAGTTTTCAATGTTTGACCACGTGATTCAAGAAGGCTGCATTGCTTTTCGTTTCTCTGGATTTTCTCAGTCAGCAGCAGGCAGTGCTTTTCTGGATTGTCCTCTTGTCCAGCCCTGTCTACTGCCCTGGAATGTGAAACCTTTGCAAATTTTCTCACTGACTTTGAATTACCAAAAGAAAAAAAATGGATAAAAATTACAATTCTGGGTTTAAAGTGCATGGCCCCATGCATGGAGAGAAATATATAGCCTCCACAAGGCGAGGTCACATTTACATTAAAGGTTCTACAGGGTGTGCCTGCTGTGGGTTCTGTCTTCACCCAGCAGAGAGCACTGAGGAGCGACTACCCAGTATCTGCTTCTAAAGCCCCCTAATCTAATTGCTGAACAAATAGATCCAGGAATCCTCCAAGCTGAGCCTTCCCCAGAGGGTCTCCAGGCCAGAGCATAGCCCATTTCCAAAACAATCAGGCCATGTGAGAAGTGACAGAGAGTCAAACAGAATATGTCTCCCAAGAATGGATTGTGTTTAGCCTTTGGGGACAGGATGACAAGAAGTGTCTCTATTGCCCTTTTTTTTTTTTTTTTTTTTTTCTCATCAGTACAAAGGGGGAGGGGGAATATTGCCTCAGTCAGAGAGATGTGGAGGGTTATTGGAATGATGAAGAGAAGGGTGAAGGAGTGGGAGATAAAGAGAAAGTGGGGGTGGGAGAAAGAGAAGCTGGGCTTTGTGGGAGTGGTCTCAGAAAGGCTCAGGGAAGCCATACTCCCAAGCAGCTCTTCATCTTGGAATCCCTACATAACGGGAGGGAGCTGTCCAGTCCTGTTTCTTAGGGGAGATTCAGGGTTGTCTTTCCTAGTCACATCTGCCGACTTCATTCTGTCTCTCTGTAATCTAAACTTGCCTGTTCCATCTAACTATTCATACAGGGCTGAACACACATCCACCATCCTAATTCTTCCTCAGTGAAGCTGCCTTAAAGAGCCTGACTGGAGTCCTGACCTACACTGCCAGCTCTGTAAGACTGAGTCGAATTAGGCAGACCAGGAGCAAGAGGTTCAATTCTCAGCCAATCAGCCTGGAGAAACAATTCTCAGCCAATCAGCCTGGAGAAACAATTCTCAGCCAATCAGCCTGGAGAAACTTTTTTTTTTTTTTTTTTTTTTTTGGCCTACTCAGAAGGGGAAGAAACTACAACCCTACAGGAAAAACAGAAAGGAAGAAATAATTAGCATGATTTGATTGGCATTTCTACCATGATAATACTGTTGGTGTCACCATGGCTGTATGGAATGTTATTTGCTTCTTTAGAGGAAGATAGTTTTAACCAGCCCAGGATGATTGTTCTGGTGTCTAAAACACGCCCCCCCCCCCCACACACACACAAACACACACACATCATAGCTTTCATTAAAGTGTTTCAAGACATAAAACCAAAAACAACACGGGCATGTCTACTAAGCATTATGGTGTTAGTCATGAACACGGGTGTATTGACTGAACCTCTAACCCCAGTCACAGAGCTTGTGACTCTTTGCAGCTGCTCTAGAAATGGCTGTTAAAGGAATGAATGGATGAAAAAGGTTTTGTGACAGGCTTTAAGCCTGCTGCCTCATCTTCGGCCACCAGGATGATAGGTTCCTTGTGTTAGCATTCTGTCTAAGCTCCGCCCCACAGTTACCTAGCAACAGCCAGGTAGGCCTAACCCACTATAAAAGGGGCTGCTTGTCCCCTCCTCTCTCTCTTGCTCCTCTCTTTGCCCTCTTGCTCTTCTCTTGCTCCCTTGCTCTTCCCTCCCCCCATTCCTCCCCCCCCACATGCTCATGGCTGGCCTTTACTCTTCTACTCCTCTTTCTCTTCTTCTCTTCTCTTCTTTTCCTTCCCTTCCCTTCCCTTCCCTTCTCTTCTCTTCTCCTCCTGCTCCTTCTTTCCTTCTTTCTTTCTCTCTGTCTCTCTCTCTGTCTCTCTGTCTGTCTGTCTCTCTCTGCCCTGAATAAACTCTATTCTATACTATACCATCATGTGGCTGTTCCCTCGGGGGAAGGGATGCTTTGGCATGGGTCCTCGGAGGCACCCCCTCCCCCCCATACCTCATCACACCTCCACGGAACACATCCCCTTCTCTCTTTATCTTTTTATAAACACATCACCCTAGAAGTCTTACCAGACAATGATTTCTGCCTTTGCCCTCAGGCACCGCTGAGTAAAAACCAGTCACTGCCTGCTTGGGCAGCAGCTCCCTGGCCCCAGCTGATGTCACACTGCAGGTGCACAGAGGAGAGAGGCACACAGCCCATGAAGCTGGCTCCAAATCTGCCAATGTAAGCCTCTGGCTGCTCAAGGGAAATGGACTCAGATGAGCTCCTGAATGTAAAGAAGATTCCAGTGGGAGTGTGACAACCAGAGTAACCAAGGAGGCACAGAGTGTCCCCTGCATGCAGAAAAAAAAAAAAAAACAAAAAACCAAGCACAGCAGGCTCAAGTCACCAATTGCTGGAATCCCTCCACCCCCACCACAAGCATTTCCTATGCATTCACCTTAGTCTAGAGATGCAACCTAGTTCTACAATTCTGTCATCCAAATATCCAGTTGGATAGGCAAGTCTCCCTCTCCCTCTCCCTCCCCTCCCCCCTGCCCCTATCCCTCTCCCTCTGTGTGTGTGTGTGTGTGTGTGTGTGTGTGTGTGTGGTGTGTTTATTCTTTGCAAGGGGATTTTAAATAATTTTTAAAATGTAGAAACCATGGAAGTATGCCAATTCAGGGAATGACAAAGAAATACACCACCCAGATCTGTGGAGCTATCAAATGTAGCTATCAAAAATACCACAGTAGACTGCATTAAGTACTATGGACGCCCGCCTCGCCAGCAAGGAATGACNCCGCACAACAGGATTCTTCTGCACACGTTTATTGGGAGAGCTTGATTGCTGTGGCGAAAGACCCCGAGCCCTAGAACTAGGGCTGCTTTTATAGGCCTAGGACTGGCGTGGCCATGTCTGATTGGTTCTGCTTTCAGTCCTTAATTTACATGCCCCGGGACGGGCTGTGACTTGGTGTGAAACCCATTTGCACCTGTGCACATTGGTTGTTTATCCGAAATACACGGGCGGTGGCCAGTGGTAGCCAGCACCATCTTGTAATGGCGTTATGTGGCTTCCCACAAAGTACCACAGACGTTAATGCCAACATACGTGATTCTGGGTTTGTCTGTTTGCTTTCAAATAACATACGGCAACTGCTTTAGTCACTTAGCTCTACTGGTGTGAAGAGGCGTCATGACCAAGAAATCATTTTAATAGGGGCTTGCTTACAGTTTGGGGGGGTTAGTTCATTATCATCATGTTGGGGAGCATGGCAGAGTTCAGGAAAGAGCTAGAGAAATAGCTGAGAAGTACATCTCCATTCGTAGGCAAAGAGAGGTGGGGGTGGGCAGGGACTGGGCTTGGCATGCATTTTTGGAATCTTAAAGCCCATCTCTATTGATACACTTCTTCCCACAAGGCTACAGTTCCTCATCCTTCCAATCCTTTCAAACATTTCCACGCCCTGATGACTAAGCACTCAAACATATGAGCCTATGGAGGCTAATGAGCCTATAGGGCCATTCTTATTCAAATAATCACGCCAAGAATGGTAGCAAACACCTCTAATCCCAGCACTGCACTAGGGAGACAATGTTTCTCTTTGAGTTCCAGGCACTGCACTAGGGAGACAATGTTTCTCTTTGAGTTCCAGGCTAGACAGGGTTATACAGTAAGACCCTGTCTCCAACAAACAAACATACATATATTTTTTTTTTAAAGAAAATACAAAAGCATTGTGACTCTAGTTGCACTGTGTTGTTTGGCTAAGGTTTAGTAGGTAGCTAGATCCTAAAGAAGTGATGGTAGAAGAAGGAAGGAAGACAAGAAACTTGGATGCTAAATATGTCAATTAGCTGGATTATAATAATTGCTTCATAATAAATATGTGTGTTTCAGAACATTGCATGCCTTCAGTAGACACAATTTTTATTTGTCAATCATATTTCAGTAAAGTTGGAAAAATAGTAAAAAGTATATTTGCTCTGTAGTGACTGGTAATCTATGGAAAAGCCTGTCTATTCACTGATAACCCAATTCACTTTAGACTGTGCTGGGAGTCATTCGGGGAGGATATTTTATTATTTATTTATTTGGTTTTTTTAATGTAAGTGCACAGTCACTGTCCTCAGACACACCAGAGGAGGGCATCAGATCTCATTACAGATGGTTGTGAGCCACCATACAGTTGCTGGGAATTGAACTGAGGACCTCTGAAAGAGCAGTCAGTGCTCTTAACCACTGGGCCATCTCTCCAAGCCCACATTGGGGGAGTTTTTAAGTCTTACCCACTCACCACTTTCTCTTGGTACATTAAATTCTTACAGGCATGACTTTTCATTTTTTTAATTCTCCACAATTTAGGGAAAAAAAAATGGAAAAATGCGTATATTAACCACGCTCCCCAAACAGAGAAAAATCTGCGATACTAAAGAGCTCACTAAATTTGGAAATGAGTCCAATCTAACCTCATAGTCTCTCCAGGAAGACACAGGATTAGGGTGAGTCACAGTGTACCGAAGCAGGATATAAGCATGCCAAGCTCGGGCTGCTGACTGTTGTGACTCCAATAATGGAGTCACTTTTGCAGAGTGATAGGATTGGTTCAGAACAGGGCCTCTTCTGTCTCCTAGGCTTAAGGGCAAACACCATACGACCTTGACCAAGCTAGATAACTTCAACTTTTGGAATTATTTCTTTGCAGGTACAATAACAACAACATTGACCCCAGAGGGTTATTGTAAAAATATAATGTAATATTTATTAAGTACAGGCTCTGGTACATGCTAAGTCCTTAGAAATTTTAACCAGCAAATATGTGTCATTCACAAGGTGGAGGGGGGGGCGGTCTTCTGAAATATAAACGACAAATCACCTGTTGAAACCTTTAGTGTTTGATCTGGAAAATCCAGGGGGCTGTAGCTGAGTGTTTGTGATTCTGTGGCCCTCTCAAACTAATATGGACAACTTTGTGTGGAAAATCATGTAGATTCTCTCTAGGAGAAAGGTGTACAGTCCTCCCAAGTCCTTGGTGGCACCCTTCCAAGGATAAGGGCGCCCATTTGGAGACTGTGTGTGGCTTCTGGGAGACAGAGTTCTAAATCTTCTTCCACCAAGACAGCATGCCTGAAACTCCGGCTGCTTACTCGTGGCATCCACACAGAACTTTTCCGGGGTATGGTCTGTCCTTAATCACTACCCCTTTCTCTAGATCCTACTCAGTTCTGGGCTGCCTTACCGGTCAGTCTCCGTAAGTGAGAGCAAGTCTAGCCTAAGCACCAGTTGAGAAACTCGTCAACCCATATTTGTCACCGACCTGAGCAGTTTGCCTGAATAAAGCATCTGGGTGGTGTGAGAGAGGCGGGACGACTTCGATTCTAAATGGCACACTGAGAGATCGCTCGAGATGAGGAAGAAAGAAACGTGTCCATGGAAACAGGCCCGGGAGTGTTCCACCAGGTGCTCCCGCGATGTCTCCGTATCTCCTTTCTGCTTGGTTGTGATTGGCTTCAGTCTCAGACAGTCAGGTAGCCAACCATGAAGCTCAGCCGCTTAGAGCAAAAAGAAGTAAGAATTCCTCTTTCCCAATAGATGCAGCAATATCCAAAATAGAGTCCTCGACCTTCCTGGCCTGGCTCACCTGAAACCGAGTATCATGGCGAAGGAAAGAAAGACTCTGATTGGCTGGATCTGTTCTCACCTCCAGTGTCAGGGACCCAGTTACTCACATAGACCTATAGAGACTGACGCACTAGAAGTGGGTGGAAAGCTTGGGTGCTCTTACTGAAAAGAGGAAGAATAGATGTGCGACTACATGACTGCTGGCTAACCTGTGACCACTCATCTTAAAGACATATACTCCAAAGCACAAGAGCAAGGATCCAACGCCGACAGGCAGGCCCGGGTCATACATAGCTCAGAAAGACATGGTACCCAAGTCCAGGTGAAAACCTTCCAGATAACGTCAGGGATGTCCGCAGCCTCTCCAGCAAACAAACCACACGGAGGGCTACTCCTGCTCCACGTCCTCTCAGTATCTAAGCAGTGTGCTTCTCCAGGCTCCCGTTAGCCTGTCAGAGGAAAGGATTAGCATGTATTTTGACTTCTGTTGCAAACAGCGTTGTTTCAGAAATAAAGTTGGCATGGCAGGAATCTTGGTTGATTTAATCTCTGACATGGGAAGCTCATTTATAGTATCACAGCCTTCTGGATGTTTAAAAACTCAAGTGTTATAAGCCTGCTGTGCTTTTCCTGCGAAGTGCAGAACAGCACTAAATGAATTATACCACCTGGCCCCAGCAGCACCAGCAGGATCCGGCATCAAACACAGTTTCAGTCTGTTCCTGGTGTGTGGACTTCCCTCTGCTGGGGCTGCAGTCATCTTGCAGAAATAGTCCCACGCCCAGATATCTCTCTCTCTCTCTCTCTCTCTCTCTCTCTCTCTCTCTCTCTCT
>NC_034609.1:14818128-14897376 GCF_900095145.1 Mus pahari
ATTCCAGATCAGCTGAGTCATGCTGCCTCTTTTCCCAAAATAATCTTTCCCAAAGCAGATCTCCTCCAGATGCACATCTAGAACGTTTGATCTTAAAACAACCTAAGATGCTCTTGTTTTCCTGGTAAAGGTGGGTTTTACACGGTGTACCCCTCCACACCACCTCCCTACACCCAAAACCCTACTCACTCTCAGTAAAATTACATGTTGATATGGGGTACTCTAGATACGTAAGTCTATCTTCTCATTACAAGAGAAGTTTATCACAGTCAAATTCAGACTGAAGTTGCTTGGGTGTACATAAAGCAATCAGGCATTGGCATCTTCGGGAACAGGATATCACATGACACCTACAAGATAAAGTTTTATATGAATTTATAGGAAAGTGTGACCAGCACAGGCTCTATACTCTTCCTAAGCAGTGTGCTTTTCCAGGCTAAAGAAAAAAAAATGTTTCTTTTTCTTTCTTCTTTTTTAATCTCACTGTCATAGGTTACAATTTTGACATTTAGACAGAAAACAGATTGCTTATAGTTTAGAAGCTGACATCAACTCTTTCTAGAATCTAGCTACAAAGAAATCCACATCAGGGATTTTCAATAAGGAATGGGACACAGAACAGCTAGGGCCTCTCTCTCACACTCATTATCAGTGAAATTAGGAAGTCTTCCACCACTACCTCCACCTCCATCCCCCCGCCAGAGCTCCCAGGGACTAAACCACCAACCAGAGTCCACATGGAGGGCCCCATGGTTCCAGCTGCATATGTAGCAGAGGATGGCTTTGTCGGATATCAACGGATATCAACGGGAGGAGAGGCCCTTGGTCCTGTGAAAGGTTGATGCCCCAGTAGAGGAGACAGGAGAGGGTGGGGAGATGGGTGAGTCCCCTCATAGAAGCAGGGAGAGGGAGAATGGGATAGGGGGGTTCTGAAGGGAAAACAGGGAAAGGGGATAACATTTGAAATGTAAGTAAATAAAATATGCAATAAAAAAGAAAGTCAAGCCGGGCATGGTGGCGCATGCCTTTAATCCCAGCACTCGGGAGGCAGAGGCAGGCGGATTTCTGAGTTCGAGGCCAGCCNAAAAAAAAAAAAAAAAAAGAAAGTCCTCACCCAAAAGAGGTTCTTAAAGATGAGCCAGGGACCTCCAAGAACAGCATGAATGTCTGAGGGCTCACTTCCATTAGAAGGAGAGTCCGTTCTCTTTGGATACAGCCCCTATACCCATGCATAGTCTCCTAGCATTAAGTGGACCCAGTCGATGGGTTTTACAAAACAGTACATGAAGTAGAAACGGAAAGCTGAAGAGAAAGGAGTGTGGGGTGGGCTTGTTCAAGATACATTATATTCATATATGAAATCCTCAAACAATATATCTTTAGAAGGAGAAGGAAGAGGAGAAGGAGAAGGAGGAGGAGGAAGAAGAGGAGGAGGAGGAGGAGAAGGAGGAGGAAGAGGAAGAGGAAGAGGAAGAGGAAGAGGAAGAGGAAGAGGAGGAGAACTCTCATGTGTCATCAAGCAACTCAGGCCCCAGTTCTCCCACGTCTTCTCCATCTTCAGCCTCTTGGCGTGATCCCCCTGCACCAAGGCTCCTAGTGTATCCATGGAGACAGTTTGTCTTCAGCACTCGTCAGCTTCTCCCTAGAGCGTTGTTTTCAAAGTGACAGAGATTCCCTTCTTGATCAAATCTGGGCCACGTACACACACTGACAGAAATAGTTGCTAAAGTCTGACTAAGTCAATCCAGACACAGCCCACTGCCCTAGTGTTGGAGCACCTTCCACATCTGCTGAGATTCCTCAGAACCCACCATTCCTAGGAGCTGTGTGATCACCCCGGTCTATTAATCCACACATCTAGATTTCCCTTTATAATCTTTTACCCAACACTCATCCCACAACCTACAGTTGGCTGTAAACTTTCCTTTTGTTTTGAAGGCGAGTCTGACCTCTGTTCCACATTACAAGATCCCACCCGAGTTGCCCCCCCCCCTTGAAGAAGTCCTCCCATTTCCTTTAATGTGCAGAATATCTGTACTGGCTATTACATAAGTTGCCTTGATCCCGATGTCCTATCACAATAGAGACCCTGACTAATACAGCCACCTTCCTGCCCTTCTGGGCAGCCCTTGGCAACCTCAGGAAATGTGCTGCTCTGTTCTGTGCCTCAGTTTCTCTATCTGTAAGATGGAGAGAAAGTAACAATCTATTATGCAGGTGTGAAGATTAATATAGCTAATATTTCTATTTCAGGAGACTGCTGAAATAGAGATTGCTTCACGAGTTTTTTTTTTTTTAAATAGAATTTATATCTATCTATTTATCTAATCTATCTATTTATTTTTGAAGTGAAAGGGAGAGACGTGTGTGTGCCGTGGTACGCCTGTGAACGTCGGAGAAGAACCCGAGAGAGTGAGTTCTGTCCTTCTAAAACGAGAGTCTTGGCTGTCAGCTTGGCAGCAGGTACCTTGACCTGAGCCATCTCACCAGCCCCAAGACAATCAACGCATTCAGACTTTTCTCAGAGACCTGTTTAGTGCCTATTGGCTGTCTATTTTGCAGGGGAAGGAGACACTGGCATGCATAGGTTTCTCTTTTCAATAGGGGAATTCTGGGGATCAAACTCAGATGGTCAGCTTGCCAGCAAGTGCCTATGCCCACTGAGTCATCAGACCTGCCTACTGAGAATGGTACAGGTATACATGCATTTTCAAATGAGAAAATGTTGTCACCAAATGGTTAGGTGACTTGCTCAAAGGTCACAAAGCTAGTGTATAGTTCTGGGCCACCTGGACACTGAGCCTGAGCACAACTCCACTTGGACTGCCACTCAAGACGTCTGCAAGTTCCATACACACCAGTCAGTGACCTGACAGGGTTTCCATCAAGGCACCTACAGAATGATATCTCTATAGTATGGAAGGCATACCGTGGGGTGTGTAGGTGACTCCAGATGGTATAAACAGAAGACAGTCACGGGAATGTATTGATGTGTTCAGGACACCTGGAAGTTCCGTTTTCCAGCCCTGTTTCCTCAACCTGAGCCTGGAAAGCCAAATCCAGCTGGCATCAGCCTTTGTAAGTAAAGTTTCACTGAAACACAGGCACGTGGGCATGTTAACCTGCTGTCTACAGCTGGCTTCGTACTGCAGAGCCAGAGGCAAATAGTCCAGAATCAACTGGCTTGCAAAGACTAGCATCTTTAACACTAGCCCTTTACAGAACAGGTTTGTAAAATGTTGTTCTCTAGTGTGTGTTTTCAAACAAGCCTCTTAAATAATTCAGCAGGTGACAGGATGCCAACAGAGGAGTTTCTAACCTAGGGAGCAGAGGAAACATCCCCAAAAGAGCTCCTCTGAAGCCCCCTGCTGCACTCATCAGTAGCAATGCTTTACCGGGGGTTCTCAGCCTTCGTAATGCTGCAACCTTTTAATACAGTCCCTCATAGCGTGGTGACCCCAACCCTAAAATTATTTTGCAGCTACTTCGTAATTGTAATTTTGCTACAGTTACGACTCATAACATAAATATTGATGTGGGTGGGGGGTCATGACCCATAGGTTG
The DNA here is from genome assembly GCF_900095145.1 of Mus pahari. Lineage (NCBI taxonomy): Eukaryota > Metazoa > Chordata > Mammalia > Rodentia > Muridae > Mus > Mus pahari. The sequence goes on from NC_034609.1 coordinate 14,821,693, forward strand.
AAAAACCACTGCTCCAGATGAACAAAATCTCCTTCATCTTCATACCTGGTGTTTTGCAGTAAGATCTCCTTCATTGTACAAATGAAAAGCTTGAGCCTCGGAGAAGTTAAGGCCAGAAGGCCACATGGCTGAAAACCAGAATGGAAGGCAAAACCCCTGGTCCTGCTCTCAAAACCTTCATCCTGCTCCCCCACCCAATTCTGGGGCTAGGCTCACCCCATCCTTCAGTAAGCAAGGGGAAAGAATTCAAGTGCTAATTCCACTCAGAGTGACTTTGGAGAAGCTAAGGGCTGGTGGTGTCTCTGTCAACTTCCAAGAGTTCTGACTGTCATCCAAAGAGTGGACCAGACCCTGCCTGTGTCTATGTGTGAGAATTCTCATATGTAAACACACACACGCACACACACACACACACACACACAGAGCATTGTGAACCAAGCAGAGGGATGGACTAAAGCTATGAGACAGATAGGAAATAAGCATATATATACATATATACACATATAATGATATATATAGCATACATATAGATGTATATATAATTACATATCTATTATATATACTTGCATATATAAAATATATAACATATTATATGTTGTATATTTCTATACACTTTATATTTCATTTTAAAAATATTTTATACCATATATTTTTACATATTTATTTTTTATTAATATATTTATTTATGTACGTTACATAAATAGATTTATGTGTTTTATGTGTTATATAATTATATATCATTTACATATATAAATGTGTGCATATATAAGTGTGTGTGTGTCCCCTCCCCCAAGTGTGCACTTCAAAGTCACTCTGGCCACTTGCGAAAATGTAAAAGGCAGGCGTCCTCTCCCAGTCCTGTCTCCACTCCCAAGTGCACCACTGTAAGCACACTTTTTGCCTTGGCCCTGCTACTGATGAGAGAGAAATCTATCGGTTTCATTAAGCTCTTTGAAAAATGAGGTGCGGCTGTGTCAGTGAGGTGAGGAGGTCACTAAGAGTCATTCATCATTTTCGATGAGGCATAATGAACCCCTCGAAGCTGGACTCTAATTTAATTGTCGTCGCCTTAATTGAGAAGGAGGAAGCCAGTTCCAAGACACTGACTGAAGGTGTTTTCATTGAACATAGACAGATCTTATTTGCACTCTGCAGGTGACAGAAAAAGCTGCCTCTGGTCAAACCGGCTCACTCACTCTGGCTCAACACAATCTTTACTCTGTGCCCAGTGGAATCTGGAACTTCCAAGCAGACCTCCTTTAATCAGCGACACCTCCCCCTCTTCCCTCCCACTACCCAGACAGCAAACAGAGAAGAACTACCATTCCCCAGCTGGGAGTCCATCAGTAGACCTCATTGGCTGCCAATTCCTGGCTCCTGGGTTCAAGCCATTGTTCCCAGGAACCCACCCGGGATGGCCAGTGCTCTCCTGGATTCCACTGTTCGATTCTCCACAATTCCTTATCTATCCAGAAGCCCAGTGAAGAAAAATCAAAATCACATGACATCACTCGAATTCCTTATACACCGCGTGCGTGTGAATCAGCAGCTTAAGGTGAAGGTCAAAATTAAATAGATAGGTAGGTAGGTGGATGGATGGATGGATGGATGGATGGATGTAGACAGATAGATAAACACACTATCTCGTGCAGCTTTTGAGGACTCAGAGCTTGAGAGAAGCTGAGATGGGAGGTTCTAATGCCTTTTATCCAGAGGGCGGGGTCAAGAGGCCCACTGAGCAGCAGTCTCTGAAGGTTTTACTTTCAGTGTGGCTCAGGCAGCATGCTGGTGGAAGGAAGGCCCCAGTTTTTGCCAAACTTGACTGTCCTAGGGCTACATGCAAGTCCTCGTGGTGTGGCTCCTGGCTACCTCAGAGGCAGCAAGTCGAGATCCCCAACATCTTTGGCAACTCGAGAGTCACACTAGTTTCTTAATCGTATCGTATTCCTGGTTTTATTCTATCTGAAGGGGGGTGGCTCAAAAAGAAGCCAGCTCCACTTGGAGGCCACTGAGGCCACTAGCTATCCGATGGTAGCTTTACTTAAAAGCCCCACTGGCTTCTCACTGAAGTGGGAATAAAATCTCAACATGTTGCTAAGGTTTTCCAAGCCCCCAATGATCTCACTTCTGCTTACAACCTACTGCCATTAAGTTCCAGCTGCTGTGGCCTCTCTTTTCTGTGCCCCAACATACCCAGGCCTCTTCTCCTTTTCATTTGCAGGTCCCTCTGACTGGAATGTTTTTCCTTCAAATTTCTACATGACTGATTCTCTGTCACTTAGATCAAGAGGCAAACATGGTCTCCAGAGAAGCTTACTAAACAGCCCTTGGCTGTCTGTAGAGAGAGTTCCAGAAGGGAGGTGAATAGATATTAGAATGTGGGAAAACATGACCCCTGCCTATCTGGCAAATTTGGCCTACAGCTTACTCTGCCCTGATCCTCGTCGAACACAGAGCTCAGATGTTTGGCACTCCTTCCATACATCAACCTACAACCGACTGTGCAAGGATGCTGACTGCCCACTGCTCAAAGATGAAGCAGATGTCAGAGAAACCCCCACAGCAGCAGGTCAAGGGAATTCTCCCAGCAGACATATCTGTGAAGCTGAGCCTGGTGGTACAGCTCAGTCACCCCAGTGTCTCAGCTATTCCAGAGATAGAGGCACAGGATCACAAGTTCAAAGAACCTGTGAGCCACAAGTGAGTTCAAAACCAACCTTGCCTCAACAAATGAACCAAGAAAAGAATGGGAGGGGCCTGGGCCAACAGCTCATGTGAACCAGGCTTGGGCGTGATACCCAACACCACTGGAGGGAAAAAAATATGTGAAGTGAAAGTGGAAAGGATTATCACCACCTCAAAACTCAGGAAACAGTTTGCACTGGGACTGCATACGTATTGGATGGTATGAGCCAGAGTTCAAATCCTACCCAAGTGCTATAACTGTGTCTTAATTCTACATTATGTGGCCTGCGTGTCATCATGATTATCCCTTGCATTTTTCTAAATGATTTTATATTAATTTAAGAGTTGCTTTCAGCTTGACAAATGGCACGTATTGGGGTGTGTGTGTGTGTGTGTGTGTGTGTGTGTGTGTGTGTATGTGTGTATTATATATATATATATATATATATATATATATATATATGTGTGTGTGTGTGTATATATGTGTGTGTGTATATATATGTGTGTATGTATTGTACACACACATACATATGCATATATGTGTGTATATACACACACATATACATACATGTATTTATGCAATTATAGGTTGGCCTGAGAGGCTAAACAAGATGGAATTGCTTCTCTAACATCTGGATGAGTGAGAACATTGCTGAGGTCAGAAGACACTTAAGGTTAGAAGGGAACTGAGGTTTAAGTGGAGCCCTGGGGACCAGGCGGGTTTACAAGGGAAGAAGGGAAGCGGGAGATACCTTAAGCCAAGAAGCTGCTGTCATGCAAAACTGAGGCAAGAGAGCTGGTCTCGAACCTGGGCCCGCAGCTCACGTTTAGAATGAAACTGAGGCCTCATACAAGAACATGCATTAATACAAAAAAATATAAACTCTAACGCAGAAAATAAAATCTTTCATGGAGGTAATTATCCAATTAACATGGCAGATGTCAGTGAATGTTTGTTGATTGAAGGAAGATATGCTGCACTTATACCAAGGCATCTACCACAATCCTGAGTTCTCTTGCCTATTCCCAAGTAGCTTTGTGACTAAAATCCCTTCCTGTTGGGATGCCTCCCCTTCTCCTACTGCTGTCCATAATACAAATCAAGGTTCCATTCCGTGAGAGTTGACTCTGGGAAGCCAGTGAATCTGCTGGGTTTCCTTACAGAGCAGTAAGTGGAGGAGTGTGGGCTGGAGCCCAGTTATCTTCAAGGCAGCCTACAGGAAGGTCTGCACCCAGCATGGATGATGACTCCCCCATAGCTGTGTGGATGGAGCCCCCTAACCTTCCCCGTCTATATCCTCTGGCCTTTCTCAGAGTCCTGAGGCCATTGTGAAGGGTAGTGGTATACTCAGGTGAGGTCTGGCATCTTCATCAACCCACCTGTCCAAGATGAGAATGTCAAGAGCCAGCTGAACTCCTGAAGGTGGTGGCAGTGTGGCTCAGAGGATGGCCCCATACAACAAGCCTAAATGAAAAGCATGTGCTTTGGATCATGTAAACAAGGTACTTTCAAATTCTTCTTTTATAGAGCAACTCAAAAGAACTCCTCCATGCTTGGACTATGAGGAAAGCCCAACCAAAGGCCTCGCTCAACTGCTTAATTGTGAGGATTGCTCCAAATAACTTCCTTTTTAATTTTTATGGTTGTTAGAGGTTGAACCCTGGACCTTGACCATACTGAGCAGGCACCTACTGCTGAGCTAAATTCTGAGCTGAAAATACCCATGTTTCTAGGCACTAAAATATTAGCTTCTCTCCCCACTGCTAACATTGGATTCTGTAGGGCATATCATTCACATGGAGATGGGAGGGAAGGAGGAAGGGAGGCACCTGCCACAGTTGAGTATTATTGTGGGGACCCAAGTTGCCCTCCGTTTTCAGGTTCTATTCCTTGTTCCTATTCTGGTCATATTTCAGACTCCACCTTCCTGGTCAGGATTACTATGGGAGAAGCTTACCCCACACTAAGTGTTGTGACGACAGAGTTCAACTTACTGGCTTGTCCAGTTGTATTTGACAGGAACCAAGTTCTGAAGACTCAGAACACTTTCTTGGAAATGCTGAACCTGAGTCCACAGAGGCTGACAAACTCACTTCCTCTCCTCTCATAACCCCACCTCATAATCCAGTGCATATCAATAACCAAGCAGCTGCAGATTCAGCCTAGGTGCTTATCAACTGATGAAGAGATAAAGAAAGCACTGTGTGTGTGTGTGTGTGTGTGTGTGTGTGTGTGTGTGGGTGTGGGTGTGTGTGTGTGTGTGTAAAGGAATATTATTTATCTATAAAGAAGAATGAAATTATGTCATTTCCACGAAATTTGATGGAGTTTAAAATCATCATGGTAAGCAGACTAAGCTAGACGCAGAAGACAAATATTCAGAGCATAGATTTTTTTTTTTTTAAGAAACCACGAGGATAGAATGGGAAGTATTTAGGTGGGGGGACCAACAGAGAGGGACAGAAAAGGATGATGAGGATAAATATAACCAAAGGACAATGAACACACGTATGAATGTGTAATGGTGACAACCATAGTTTTTGGGTTTTTTTTTTTTTCTACAATTAGCATACACTAAAGAAACCAAAGCCCATAAAGGTGTGAAGCTTCACGTTTAAGGATGCTCAGAGGACGACCATCATACAAACCAGTTTCTAGTTTTATCTGGTCCAAGCTTGTGTGCACTTGCCGAAACAGCTAAGCTTCTATTACCCGTGAGTAAGAACTATACAGCAGAAAGAAGAAGTTAGCAAGGAAAAGGGCCCACTCCATGGGAGGGACAGATAGTCTAAGATGGAGGTTCTCTATCTACGGGGTTGCGCCCCTTTAGGGATCATATGACCCTTTCACCAAGGGCACCTAAGACCATCTGAAAACACCAATACTTACATTATTATCTATAACAGTAGCAAAATTACAATTATGAAGTAGCAACTGAAATAATTTTAGGGTTGGGGGGGGGTCACCACACCATGAGGAACCGTGTTAAATGGTCGCAGCCTTAGAAAGAACCACTGGTTTAAAGGTCTGGGGTCTACGTTGCATGAGGAGGTATGTGAATGACAGGGAATTAGAGTCACTGAGGCTTTGGGCATGGACGTGGCAAGAGGAGCCATCTCTTGGGACCTGCAGGTGGGTGTGGAGGTGAGCATTCCTGATGTAACATGGAGGATGGAGGATGGAGGCAAAGAGACTTCTCGGAGGGGAGGCTTTTACTGGAGAAGGGCTGAGCCGACTCTGCCTCTGCTAAAGCCACACAGAGTCATGGGCTTCACCAAAGGCTCCCTCCACCTTTGGAATTCCACTTGACAACAGCCTCATTAGAGAAAAGCTCTATTGACAGTCGCATCAATAACTAGATGTGTAATTAACTTTGTTTCCTGCCCCCCCCGGGGGGGGATGGCAGTGGGGAAGGGTGAGAATAGAAATTCTCAGTCTCATAGCTTACAGGGCTGTGTCTTCCTCTGGTGGGTGCCACGCCGACAGTGTGGCTAAATGAGGCTTAATTTGACAATCCCAACAACCCATTGTTAATGACATGCCATGGTTATAATTTGCATTTGATAGATCCAATTTTTTGTTTGTTTGTTTCTGCTGTTGGCTTTCCCCCTAACTCTCTCCTCTGGGTTCCTGCACCCCTGTGTTCTTCGAAAAAGCAAGTTTTCTTTTCAACACCACAAATACCATCTCTGCTATTGGGACACAACAGTTAAATAATGCGAAACTGCGCCAATGCCAGTGAAATAAAAGTGAGTTTTACAGAAGCGAGTTCCTTCCCTGAACATAATAACAGTAAATTTCCAGGGTCCTGTAGTGTAATATCCATTAGATTTATTATGTTGCAAGTCCTGGTCCCACTGGCTCAGCCTGAGGGTAAGTATATTACATTTCATCACAGTTTCATTTTCTCCTACAGATGAGAAATGGGAACGCGATTGCAGTTATGTAGCATGCATGTGTTAAATCTGATCTCTAATAAAATCAAACACATCACAACCCGGAGCACTCGAGCACAGTGCCGACAAAATGAAACGCCATCTGTCATCATGCAGAGAGCGCCTTATTAGAACACAAAATCAAACCGCTCAGTGTGAACATTGTTACTTAATAAATGGGTAAATGAAAACTGATAATTATGATCTTATTTATTTTAAATGATTACTTAAAGCCACCAAAAGCACAACATAATTTGTCAATTAGACACTCTGGACCCTGTAATGGTACACAGAGCAAATACCTCTGAGTGAAAAGATTAAACAGACTTAGAGAGAAACGAAGCGGGGAGGGATGGAGAGGAATTTTCCAGAACCTACCTACCAGAAGTACACACGGAGGAGAGGAAAGACTGGCGAAGCCATGATCCTGGGTAGATGGCTGCAGCTTCAGCACTCCAGTCACCAGAGCATTTGGTTGGAAAAACACCAACATTTGCCAGCACATGGCAAACACAGGCGACACACTGATGGCTTCAACAAGAGCTGGTGGCATTGCCGAGGTCCCCAAGAGGCAAATCTGAAACTGAGATTGTTTCCAGCTGCTGGGGCAGGAGATGTCTGTTTGATTTGATCTCTTATTTGACTAGAACACGGTTAACTTAGAGTAAATTGAAATCACCTCTGAAGATAGAAATTAAGTAGGTAGAAAGCATACAGCCTGGGAGAGGACAATGCAAGAGTCAAAGAGAAGCCACAGGCGGTGACCATTGGCAACCAACTATCCAACAGAGGAAGCTCTGCTCTCTGGTCCCGGGACAGAGCACATCTGTAATCATGGCACCATAGAGACTGAGGCGGGAGGATTTTAAGTTCAAGGCCAGCCTGGGCTACCTAGGGTGACTGTCATAGAAAGACAGATATGAAGGGGGACATGAAGAAGAGGAGTGAAGATGGAGAGAAGGAGATGAAAGGAAGAAGGAGGAAAAGAGGGAAGTCACCAAACACCTCACGACATGGAGACAGCCCGGAGTGTCTTCTAAGGTTTTTAGGAATAGATGTTATTTATCTGCCTGGATGAGATCACAGCCATTCCTGGGTGCCTGCCAGACTTCCCCAGAGTCTGCAAACCCAAGATGTGGAGATGCTTTCTGTCCTCCTTATAAGCAATCTAATGTGAGTGTCTACACAGTCTGCTGGCCTACACAAGTGTCAACCATTCTGGAGTCTTCCTCTGGCTTGATACCCAATTTTCCAACGTCTTGGAATTCTGAAAATTCCCGTTGTCCCCATGAAACTAATAAAAGGGGCTCACAGATTACTCCAGGTCCTGAAGTTGTCCCTAAGATTTTCATCACATATATTATATGGCCAGAGATGAAATCAAGTTTGTAAAAAATGTGTAGCACCCTGTCATCTTGCTATGCCCTTCTAGATTCTTGGCCTCTAATTCAAGGAATTGACTTAAAAACCCATGAAGATTGCAAAGTGGTGAGAAAACTTTATTTAAAGCAAAGCAATAGTAGAGACGAGAATACAGCACAGAGGAGCAACAGACCACAAGATTGATAGTATTCAAAAGGCCCAGGCTCCTGCCTGGACTGTTTCCATGGACTCTGAAGGTAGAAGGAGCTGGTTACTAAGAGCTAAAGTTGTAGTGGTTCTCTATTTTGATTGATAGACTCAGTCACATAATCCTTCTGTGTATGTCCTTTCCCATGATGCATTTTATTTTAATCACCTGTGCTCCCAATTATGCATAGGCCTAGCATGGTAAATAGTGGATTCTCCCAAAAAGTCCACCTGAAGAACATAGTTTTCCTTACTGCTTATGCACTCCAAATTGATTCAGGCCAGAATCTCAATCTTTCTATTCTTCATGCCCAGATACATTGGGAATGTATCTTAATAGGAAAAGTCTCAATTTGATTGGCATTGAGGGAGGAGAAACTCATTCCATCATCCATAGAGGAGTTTGTGTGGAGCTGATGCAGATGAGTGGGTCCCAGGTTGCCAAGGTTGCTAGGTGCGTTGCTCAGAGACGAATGGTGTGCATAGCATGCAGAGGAGAAGGATCTAGGCTGCAGAGTACAGTATTGGGAAATCGGGTAGTGCATAACCCAAATCAAGTTGATCCCCAGGTTACTGGCTATTCACTGTGCTTGTCGGCCTCAGTTTCATGCAGAATGCGTATTAACTTCCTTCTCATAGAATTATATTTAATTTCATTACGTGAGCATATTTAAATCAATGAGGTTGATATTTTCATGTCATTTAAAATACATTTACAGACAGAAGGAAGGCTTGGAGCAAGGAAGTCAAGGCACAGCAGATCCAGTAGAGGATGGGGCAAGGCTGGGGGAGATGGTGCCTGGGCTTTGAAGGATTTCAAGGGGTAAAGATGCTGAGGCCCCGGAGGAGAGCAGGAGGGGTCCTAAGGCAGTCCTGGGATATCGGGCAGGACTCATCTGGCTTCATCTCTGGTTCCTTCCTGAGGTTTCTATAAAAATCTCTTATGAACCTCAAGAGAACTTCAGGATGGGGCGGGTCACCAGACAGACCAAGTATGTGACTCAACCTTAGATCTCTGGGGACTAGGAAAGAGCTGGAGACAGACCTCAATCGCACGGTCAATGGAGTAATCAGTAAAGCAGGGACCTCAGCAACAACTCTGAGCATGTTAGCTGGGTAGAGCTTCCTAGAAGCTGACTGCATAGATGTGCCGTTGTCTCCAACAGAGAGAGGATTTGGAGGCTCAGTATTTCTGACTGGACTTCACACTCTGCATAGCTTTTGTAATAAAACTATAAGCATACATATAATATTGAGTTCTATAGGTCATTTTAGTGAATTATTGAATACAATGTTAGAAGAAGTCCTGAGTTTAAGCAAGCCAGTCCGTAGGGTGGATAGCCTCAGGCCTCATCAGCAGCCAACACCCAAATTGAGATCAGTCCTATAGAGGACTTTGTCCTTAACTTGTGCAAATGACCCCCTGTAGGCCTGACCTAATCAAGAGACCCATTAAAAGTGTGCAGGGTGGGTGGGGCTTTTTCTGTCGAGAGACTTGGAAACAACAGAAGGATTCAACAAGGGGCGGAGACATCCCCCATTCTCTGTTGCTAGCTTTGAAGATGGTGAGGGTCACATAGCTAGTAATGCAGTGGTTAGTGAGTGCCTTCCGGGGAAATGGGTCTTTCCATTCTACATCCTCAAGAACTGAATTTTCTCCTACCCTATGAACAAACTCCAGTTCAAGTAAGTCTACAGTTCAAGCTCAGAGCATACCTGGGGACTTCAATTCAGGCTTGTGACACTCTGAACTGAGAAGCAAGCCACACCAGAGCCTGCAGAGTTATAAGACAGAGAGTAATGGAGTTTGTTTCAAGCCTCTAATGGGGCTACCTTATTCCACGGCAAATGAGGAAAGTCCTGAGATCAGTGTTCAAGGAAACTAGAGTCATCGGCCATGGACTTGTTTCATCTGCCTGCCTTCCTGATTATCTCACCATCTCCCTTCACCGCCCAGGTTAATTCCATCTTGCAGGCATCATGGAGACAGCCATTTTTTTGAATGTGTCCTGCCCCCAGATAACAGCTGGTTAGTTTGGAAGATCAAAACATGCCAGCCAATCAGAGCCCTTCTCTCAAACTTCTGATCTCAAGTTCAAAATATGGCCGGCACAAGAAAATGGAAAAAAATCAAAAATATCTCCTATAAGGAGATGTCCCTGCTGTGAGTGGAAGGAACGGGATCCAAGCAGGTGCCATGTTGCAGATCTGTTCTTGGGCTTCCTAGGTGCAGACATGATCTGCCTGTGAGTTTCGAGAGATGCTCAAGTGTCTTTTATGTTCAATTTCTTCTTCACTTAAGCCTGGTCCAGCTGAGCTTCTGTCCTAGCACAGCAGTAGATTGTCTCAATTCCTAGCTTCCCGATGTCTTTTAGGCCAAGACTAAATCCTGCCTGCTGGAGCTCAATGTCCTGTCTCCATGGGACACTCTCATGAAGCACTCACTCCACAGACAGCGTGTCAGATGCCTGACACTAATTTAAACGAGGCATTTATTTTTGTCTTGAGTTTGGCTTTACGGGATGCTAAAATCAGATTTGTTTTATTAATTCAGCAAATAACCTGTTGTTAGTTAAACTTTTAAAAACCATCATTTACTGCACCAGTAGTTTGGAGCACTGCCTTCTTAAATCCAGCAGTTCAAGTCACCTGCAAGAGATCACATCTATTAGGTTCTGTCATGGCCAGGGAAACCCTGGCCAGGGCTGACTTGGATGGAATCATATCTTTGGTCTGTTGTTGGTGCCCTGTCTTGGTGAGTAGATGTTTGTCTATCCTACCAGGGAAGAGATCACACAACAACCCCAACCCCGAAGGTACAGAACCTCAAATGGAATGTTGTGATAAAGATCCAGTTAAGCTGAGACAGACGCCCAGCATCCTAGGCCGAAAGACGGAGCACATCTAAGCTCAGGGGCTGTTCTCTTGCTGCGTGCCCCACCTTAATCACAGACGCTGAAGACGACCACTTCCGGGTGATCTCCCGTCTTCCGGGTGAGCCAACACACCCCAGTTCTTGTGTGAGGATGGGAACCAAATTCAGGGTAACCTATTCTTCACACTGAAGCCATGTGAAGGTAGGACAATGACCAAGGCGGGAGCATTGGTGCAGCAAGGGAGAAGAAGAGAAACAGCAGCTCAAGTAATGGAGGTCCGGCAGGATCAGCTGCCTTCTGAGTACACCAGCCCCAGACTCGAATAGCTGCTCCTCCCTCCTCAGGTCTGCTCTCCTCCGGGCTAGCTTTTACTACACTGCACTGTGCTGGGATATGGCTTTATGTCCCCCAAGGCTTCATGTGTCGAAAGTTAATCTCCCTGTGAAATGTTAAGAGGGTGGGGATCTTATCTGAGTACAGTATTTATAGGTGAAGCCTTTGGAAAGTGATTGGGATAACGTCATTAGGGTGGATTAGATAATGTCATTAGGGTGGAATGGGTGAATCCATTGATTGAACTCTCATGGCTTTATAAAAAGAGGAAAGACATACACATACATGTATGCACACATGTGTACACACACACAAACTTTCCTGAGATACCCTGAGCCCCGTCAGAACTGTGCCAGGAAGAAACCTAGGAGCTAACTCAACATGTTTTCTTTTTAACTTACTCAGATTGTGGTTTTGTGTTCTCAGCAACAGAAACTGATGCACTAATGCGTATGAAAGCTACAGCAGATCCACCTTATTATCCTCAAAGCCCTGAATCTGACAGAAGTTCTCTTACATCCATGGTTCCACAGAAGCACACTGCCCTGGTACCACTGGCCTAACGTGGGTCGTATGTTCATTAAAACTCATTGTGACTGGTGGTAGGCTGACAGCTTATTTAGCTATTCATCCAGCTCTTCTGGAGCAAGATATGGGTTTATTCTCACTCCATGGACCAAGATGGGAGAGATGGTTACTTCCCAAGAAAATCAAAGGAATCAACAAGTGTAGAATAGGTGTCAGTGTTAACAAAATAACAAATGCCTACTCCCATGGTCTTACCTGGTTCTGGCCTCTAGTAACTTCCTCTAGAGTAGGGGCCACTTAAAAGACTCCCGTGACCTCACCCAGTCACAGTCCTGTGTTTAGGCACAAGACGTTAAGGAGCTATTATTTATTATTTTGGCATTTTGATTCTTGCTAGTTATCTGGATCTAACCCCATCATCCTGTTTCTTGACCCCTGGGCATTCTGGCCAAGGCCAGATGCTTTCTTTATCTCCATTTGCCCCAATCTTGCCTTTCCTTTGAGAATTTTTGCCCCAGATATTGGTTTTTATCCCTTGTCCCACATCCGATCATGTACAGACAAACCTCAATGGTATCAGTTAGATGTAAATGTTCCTGAACTCTCTGTACCCTGCTCCTTTTTCCTATAGGCCTTGTCTCTCTCTCCTTATTTCCTGCCAACCCTCTTTTTTCCTTTATTTTATTTTGTTTTTCTTTCTTTTTTGTTTTTGTTTATTTGTTTGTTTGTTTGTTTTGTTTTTCAAGACAGAGTTTCTCTGTATAGCTCTGGCTGTCCTGGAACTCACTTTGTAGATCAGGCTGGCCTCAAAAGCAGAAATCCGCCTGCCTCTGCCTCCCGAGTGCTGGGATTAAAGGCATGCGCCACCACACCCAGCTTTATTTTGTTTTTCAAGAAAGCTGATCTCACTGTAATTCCTGGGTCCCTGTGTCTGGTATTTTTCTAGGTGGTTTAAAGCAAGAAGAGGCAACCACAGGAGACTGAGAGTCAAGGGGTGGGGAGCACTCTCACACATGATCTAGTTTGGCTTCTGCTTTTCTTTGGCTCCCTCCTCCCTGTGACCCTTCAGTGAGTGACAGTAGCCACACCCTGCTGATGTTAAGTCCAGGATGACTTCACTGCTGGACCTGTGCAACCAGTTCATCAGTTTAAATTACTTCTGTTTCAAGATTCAGAGTGACTTTGGTGTTCCTGGGCAACACCATCTTTAACTACAATGCTGAGCAAGACGCTGCTAAGTCACAATGTCTTCTTTCCATGACCACTATGATTGGTGCAGAGATTTGTACACAGAATTATTACAGCCTTCGATAAATACTATTGTGAAATTCACTAGGGTATCTGGGGATGGAGGTGGGGCAGGTATCTGTGAGATTTTAGCCTGCTATTGCTGTCATCTGACAGTCGTCCTGCCACCTTAGGAAGAAGGTACCACAGAACATTATACATGCACACATATATACATGTATATATGTGTGTGTGTGTATATTATATATAATCACCCATTTCTATATGCATGTATGTATATACATACACAAAAATGCATACACACACACACACACACACAGACACACCACACACACACATACATATCACTTACCTATTTATCTCTACTAGGCACACCCAGACTTTAACATGATGCTGTGATCTACAAAGCTTAAAGCCTATTCTTAAGAACTATGCAATGAAGTCACAAAGAGAAATCTAAAGGAAAGAAAATCTAATGATTTACATTTATAGCACTGTACAAGGGAGCATTACAGCTACCCTTGGTTGTGTGTGACCTGGGCTGTGGGTTGGACAGGATTACATCCTTTTACATATGGAAAGCCCAATCAAGTCTGAAGCTGGGTACTTAAATAATGTGATCTAGGCAGAAACCTCCCCTCCTCCTCCTCCTCTTCCCCTCCTCTTCCTCTGCCCTTGGCGCTATTAGGCTTGGTTTGAGTCTATGTCCAACTATGAACCTCTGGGACGAAGGACATAGAATATTTTGTTGTTCTGCCCTATGAACCTGCCCTCTAGAAGATGGAAGAAGAGAGTCAGTCCTACACAACCCAGATAGAAAGAGGGGGAGAAGTGGTCCCCAAGTAACCGAAGTCACCAAAAGAAAATGGCACTGATTCTAAGACATGAGACACCCCAACTCACTCTCATACGCTCACGTTTGAGACAGGAAAATTGGAAGGCTGGAGAGGGGACATGGCTTGTCCTGGGCCACACAGCTCATACCACGTTATCTAAAAGTCTAGTGCCTTGGTAGGCAGAGACCTTTGGAGACCTTATTAGCCTCCTTCCTTGATAATTCACCTGAACTTCAAAAATCTCCCAAAATGTTCTGGAACCTTCTAGGCTCACAGTCCCCTTGGAGCCTCTTCATCAATGGAGCCTCTTGACTGAAGAGAACATAGCTGTTCCATTTAGTTAGACGTTAGGGCCATATCTTTGTCACCTCAATGCTATTTGACAGACAGAAAGATCTCCCTGGAGACCCTTGTTCATGAATGAAGATGGCGCTGCCCTCTACAATACTAAAGGTAGGGAATCACAGCTGGTCCCCTCTAAGATGTCAGCAGCTCATAAGGAACGATAACTACTACTTGGTTTTGTTCAGATGTTAGCTTCTCCCTCGTTGAGTTTCTATTTTGTTTTGCAGCTCTGGCCTACAATCTTACTCACCTTAGAAATTCCTTCTGAAACTGAAGTGAAAGACCGTTTAAGAGCGTATTTTTTTAGGTTGGAGAGATGGCTCAGTGGTCAAGAGCACTGACTACCCTCCTACAGGTCCTGAGTTCAATTCCCAGCAACCACATGGTGACTCACAACCATCTGTAATGAGATCTGATGTCCTCTTCTGGTGTGTCTGAAGACAGTGACAGTGTATTCACATACATAAAATAAATAAAATATTTTTAAAGAAAAGATTGTACTTTTCCTCTAAAGTATAAACTGATGCTGCCTAGGTCCTCTTCCCCCTACCCACTGACCTGGAATACCATGGACTGGAGTGGGCGTGGCCCTGGAAGATGCAGACCTGTGTCACTGGCTGTGGCAGCTTCTTTCTCTACTGTGCCGGATGAATGAACCTCAATTTTTTTTCTCGCTTGTTAAAAAATCAAGGTGGGAAGACATTGAGTCTTCTATAGACCACTAAGTTTTCTAAATTTAACCTAGATTATTCACGTTTACTTACAGCAAAGGTATACAAAGAGAGCAGCTTCAGTCAGCTTCATATTGACAAAGGTCATTTTACTATATAAAAAAGAAACCTATAAAGAAATTACCCCAAAGTATCTTTGCTTTAAAAGTTTCTTTCTTTTTTTTTTTTTCAAAGCTCTTTTTTTTTATTATTATTATTGACATTCCGTAGCCTTTTTCCCACTGAGTACAGAGAGGTTTGATGGTTCCTAGGCCCTGATCCCACATAGAAAGAAACGATAACGTGGGATACAGAGAGGATGTTAAGCCAATAGCTCCGAGAGGCTAAGTGAGGTCTCCTTCATACAGCCTGTCCCATCACATTTCACGTCTCCGTGTTAAGAAGATATAAGGGGATCACTCTGTGTGAAGTAACATGAGGGACAGAGGCAGCAAGACTGGAGCATGGACTGCAGCCTGTCCACAGGACCATAGCTGATAATGGGTTTAAGGATGGAGCTGAAGTCCAAGGGTAGCCACAAACACAAGTTTTCCAAGCTGTCTTACGAATAGGGTGTTGGTGCCAGTGGTGTAGGTACCAGAAGATGGTGAGACCAGTCTTCCAAAGAAACGAGGCTGGTGCTAAAAGTTCTTGGTATACAATGTTCCAACGAAGGATTAATTGTTGCAACAGCTTTTGGGATGGGAGCCACCTTGTTTGGTGATCAGGATCCTGGTGAACTTGTTAGTAAGTGCTCAGGGGCCTACCGGACATTGACCCAGGTACCCACTGGAGAGAGCTGCACCCACTCAGCAAACAGCTCCCAACACGGCTTGAGAGCACATGTGGATAAAGACGGGAGTGGAGTCAGAGCTAAACAGAAAAGCCGCTGGAAGGTTCTTTGGGGACAGGCTCTGTGGCACTGTGGAGGGCAGGGATGTCCTTACGAGAATGGGTGTCATCATAGCTTTAGAAGCAGGGATTGCTTTTAAGAACAGGAGTCAAATGTGGGTGAGTGTAGGGACAGGGCTACTTTCTTCCCTCTTCAATGTATCCAGTGGGCTGTGTCAGGGACTCTTGCTGGGCCAGCACCCCATTCCTCTTCACATTTCCTTAATTATTGTCATGTCTTAATCCTCTGCTTCAATATCTTGTGTTCTTGATCTTGAAGGTTGAGAAGAAACATTCATCTGGCGAGTCTCCTCTTCTTCCTCAGCTGATGGATTAAGTCTACCACAGCATAAACAGCAGCAGCAGCAGCAGCAGCAACCAGTGAGCCAAAAGTTTCTTTCTTTCTTTCTTTCTTTCTTTCTTTCTTTCTTTCTTTCTTTCTTTCTTTCTTTATTTATTTATTTATTTATTTATTTATTTTTGCTTATTAGAAAAACTCACTGACTTGGCCTTTTCTGTAATTGTTGTTGCTGTTGTTGTTGTTGTTATTGTTGTTGCAATATGGATGAAGACCAGAGCCTTGCATACACTGATCAAATACTCTGCTACAAATATCCTTCCCTGCTTGATTGGTCGGGTTGACAGGTTGACCGCGTGCTTACGTGATGTTAGAAACCCCATTAGGGATTAGCACAAGACACAAAGGAAGTTCTTCAGGACCCCCTACCCAACTCAGACTGAGTTCCACAGCAGCCACTTCTCTTCCGGAACCTCAGTTTGTTCATCTGACTAATGGGCACAGAAAATCACCCTCTGCTGACTCTTCGCGGTTGTTATGAGTGTGAAGTGACGGGCATCTTCCACAGTACCCGTTGCTGGAACGCCCTTTACTCCCTCCAGAGTCAAGGCACCAATTAGGGATCTCTGAATGTTTTCTCTATCTCTCTGGCCTCGACTGGCTTAATTTAGACCCCGAACATTAGTTTAACAAAGTGCTTTCATGTTTATTATATTGGATTAGCAAATTATAAGCTATCATGTGAGGCTATCGAGAACACCCGAGCAAATGGTTTTCACACGGGGAACCGGCATGTTCTCACCATATGGGCTTCATTTATTACAGCTTTGGACCCGGAGCTTAGGGAGAGCCAACCTCTTTACAGAGGGACTCCTGAGGCTTGGTTGCTAGGAAGCTCCAAAAGCTAGTGTTTTTAATGAGATTTAAAGTATCATAAATTATATATTATTTTCTGCACTTAGGACATTCATAGCTCTTTGGTTGGTTTCCTGCTTCATTTCACATAGGTGACATATAATCCCTTTACACACAAAATGCCTGGCATCGGGATTCCCTCAGAAGTCAGAGCAGAATTACATTTCAAAATTTTGTTTTTCCTCCTTAAAAATAAAAGCTGGTCTTTTTGTCTTGCTTTGTCTCCCTCCCATATGTCCAAAGCAGACAGCGAATACATATTTATTTTCTTTAAAAAAAAAAAAAAATGAATGCCCTTTCCTAACAACAATGACTCTAGTGAGTATTTTGTGTTGAGTCCGGAGCTGCCGTTAATAAAAATTCTCATAATTCCACTTCTAATGAGTCAATGCTCTTCTGCAGCTTAATTCCACAGATAATTACAGACGCAGTATTTAAAGAGATTGCTTAGTCACTACCTTCCCTCCCCTCCCCTCAGTTTGCAGCATTAAGTACAGAGGCAGCCATTCCACAAAAGAAATTCAAAAACTATTTGGTTTAACTGCCCAGCTTTAAGGAGGCCAGTCATTATGCAAATGAGACGCCCGCAATTGGCTGGTGGAGGCACTGGCTATTTGCATAAGAAAACACAGCTCTCCTCCATTCCAAGGGCCAGGGCATGCTTCTACCAAGTGGCTACCAATAAGACAAAAGAAGGTGATTTTCCATTAAGGAATCTTTTTTTTTTTTTTTTTTTTTTTTTTTGTTTTTTGAATAGGCACTTTAAGATCTGTAGTAAACAATGGGCTTTGGACCAGGCTGCCTTTTTAGCATCCCTATATGACACTTCTTAAATGGTACTTTTTACTTGGCAAGTTAATGATGTTTTAGAGACACAGGGCACCTTCTGGAACTTCAGGGCTCTTGCATTTAATATGTTGCACATTTTGCTTCTAAACAAATTCAGGGTTCTATTGAGACGCGATGGATTAACTCTAAAACATTTTTATGAACATTTAAAAGTGGAGGTGGGAGGCATCTGAAGGCAACATCGTGTGCAAGCGAAAGGACAGCTGCATGCAGGCCTGAGGGCACTGGCCTTGCAGGACATCTTCCATCACAGTAGACCACCTCTCCAAAGGCTTCCTGTTGCTCAGTTCTTGTGCTTCTAAGAGCTGTCGGTTGGTCGGTTGGTCGCAGGTTTCCATTCTCGCCTGCTGACTGTGACCTCCCCTGGCTCCTTGCTGATCAGTCAGAAATCCGGGTCTTTCTTAGTATCTGTGTCCCACATTCCTTCTCTTCACCTCGAAGACAAACACCTTTTCTGATTGCCTACTACTTCAATGGGACACACGGTACCAGACACGGCAACTTAGGAATCAGGTCCTTCAGCTTCCATACCAGAGCAGAGGGACAGCAGAGGGGCTAGAACAAATGGCAAACAGGAGTTTGCTGGCAAATTCAAAGACGCTCTTCAGCTAAAAGGAAGAAGCATGCACAAGTAGATNTGTATATATATATATATATATATATATATATATATATATATATATATATATATGTCATGTACCTGAATCTTTATACTAGCTATATACACATAATAGATCCCTTGCTTGCTTTTGCTACATTTTCTACAATTATCATGCACTGCAAATTTTGGGTACTTTATTTTTGTGGTTTTTTTTTTTTTTTTTTTAATTTCCTGCTTTAGGATTCCTGCAGGTGTGGCTGGCTATGGGAGCCAGGATACCCTGGATACTATGCCTTTGGACTTCGGTGTCCTGACGATAAAGGAGAAGGCTGACTGTGAATCTTTTCCACAGTGCCTGTGTTGAGTCATCTATGAATATCTGATTCATCCTGAGGATAAAATAAGATCAGGGAATCGTAAGGACATGAGAGCTGAGCAAACTTTCGTCCTGATGCTCGCCAGAGCTAAAGCAGTCAGAAAGCCTGAAGATATTCCAAGATGTCCTCGTGTGAGGATTATTTGAAAGAAACTTCCTGCTCTGGGGGGAATGGCGGGAGGGGGGGTTGGGGTGGGGGTGAGAGATGGAGTGGGGAGACCTCTCATTTACTTCAATCTCTTAGATAAAGATTGAGAAGCTTTAGTGAGAAGGCGACAGAGCTAGGATTAAAATTTCCACATCTCAGGTCTCTCTAGAGAAAGTCTAGAGCATAGATCACCAAAGAGGCACCATCTTTAATTTTAAATCATTCCCCCACTTGACCCTTAAATGGGATGGCCATTCCTTACAAATTGCCTGCAATCATCCAGGTTTACTCCACTGCTTAATTATCATAACATCTCTTTTGTGCTTGGACATGTCACAAACTCAACTATAACCTTCACTGTCACCTATTGATCCTTGAGCCTGGTACCTTTCCTCCCTCACCCTCCTACCTTTCCACCTAACGATGCAGCTCAGCCTCTGTTTCCATGAAAGAAAGAACTGACTCCAATGTTCACTCATACGTTGATGTCATCTCTGATTCTTAGGCAGAATCTGGAGCCATGAGTCGGGGTTTGCCCTTCCAGCTCAGGAGCTGAACTCTTCAAGAAATCACCATGCAGAGAAAGACTGGGCTGGCAGCACAAGAGCCCCACTGTGACTCCAAGGCATAGCAGCCTCTCTCTTGCTGAAGACAGACCACCACATGCAAACCAGCATGCTCCCCACCAGGAAGCCTTCATCCATTCATTGATTTGACAACTATTATGTACCAGCTTACTAGCTAGTAGCCAGGCATTATCTATGTTTCTAAGCAGTTCGCAGACTTAGTTGTAAGATGGGGACGTAGGGCATGGGGAGTGTGTGTGTGTGTGTGTGTGTGTGTGTGTGTGTGTGTGTGTGTGTGAAAGCTTTACATATTGCCAGCTCATTCTTCATTTAAATCTCTTCCTGACACTGTATTACATCATAAGCATTCAAAAGGTTTGTTTTTTTGTTTTTTGTTTTGTTTTGTTTTGTTTTGTTTTTATTGTATGCCTATATGAAGTAATGTATCTGTCAATTTTTATTCTCCCTGGAGGATTCAGACTCTTGTTTCTCCAAATACTGAGCTATGTAATAGCACAAAGGTTGGACTGGCCAGAACTTACAGCTATGAAAAGTTCAGGTCTAGAGACAGAGATCCTGGGATTTAATCTGGCTCCTCTATTCCTTTGTGCTTCCAATTCCTGTTGAAAAACGAAGATAATAATAGAAGCCACTACATGGAGTCAAGATATACCAAGCAACTTGCCTCACTTTCCTTCCTGTTTCTGCAAAAGAACACTCTCACAAAAGTGCCCTACCGTATGCTGTGATGGCTAGTTTCAATTGTCAACTTGACACAACCCAGAATTATCTGAGAAGAGGTTTTCAATAAGGGATTGTCTACATTGTGTTGACCTGTGGGCATGTCTGTGGGTATTGTCTCAAGTTAATATGAAAAACAAACAAACAAACAGCCCACTGTGGGTGGCACCATTCCCTAGACAGGGAGTCAAGAACTGTATTAGGGTAGAAGAATGAGAGGTGTCTAAAAGCACTTGTTACTCTTACAGAGGACCTAGGTTCCATTCCCAGCACTCACACATGAACCCATAACAGTCTATAACTCCAGTTCTAGGTGATCATACTCCATCTTTTGGCCCCCTCAGACACTGCATGTACATATACCCTTAGTGTACACATGTACATGCAGGTGAGACACTCAGACACATACAAATAATAAAAAGTAAATAAAGGGAGCTCCACACTCACAAGCAAGTGGGCATGCATGTATTGTCTTACTGAGCTCAACTCTGGGTGTGATGCAAGCAGCTATCTCAAGTTCCTGTACTTCTGCTCTTGTGGCTTCCTTGCAGTGATGGGCTACAGCCTGGAACTGTGAATTCAAATAGCCCATTGTCCCTTAGGTTGCTTTCTGCCAGGGTATTTTATCATAGCAACAGGAACAAAACTAGGACAAGAAAGGTTTTATTTCAGACCACAGTTTAGAGTTACAGTCCACATTTCAGAATCACAGTGTCAGGAGCTTGAGGCCCTAGTCACATTGCATCCACAGGAAAGATGTAGGGAGTAAAAGATGAATGTGTGCTAGTGGTCAGCTTTCTCCATCACATACAGTGCAGAATCGCTCTGCCTAGAGAATGCCATCCCCACAGAGGACACCCCCCAACTTACTTAATAGCAAGCAAAGTAATCCCCACAGCTATGCCAAAGGGCCACCTCCCAGGGTGACCCTAGATTCTGTCATAGTGACAATTAACCCTAGCCATCATATTGCCTGTCCAGTAAACACTGACAATATTGTGCTACTAAAGGTGAATGACAGTTATCTGGGAAAGTAAAGAGAAGGTCCTGGTTTATATAGCCTATGGTGACTTCAATAGTGCAAATACTTCTACCATGGAAGTAAGGCCAGCAGGGGTATATGTAAAAAGAGTATATGATTGGTTCCTCCTTTGATTACCATCGACTTATCCCCATGGAGCAGGCACTGGTGTGAAAGAATTTCTTTAACTTTACACATGTAAGTTCACACTATAAAAGCAGACCCTTTTCTGTCTGAGTCCCTACTATGCTAAAATGAATGAAAGAACAGTGACGATCCGTACTGTAAATCATTCTGCTGACAAGCCAACCGCACTCACCCAACTGAGCCAAGAAATGAGGCAGGCGCCTGGCACTGTCTGCCATGTGCCATGTCATTGGCTTTCTGTAGAGTGATGCTACGGTTATAGCAACCATTGCTCTAAAGGATTTATTACACCCTAGGAACTCTGCCAGGCGCTTTTGGTAGAGATTCCACTGTATCCTCTGAACAACTTTGTAAGACTGGTGTTATAATCTCCAGTTTACACTGAATGAAACTGGGTCCTCGGGAAGTCAATAACATGTTCTTTTTCTACCATAACCAAACTTAAAGCCAGGACTCAACCATGGTCATATTCCAAAGGAGCTCACTTAACTACATGGCAGACTTGAAGCTCCGCTGTAATTCTCCTAGTGACTATGGTATCTTCCAGAACATTCCTTGGGCAGACAGGCTCAAATACTCTGCGACTCATCAACCCTTCCTGAAGCACCTGACCTCTCTGTGCCTCAGTTTCTTTATGTGTAAAATGGAGATAAGTGTGGAAACTGTTCTGAAGTGATGTTTAAAATGAGCCACTATGCATAACATTTATAACAGGTTCTGGAAAAAGCAAGTTTTATATAAGCATTGTCAAATGCAAATAGGGTTCTTTCAGATGAATCAAGGACTTCCTTAGGTTTCAGGAGAGACGTAGCATATATATGCAATAGCCAAGCTGCCCAATTTTCTCCCTGGAAAGACCACAAAGATGAAACCAAAGAACATGGGAACTGGATGCAGACAATCCCGGGAGCAGACACATTCTGTATGTTAATACCAATTAAATAGCCTCTGAAAGAGCAGTGTCCTCACAGGAAGGCACAGTTACATTGTCTATTCTGGTTCTTTGAAAGTGGCTGTTAATGCCTCTTAGGGGCCAGATGACAGAAGGAAAACTGGGTTTTTACATGGCTATAAATTCATCATTCAAGCTCTCTCCCCTCCACTACACACAACTCTGACAGTACTTAACTATACAATTATCCATAAGGTCCCCATGTCACTTTATTTTCTGCTACTCTAACATAATGGGCAATTTATGAACAATAGACTAATACTATTTAGCTCTCAATTCTGGAGGCCAGGAAGTCCACAATGGAGGTGCTTTATGTACATAGGACCTTTTGAATACATCATGTGATGGCGAGCAGGGAGGGCTGAAGTCACCATGCTTTAGATCCACTCTTGTGATAACAAGTCTATTCCAGTGATCACTTCAATCCAATCATAAGGAACAAGCCACGTAAGCTAATCGTACCTCATTGCACTGGGGATTATGTTCCCAACGCCTGATTTGCAAGGGTATGCTCAATCTGCAGCATTCCTAAGGCACAGATTTCTTTCATGGCCCTACATATAACAAGCACTCCTGTTGAAAGGCACAAGTCTTTCGCAAATCCAGTAAAGATATAGACCCAGGTGGCTTTCCAAAAGCGCTTGGATGTTCTTCATTCTATTTTTTCCCAGAAGCATTTACCTACAGACGGTAACAGCAGTGGACCACAGGGATCCAAACACACCCCCAAAGAACCATTTTGCACAAAATTAACAGCAATTCCTAAGCCCTTACCCACACCTGCGTCATTTATTGTCAACTACTGGACTGGTTGTCTCCTGTTCTCTGGTAAGCTCTAACTCATTAGAGATTTCCCCTTCTAGGAAGAAGGTTACAACAGAATCTAGCTACCAATTTGCTAGCATATCGTGATAGATGGTACCACTGGGGTACAATCACTGAAACTATGATTGTTGCTAACCAGTGCAGTGCATGAAATTTGCTTCTAGCCTAATCTGAAAGCTGTCTTGAGACTACAAAACATTGAATTACCATTTGGCGGTGCTAAGGAATTAAGGTTTGACTTTTAGGTGTATTGAGGATGCTGCCAGTCTGCATTTAAAAAAAAATCATTTTCTCTTACAAATCCTTACTTCAGGATCTTTGAAGAAATAGTGGGATACCTGCTACCTGCATTGAAGTGTTCCAGAGTGGACCCAAGGACTGATGAAGTCAAATTGTGTGTGTGTGTGTGTGTGTGTGTGTGTGTGTGTTATACATATGATAACTGAGAAATAACTGCAGGAGGGCATGTTATGTTAGTCTCTCTGCTTTATATACATTTGAAGATTTCTATAATGAAGGTCTTTTCTACCTTCTGGATCAGAAATACAGGTGTCTTCTAAGTGGTTCCTTCTTTCCCACTGCTGCCCTCCTGAACTGTATGTCATCACTAGAATTCATCTCTCCTCCATTATCCTCTCCTCTCTAGCCAGCTCCTCACATCCTCTCCAACAGCCTCCTGTCCATCCCTGGTCTCAAAGCTCCATCATCTTCTCGAAATCTGAGGAATCATCTTGGACCACATCAAATCGGGCCACACCAATCCCCTGTGGGCTTCTCTGCAATGGTTCACCATTAACCACCAGTGTTCTATCATTAGCCAGAGGTCCTTTGTGAGCCATCCATCTACATGCCATTCCACTGGGCCTCAAGCACAACAGACAACGGGGATGTTGGGCTGTTTGTCACTCATTTGGCAAGATAGGATTCCTATGACGAGAGCTCTTTGCCAATGTGGGAGCACAATGTCGAGATTACATACTCACAAAAGAAATAATCCATGATAACACATGGTGGATGAGTTCATCTGTCATTGCCTGAGTTTATCTTCTTCCTCTTCTACCATTCCACATACGCAGTTGCTTTTGTTAGAACCCCATTCGACAACCAGCTCCACCTCATCTGCTGAAAGTCTGCACACCACACACTCTTTGGGATCCAGATCATGCATTGCTTCTTTAGGAATTTATCCTAAGGTCTTCGGACTTTGTTTTCTATCATTATTTCACCAGTCTCTATACCTGGCCTGGGCCAAAGTTGGGATGTAATAAATGGGGCTATTGAAAGGACAAGTCAATGAATGGGTTAATAAATGGATTTCTGCCTTCTTTAAATTGGATTTCTTGGGCTTTGAGTTATGAGAGGTAAAAGATTATATCTGAGCATTATTCTGTATCCTGAATCACTTAAGATGATGAAGTACATTTTGTTAACCAAAGCCATTGAGAATGGATACCCACTTAAAGCAAAATGTCTCTTGTTCCCTGTTCCCAATGCATTTATGTTATGTGCAAGAAGTTGTAATCTGTTGAGTCAAATAAAGGCATACTGAGTTCGTTTAAAAAAAAAAAAAAAAAACTTAGGATTGCTCATCACCCC
The DNA here is from genome assembly GCF_900095145.1 of Mus pahari. NCBI lineage: Eukaryota > Metazoa > Chordata > Mammalia > Rodentia > Muridae > Mus > Mus pahari. The sequence goes on from NC_034609.1 coordinate 14,846,685, forward strand.
TACAACTCTCAATTGTACTATGACCATTAAGAACTAACTTTGCAACTTCCTGGAGAAAACAAAACAAAACAACAACAACAACAACAAAATAGATCCTTTTGTCCATAGCATATCTCAACAAATGTCCTAAAGAGTATCTTTTCAAAAAATCTGGTCTACCTCACACCCTGCCAAACTGTGTCCCCTACCTTAAAGCTAGGTACTAAACAACATTTGTCACAAAGATCATGTGCCAGCATGAGAATGAAGATGTTCACCGCTTCTTCCTCCCCATCTGCTAACCCATGAACACAGCATGTATCAGGTCTGAATCAGCAGAAAGAGAGAGGCTGTAAAAGACCAGGCACAGGGCCTTCGGTTTCCTGCTCTATCACCGTCTGTCTTTATCTCTCCATCTCTCCAGTAAAGAAAGCAATGCCTTAGTAATTGAGAGAGCAGCATATCAATCAATGCTTGTTAAAACAAACGTACAAAAATGGAAGCCTCTAAGGACCCAAATCAGTAGCGGCTAAGGCAGTTCTGGATATGTGAGAAATGAAATAAGAGTCGACAAGACGCCATTGGGGAGAAGGGAGCCTCCTTTTAGCACAATGGTTTACATTGTTTGCTAAAACACAAAGCGTGCAATAAAATACAGGCGAATGTGTGATTTTACACATCTGCATGAATAGACACCCTGCGCTATCGCGTGAGAACATAAAATCGACAAGGGTTTTTCTTTTCAGCCAGCGTCTCTGCAGCTTAGTTGATGACTAATCTTACAGATTAAATCCGATCACTGGGTTATTGATATTAATTCTTTCTTTGGGTTGACAGCTGTAGGATGGAAACGTCACAGGAAACTCTGAAATCGACTGAGCCCAATTAAGGAGACAGGACCAAAGACAAAGCTCAGGCGATGGGGTAATCATGTCTCACAGCTCTCATTCTAAGTCAGAATATATTTAAAACCTGAGGAAGTGAGTTTAAAAAACTATATTAAGAGCAAGACTGTTTTGTATGATGATATAAGCCGTGTGCCGTTGTTTTAAACCTAACCTGTCAACAAAGAGGAGACACTTCCCTAAGCTCTTAAGGAACCAGAAATGTTTCAAGGATGGAGGGGGCTTTACCATCTTCAGTATCTTAAGCCCTGCTTTTAGGTAAAGCTTTTAGTTAAACAAGGACAAGTCTAAGCTGGCAATTTGCAAACGTGCTCATTTCTGCACCCGTTCATTAGCGAGCTGATTAGAATCCTAATGTAGGGAAGGGGGGCATCTCAAAGTCAACTCATTTATGAAAATGCTCATAAGTTTAGCAAGTCATTGTTCAAATAGAAACGTTTCAGAATGATAGGACACACAGAAGGAGAGTTTAAGGGTTAGGCAACCACACTGCTCTGATGACAAAGTTACTCACACTGAAATGATAAAAGCTAAAGTCAGAAGTGAAAGATGTTAAGTATTAATGAACTGATAGATGCCAGCAAGCACGGTCAGCATGTGAGGATGAAAGAGAGTGTTGAGGGAAACTGAGGGGCACAGAGAAAAGGCAGAGCCAGATACATCTGAGAGAAGTACAAATGACTACGAGGTTGATCATTGTCAAACTTGATAACAGATACACAGGGATTATATGTATGTGTATATATATATGTTTAAAATTGCCCATGCTAAAAAAAAATTCGAGGGTAAGAGAAATGCACTGATTTTAAGTGAAACAAACAAGCAAACAAAAACAAGTTAATAATTCTGAAATGAATACTTTGAGAAGAAAATTATCCAGGAGACAAAAACTGAGACACAAAAGGAAATTTTAAGAGAAAATCAGGACTGAGAAAAACTGCAAGAGAATTTTTTTGTAGACGATTTTTTTTTCCAATTCCAAGAATAAATATTGTTGAAGAACATCATAAAGAGAGTCGGGTAGTGGTACACACTTATAATCGCAGCACTGGAGAGATGGTAGGCAGAGAAGTCATGAGTTTGAGGCCTGTCCCAAAATACAGTAAGTTCAAAGCCATCCTGGAATACATGGTGAGACTCTTTCAAAAACTCCAGTAGTAGGTATAGTGCTCAGTGGCAGAGTGCTTGGTTAGCATACACAGGCTCCGAGTTCTGCCATCAGTGCTGAAACCAAACCAGACGAAAAACTGTATGTCAGAGGGAGTAATGGAACAGATGTGTGGGTGTAAAAGACATCCATTCAACAAACATTCCAAAGCTTAAAAATCAAAGAAAGTACTTAAATTTATAACAAACAAACAAACAACTCTTATGGGCAGGTAGGTAATAGAGAAGAAGGGGAAGGCAAATGCCTATGGGTAGAGGGAGCTTCTGATGTGTCATCTCAGGAAACTATGAGAATTCTCTCCTCCTTAGGACGGTGTGCATCTAACCCATGACAGCCTTGTGTTTAATGCAATCTGTGCTTGGAGTGCGTCCCTTGCTGTGACTACAAGAGATGCTGCTCCTTTGGGGTAAGGGGGTAAACAACACACATTAGAAGTCTCTACCTCAGAGACAAAGTTTGGAGCTGGGATGAAAGGATGGACCATCCAAAAACTGCCCCACCCAGGGGTCCATCCCATAATCAGCCACCAAACGCAGACACTATTGCATATGCCAGCAAGATTTTGCTGAAAGGACCCTGATATAGCTGTCTTTTGTGAGGTTATGCCAATGCCTAGCAAACACAGAAGTGGATGCTCACAGTCCACTATCAGATGGAATACAGGGCCCCCAATGGAGGAGCTAAAGAAAGTACCCAAGGAGCTGAAGGGGTCTGCAACCCTATAGGTGGAACAACAATATGAACTAATCAGTACCCCCCCAGAGCTTGTGTCTCTAGCTACATATGTAGCAGAAGATGACCTAGTAGCACATCATTGGGAAGAGAGGCCCCTTGGTCTTGCAAACTTTATATGCCCCAGTACAGGGGAACACCAGGGCCAAGAAATGGGAGTGGGTGGGTAGGGGAGCGGGGGGGGGCGGGTAATAGGGGACTTTGGGGATAGCGTCTGAAATGTAAATGAAGTAAATACCTAATAAAAATTGAAAAAAAAGAAGAAGAAGAAGTCTTACAACCTGGCCAAATGTTTTGGTTTTGGGTTTGTTTCCTTGTAATAGGGGTTCAGAGTCAATATGTAGCTGAGACTGGCCTCAGGCTCCCAATCTCCTGCCTCAGTTTCCTAGGTTCTAAGACTGCAGGTGTGGGCTGGCATTCTGGGCTTAAAATGTATTATGGTAGAGATTTGGGGGGGATGATGATGATGATGATGATGATGATGATGTTTTTGTGGTGCTGGGACCCAACCCAGGGCTTGTACACAAATGTTCTATTACTCAGCTAGCTACATCTTTAACCCAGATCGTTTCATCATTGATGCTTTTTTTTTTTTTTTCCGAAAACTTAGTATTGTGTTCTTGGTGATTAGCACCTAGTAGATTTTTAATAACTATTTATCAATTGGATGAAGGGACAAATGAATGCATATATGAACGGACGGAGGTGTTTCCCTTGTACATCTCCATTGGCTATCAGGGCCACAAAAGCTGTCGGGCTGAGATCATTGTTGCCGTGTCAGCTGGGAATGAACACATTAGGAGAGCTGGAGGCTTCATAACCACCCTCCAGGGCTCCCTGTCCCTCACTTTCCCGGTCTAACTCTCTGTCCCACGCTGTCTGGAAATGCAATGACCTAGTTACATCAGTTACTTCATCTCCCAAGTTCTGGATGCATGAGATATTTCAGAGCCTGCCTTGCATCTCCCAGAAACATAGACAACAAACAGCAGTGAAGTGATTTATCCTTCTCATTCCTTTTGCTAAAATGCCCTTGATTTCCCCCCATTAATTGCATATTAACATATCTAACACAGAGAATATCTTCTAAATTACCGACTGGTTCGAGGGATAATGTAGTGTGTGCGGTGAATGAAACTCTCAGCTTCTCAACGCTCCCCAAATACTTCTTTCAGAAATGATACACTATTTTCTTAGCTTGAATAGTCTTTTCATACGAACCTCAGTGACTACCAAAACAGTCTAATGTTATTAGAATATCATCAGCTTTCATTATGTTTAATAAGAGATGGTGACAAGAGATAATTTTAAATAATTTTTGCCACGAATTAAAATCGCAAGTTGTAAAATGAATCCTAGAAGTGTCAGTTATAATGGGGTGTAATCCCAGCCTCCTTCAGCTTACTCCCATTCACTGCTCTAGGATGGAACTCTAGCAGTAAACTTACAAGCAGAGGAAGGCAGCTAAAATCTCAAATACCAGTCTTCATTCTCAAAAGAAAAACCAGAAGCTTCTCTCATCAACTTCCTTGACACTTTCAATGGTTTATTTTTCTAAGTCTATTGACATGGCCAAATATCTCATTGTCTATCCATCCTTTGTATAGTCACTGAGTACTTACCCCTAGACAGTGTGATAGGCATAGCATGAACCAACAAGACAGACAAACAGACAGACAGACAGACAGCTACATACTCACTCCTTCCCATTCCCATAACTAACTCACTAGAAGACACCCTAGAAAAATATCAAGTTAAACATGGTTGGTGTTTATTCATTTATATCTTGTCAAAACTGAGGAGAAGGAGGAGGAGGAGGAGGAGGAGGAGGAGGAAGAAGAAGAAGAAGAAGAAGAAGAAGAAGAAGAAGAAGAAGAAGAAGAAGAAGAAGAAGAAGAAGAAGAAGGGTTCCTTTTACAAAAGCACTTGTTATACAATGAAATAAAAACAGAATCAACCCAAGAGAGGAAAGAAAGCAAATAGGTGAGCATCATCTAAAAGAGGAGCACCCACTGTAAAAGAAGTAAAGATCACCCTCAGATGCAATGCAAAAAACATGCATGTGCCCGTGTGCATGAACACACATGTACATGAGCACATAGGTTGTCAGGAAGAAGCCAAGGTTTTCTCAAAACAAAAGTCAAGTTCCATGGAAGGGAATGCTGTAACGTTTCCTTGACAACGCCATGCTCTCACCTACCGGAGTGATGAGTTCCATGTACTTCTGCTGAGCCCAGAGTCCAAACAGCATGGGCTAAGCAGTCTGATTCTAATCCTGATCCACCAGGAGTTAATTATCTGATTGGAGTCTCCGAGGAGTCCAGTCATAACTACAGCCCACATGGAGATAGTCACATGATTTGCAAGGTATAGGGAATGCACAAAGAAAGAAGTGTTCCTTGGGCGAATTCTAGTAGAAGAGGAGGAGCAGGTTAGAGCAAGGAAGCAAAAGTAGCAGAGTACGGGTCAGATCTGGCCGTCCACTCCAGCTTGTTCACGTTTTCAAAATGTAAAATTGATACTAATGTTTACACATCCCGGTTTCCCATTTCTCAAGAAAGAAAAAGGATAACAGAAAAGCATAGCACAAACAAAACAACAAAAACTCACTGGGAGTTTGCCAACCCAGAGCCTCCTCTCCTCTTCAGCTCGAGAGGGAAACTGAGGAAGAGTGGACAACAGCCTCTTCCTGGGGAGCTGGTGCTCTCTCTCTCATTTGCCCCAGATTCCAGAGTGTCCATCTCACCCCTGAGCCTACCTTCCTCTTGACAGCCAAAGGGTAATGAAGAAAATATAAAACCATTTAATCTGCGAGGGTCTGAAGGGGATAGGAACTCCACAAGAAGACCAACAGAATCAACTAACCTGGACCCTTGCCTCAGAAACTGAGCCATCAACCAAAGAGCATACACAGGCTGGACCTACGGCCCCAACACCTATGTAAAAGACGTGCAACTTGGTCTTCATGAGGGTCCCCCAACAAACTGGAGTGGGGGCTATCCTTAAAGCTGTTGCCTTTCAGTGGAATCTGTTCCCCTAACTGGGCTGCCTTGTCTGGCCTAAGTGGGAGAGGATGCACGTAGCCCTGCAGAGACTTAATGTGCAAGGGTAGGGGGGTACTGGGAGGGGGAGGGATCCACCCTCTCAGAAGAGAAGGGGAGAAGATACGGAGGAAGGGACTGTGTAAGGGAGGAATGGGGAGGCAGGCAGTGCTTGGGATGGAAAATGAATAAATAAATTAACTAATGGAAAAATATTTTTATCCTAGCCCTGTGAAGGTAGAGGCTGAATGAGAGAAAGTCCAAGACCCACAAGGACCCCCAGTGAGACACTGTCCAAGAAGGAGTGGGGAGCAGCTTACAGAATGCGGGAAAGAGCACCATGTTTTCAAGAGACTAGAGTGTGTCCAGCCATAGACAGACCTACTTCAAGACAGAGTCTCAGACAGGGAGGTTTGTCAAGCCTGGTCACTAACTCCAGTTGCTGGGGGATGCTCTTAGGATCTGACTGTTGCTAAGGTTGTGGATAGGGAAAGTGGATCAAGCATTCAACAAGCCCATCCACCACCGGCTCCCCACAGACTTAAGCACTCAGAGGCTCACATCTCTTGCCACAGGAAGAGATCCACTCTTAATCGAAGCCGCCATATGGATCCTCAGACGTTATTGGCCCTTTCGCGTTGCTTCGGCACCTAGAGCCCTGTACTGTGGCCAGTTCTCCTCTATCCTCTCCGCAGACCCAGCACTCGGTACAAAGTTTGCATTACCTGACGGTCCCTACAGAGGTTCTCATGATCTCAAACCCCTTGTGGCTCCCAGAAAGTCGTGTCTGTGGCCTGGCTGTTTGTGTTTAAATATCTTTGCTTTCTTACTTCATGATTCTGATTTAGGAGGGTAATGGCAAAATGGCTTCCAGAACGCCAGGGCATATCTTCTGTTTGACACTCTTCTGCACCCCACTCCCTCTGACCACAGTCTTCTTTAGTCAGTCAGCTGAGAGTGACCTTGTCTATGGACTAGCAGCAATGCTAAGCAACGAAAAGCCAGGCTCAGGAAGAGGGGAAATTACTTTGGTCTCAAGGAGTTTAACATCCCGAAAGACAAATATTTATTTATAAACAAACAAATATTAGGACACGATTATTTAGCTGCCCACTGGTGCAGAGGGCAGTGTGGAGACCCCTTGAATAAGTACCATTGTACTTTGTGCCCCAAACAATTTATGAGAAGGAAACTAATCGTGGGAACATCTGGGGGGTGGTAAAGAGTGATCTGGGAAGAAGGAACGGCAAGATACAGGAGCCAAGGCAGGAACAGTGCCAGCATGTGCACTGAACAGAAGAGATGCACAAGGCTGCAGAACTGTGAACAGGAGCAAGAACAGGGAGTGAAGCCAGAGAGGTGAGATCCTGAGGGAGCTCCAGTCAAATCCAGCCACTGTGTCTTTATGGTCTTGGAAGTAAGGATATGTTTTATGTTTTTAATTGGTTGGAGGGAAAATGAAAAGAGAAAATTTTATTTCATGACCTGTGAAGCTCGTATAAAGTTCAAAGTTCAATGTCCTTGAACAAAGATTTACTCACATATAGGTTTGACTGGTCTTACATTTAACATCAGAACTTACATAATTCCACCAGAGGCCAACTGGCCCACAAAGCCTTGGATACTATCCAGCCCTCTAGAGAGTAAGTTTGTCAACACTGTGCAACTAGACTCTTGAGTCTACTTCTATAAATGAATAAATGCTGTACCTAGCATTATGCTGTCCTCGGGATAGATGGTAGATCGAGTCACAAATTGAAAGATTCTCGATGCCTATGAAGGTGCCGAAATGAAGGCTAAGAAGGAAGGCAGCTTCAAGTTCATGGATTCCTTACTGTTTTTTGTTTTGTTTTTTTTGTTTGTTTGTTTGTTTGTTTGTTTTTGTCACCTCAACCCAAGCCAGAGTCATCTGGGAAGAGGGAGCCTCAACAGAGAAAATACCTTTCATCACATTGGCCTATAGGCAAGTCTAGAGAGCATTTTCTTGATTAATGACTGATGTGGGGGGTACCCAGTCCACTTTGGGCAGCCACCCCTAGGCAGATGGGCATGGGTGGTATAAGAAAGCAGGCTGAGCAAGCCACGGAGAACAAGTCAGTAAGAAGCATTCTGTCCCGACCTCTGGTTCAAACCCTGCCTCCGGGTTCCTGCTTTAGTTTCTGCCCTAACTTACCGTCAGGAGGGACTATGATGTAAACAAACAAGCTAAGATAAGCCCTTTCCTCTTGAATTGCATTTGGTCATGGTCTTTATCATGTCAATAACCAACACAAAGGATTTTCTCAAAACCGTGACCCATATCTTGCTCCCACTTAACCAACGCATCTGGTCCCACTTTTACCAACTCTAAAAGAAATAAGAAGGTAGGTCCTGAAAAGTGTCTGGTTCCTTACAGAAATAGGGACAATCAGCAAAATCCAGAGTCTCCTGAATATGTTGAGTCAAGCTAATTTTTTTCAGAGCGGGAAAAAAAAAATGAGAAAAAAGAAGATGAAGTCCTTAGAAACGAGATATTATTTAGGAAGCGGTGGAAAGTGTTCTCACTGCACTAATGAGTCATTAAGCAAGGCGTTTGGGAACAGGGAGGTGCTATAATTAGGTTATCTGTATTTTTAACACAAGAAAAATAACCCAAAGCAACACTCACCAGTGCAGCTGTATGGAAGGGGCTCTCTGCAAGTCTCCAAACAGAAGGGAATCATTTGTAAGAGCTTGAGCTCAACTGAGCAGTTAATTGAACAAAATGCTTAAGAACAAGCCCACCGCCTCCCGTTACCACCCTGAACCATCTCCTCTCCTCACTTTACCATAACTAGAAAGCCATACCCCATTCCAAAACACCAGATAGCCCTATGGATGGAGAGGGAAGGGTAAATCCAATCATAACAAAAGGGGGGGAGCAGAAACGAGGAGAGTGACAGGTTAGGAATTTCACATAATTAAACTGTCAAAGGCCACAAAAAGAATGTGAAAATCAGGGGCTATCACCATCATGGGGAAAAGAGGGGATTTAGTCACAAGGATATTTCTGGGGAAGATGAAGAAAAAAATAGATGTCCAGATTGCTCAATTTTTGGCCTAATGAATAAATCATCTTGCCCCCCGCACCCCACCCCCCAATGCACCTGCTGCTTTGAAAAGTCCTTCCATACCAACCCAGCATAAACGCCTCACAATGGCTCCAACAAGGCTGGAGTCCCGCCAAGGAAAATTACCACTCTTCAACCAAGATAAACATCATATTACTTCATTACCCTTTTAAAACATATGCAAATTAAATCCATTATTCTTTTTTCACCCAGAAATGAAGTTCGTTTGGCTGGAATTCAGCGATGCCTTTTGTTGCAGATGACCATGAATGGATGAACTTCATGTAGATGGTGCCCATTGCCCATCTCTGAATCAAACATTAATACCATTTGACAGTAATAAATAACACTTACCACAATAGGGATAGAATAATGATTTTCCCACTCAGCTGGCTCATCAGAGCCTATCAGCTGACAACTGCATAAATGGGATTAGCATAACAGCTGCCTATGACAAATGTATCTAAATCCTCCTGATGCTAACTAGTGCTTTGATCTCCTATCAAGTTGATGCCAAAACCTAAATCCATTTCTGAAAAATACGTCTTGTTTATGATAGATACATATGTATGTTCCAGCACACCCCGCCATCCTTAAGACATCCTTAATTAAAAGGATGGGGGAAAGTGATTGAAAATTGTCACCTCTGGCTTAGTACTTACTTCTTTCCATGACTTGGCTGAATCGTTGAAGAAATTTATTTTCAAAATGGAACCGAGACGCCTGCCCAACCCGCTCTTGAGATACTCACCAGAATGTAATGAGGTCTCATTCTGATGTTTTCAAATGAAAATAATTACCGTGCCTTCTTTTTGATTATTGCCTTTCAGAGGTATTGGGTTCATAAAAATTTAAATCAACTCCAAGTAACATAAGCTACAGTCCTTTACTTCCTATTATACCATCACAATGAAGCACAGATCTGTTCTTTGTTTCGGAATGCAAATGGAGTTTGAGCTCAACCCTGAACTCTAACGGCTTCATTTCTCCTACTCTACAGCCTACAGTACTGATGAGGTATGGAGGAGCGCTAGGTACACACTTAGGGTATCAAGGTCTCTCTCTACAAGACTCAATTGGTTCTCCCTCCTGAACTTGAGATTGAAACAATAGTTTACAAGGAGTCCAGTGTCTAGGGGAGATCAGGAGGTAAGCAGATAGAAAACTTCTTTAAGAAAACAGACAATACAGAGCAGGGCTCAACGGTGAGTAGTCAAATGTGGGGCTAATTACTCTACTGTGGCGCATGTTACTGGGAAAGGGTAATGGTAACTACTTTCTGCAGGGAGCATTTCCACATAATCAACATTTCTCCAAACCTGTAAGTCAGACTACATTCATTCATTCATTCATTCATTCATTCCTACCACAAATATTTGGCAGAGGCCAGATGAGTAGAATTCTAAGTGCAAGAAATCATCAGCAGAAAGAAGGGGGGTGTATACATGCCATATCTAGACCACAGAAGACTTAAGTTGGTGCCAACAGTGCAGAAATACAAGCAGCACAAATAAGAAGGTACAGACGATTTAATTAGTCAAAGACAGTTGATTTGATCTATATTTGAGTAATTTCAAGACGAGGCTAGATTTTTCTGCAGTTACGGGCAGTATAAAATGGTTGGGGATATTCAATTACTCGACCAGATATTGATGATATTTCAAAGGCAACATAGCACGGTGTGATAGTACATACCTTTAATCGCAGCACTCCTGAGGCAGAGCCAAGTGGATTTGGTGAGTTCAAAGCCAGCCTAGTCTACATATAGACTAGGATTCATTCGGGCCTGACAGGATTCCTATACTATTTGGGGGTCTTGTTTGTTTGTTTAGTTTTGTTTTGTTTTTTTAAGCCCCTGTTTTGTTTTGTTTGTTGTTGTTTTTAAAGATAACGGAGACTGTCTCTGTGTCCGTGACACACATGTGTATACATCAGGGCAGAGGTTCTCAGCAAGACCCAGTGCAGGGAGTCCTACCAATCACAGAAGATCCCACTGCGGCTGTCCCCAGAAGGCTGCCAGTGTCTCTAGACATACGGCTTCTTACACCAAGCTTAGCCAATCATCTTGGTGTGATTGGGTGTGATGTAGAGGCCAATGGCGAGGGGGAAAAAAAGACCCAAGCATTTTAAAGGTAGAATTCCATCTCCTTCTCAGAGAAGTTGGATCAGAATAGTGCACGTGGGTGCGCCGTGTCTCCATGGAATCTAGATACTGTTGCATGTGCTGCATAAAAGCTGGATACTTGACAAATTTGGGTGAAGTGTCTGAGATTTGTGTCAGTGGTTCCCCTGGAAAGAACTCTGAAATCTATACTTAAAATAGTCATTGCCTATTGTCAGAAGAAGTGTTGCACATCACGCAAGCGAAGAGTGTGTGATTTAAAATATACAAAGTGTACCAAAAGGGCACTATAGGCTAGCAATATAGGAACAATTTTTTAGAACATCACTGAATTCACTGTGCTCTATCGCTGTGTTTTAGTCTCCAGAAACAAAAGCCAGTGTTGTAAGTTATTGTTAAATAGAGGAATTTTAATACTGGGGGGGGGGGGAGAATNTACATTGTGATGCAGACACTATATAAAAATGAATCCCAGGGTGTTGTTCCTAACCAGCTGATGACTTAGAATGAACAAGCAGCTGCCCCACGTGGCTTCCCAGACTCTCATCCTTAAAGAGATCCTAGGCATCTCTTCTTGGTTCATACCAACCTGCCGTCATCCAAGCTTGAAAATAAAGGAATGGGGCCAATGAGTTCAAATTAGTAAGCAAGTTCGTGCATCTCCATCCGACTCGAAGCTCCCGTTGTGTTTTCAGCCTGTGGGAGCAGGCGTTTATCTGCTGCTTTGTTCATTTTGTGTTCTCTCCTTTGGCATCCTAAGCATCGCCGTGTGACTCGCATCCGGTGGTAGCGTGAAACATATAATAACTTCTAAATTATCTGCTTCCTGACTTTCAGTGTAGTTAGGGACAAAATAATTATGTTCATGTTCTAATATCAAGCACCGTTTAAAAATATATATATATATATATATGGCCCTTCTGAATGAGAAAAGTTCCCAAAGCTTGAACAGTATAAAACCAGAGACAACAGAGATGTGTCTGGGGCCCTGGGCTACACCTGGGGGCCATGTGGACCACAGAGAGGTCAAACTGTCTAGGTCTACAAAGGATGGAAGGACAAACAAGGACCGGTTTCCATGCAGTTAGTGGGTGACCTTGACTGAGAGCTGGGCCTTGGTAATTTTTACGGCTATTACTTAGCTTGGCATTTGCTTGCTCGGCATCTCCTGAGTGAACCTTCACTCCTTTGCCATCACAGGAATTCTTCTGCAGGACTGGCACAGATCTCCAGGAGACTGTTCAGCTCTTGTGTCCATCCCAGAATTCCTTTTTCCTTCTTTAATCAAGGGAAACACACACAATAGAAGTTTATCATCTTAACGATTGTCAAGTATTCAGCTCATTACTACATTCAGATTGCCATCAGCAAATCCCTGGGACTTTTTATCCCACAGAACTGAACATCTATATCCATTAGGCAATGGCTACTGATTTCTTCCTCCCTCACCTCTGACCTCTAGCCCCTGTTAGTCAGTACTGCACTTCCTTGTTAGTCAGATACCTCATATACATGGAATTTAATGTTTGTCCTCATGTGGCTGGTGTAACGTCATCAAGATTCATCCATGTCATTACAGGTAACAGGACCTCCTTGTGTTTGAGGTTGACTAATATTCCCCTATGCCTGTGCGACATTGTTCACCTAGCCACCCGTTGACAGACATTTGAGTTGCTTCCACCCCTGTGATGACAGTGCTGAATAAGGATGCTGGGAACACAGAGATGCCATGAGCAACTCTTAAGATGCAGAAGATGATAACCACACAGAGGCGTGGCCACCACGATTTAAGCGACTTTCACCTCACATGAACTTGTAGCCTATTAAATAATAGCAAGAGAACTGAATGTATTGAAAGGGCTGATTGGCAATGCTCAGAGCCCTTTGACTTGCAGGCCTACGTGGCAAAGAACTTGCCCTAGCGGCCACCCTTTACCCATGCCCCACCACACTCAGACACTGGCTGCTTTCTTGAAAGCATTGTGCTCTGTCTCTACTGACCTTGAAGCTCAGTTGGGTTAGACTGGGATGACATCACTGCTCCCTTTGCAAGAATAATGCCCAGAGTTTGCCGGTTGGTTGGCTTGCTTTGTTTAGTTTTGTTTTTTGGGGTTTTTTTTCCCTCCCAGTCTTTGCTGGCACTGTCCATTATTTGATTCTGAAAATATCAAAGAGCGTGATTTGGGGCCAGAATTGCTGATCACGTCTGTTGAGTGAAAAAAAAAAAGCACCAGGGAAGTCTCTACCTCTATAGAGAGTGACTTTGGTGACAAACCTCAAACGTAAAAAGATAAACAAAATAAAATTTTAGTTGCCATCATGAAGTTTTTTAGGATCCATAAAAAATAAGAAAAATAGTCAACTCATTATTAAGCATCCAGTATCTATGCAATTCCTTCCATTGCTTTCCTGGACTCAAGTATCAGCTTAGATGCGCATTCCTAAGCTTGAACATTACATCTCCCCTGAGTCCTTGCCACTTCCCCTCCCTCCCCTGACATTCCTCTCCGGAGTCCCTCTCACTTTCTTTTTTTTTTTAGATTTATTTATTTATCATGTATAAAGTGTCCTACCTGCATGTATGCCTGCACACCAGAAGATGGCATCAGATCCCAGTATAGATTGTTATGAGCAACCAACTGGTTGCTGGCAATTGAACTCAGGACCTCTGGAAGAACAGCCAGCGTTTTTAACCTCTGAGCCATCTCTCCACCCCCCCCCCTCACCTTTGAATCTCCCCTCTCAACTACTTTTTATATCTTGACTCTAGATTGTTCCATGAGGACAACGATCATGTCTGCTTTTTTCTTCGGTACACCTTTCTTTTGTCTCATACCAACAATGCCTGACACGTGACCCTCAAATAAATACTTGTTGAATGAATGAATGAATGAATGAATGAATCCATGAGCTATCACCTAACAGTAAATGTAGCAAACTCTTTGGAATCTACACAATCCCATAGGCTCGATGCCTGGCAACCATACTGAAATTACATAGTTCTCTGTCCAAGACAACTGAGCTCATCAGACTGGCCCCATCAGCCCCAGAACTTAGCTGAATTGTAACTGCCAAGTACTGCTGTGGCTGCATGAGGTGGTACGAAATGGAGACAGTGAGGTCAACACTAGGAAGGAAGGCGAGCTAATTTCCCTCCAGGGAGTGAGGGAATACAGAGTAAGGCAGAGAAGCCAGGTACCTGGGTTGGTGATATTTTTTTTCCTGTCCCAGCCCCCGAGGATTCCAAACATACACTCATACTCTTGTAATAAATTCCCTTTCTTATTCACGCTAGCCTGTATGGACCTCTGCCCCTTACAACAACAGCAGCCCTAACCAAGAAGCTCTGAAAAGTCGTTCCTGGGGCCGATGATAAATGTGTTTGCCTTCATCAGAGTGATAGTCTGATGGATCTGCGGTCAAATACGAATGCTTGTCCTTTTTGTACTTTGTCGGTTCATTTAGAATCGCTTGGGTCTGGGGTTCGCTCTGTGGTTTGAAGACGGGGCTCTTTCTGTGCCTTTTTCAGATGATAATGCAGACAATATTTTCAGCCTAGCCCTCCAACAAACGAACATCATCTCAAGGAGGCATAATTATGGCTGCTATTTGGCTAGCTCCTAATGGAAGACAAAGCAAACGGTGCGCTAAGAAGTTATTTTCAACGATGACACTTCAAACAGCACGGAGAAGGGGGCCAGCCAGCAAGTCGGAACTCCTGTAGCCCGATCTATAGCATCCTGTCCTCAGAGGTCCTACCCCACTATATGGACTGTCAGTACCTGTAGCCCGATCTGTAGCATCCTGTCCTCAGAGGTCCTACCCCACTATAAGGACTGTCAATACTTTTCCTTGGGTGGGTGAGTCGCAGTTACTCTAGCAGGCTCTGAAATGGTTCCTGTTGGACCTGACTGATCCAAACAAAATTTAAAAAAAAAAAATGATCTTGATTAGCAGAGAATCATATTCAACAATAGCTACTTCAGGATCAACTGGTAAGATTGATTTAAAACAGGGGCCAGGGTCTGCTTTCATTCCTTTTTGTTGCTTCTTTGTAAATGCAACGGTCCAAAGTCACAGCAGAAAAAAAAAAAAAAAAAAAAAAGAATCTTCAGGTTACTATTCAGTTGTGTGGCTGCTTTGAAGTTCAAAATTATGCAAATATTAGAGGGGCTGAGGGGAGTGTGATTTGGCGATGGGGTGCTTGCTTAGCATGTGCAAGGTTCTGGGATCAATTCTCAATACATCCCCCCTAACACGCACACACACACACACACACACACACACACACACACAGAGTACAAATTTTTCCAAATGTTAAAAACTGTAAAAGTCATTACTGATGGTAATGCATTCTCGTTTGATGCTGCACACCCGGGGAGGGGGTATAATTAGAGAACAGTTGGTCTGAAGTCCAATTATTTAGCCACTCTGCTTCATGAGAGAGAAATTTGGCTTAGTCAGAAAAACATCAAACTGCACGACACATCCTACTGCTGTAAAATAATTGTGTTTCACATACACAGTAAATGTGTCTGAAAAGTGGGAGGATACGAGAAAATAGCTTCAAGACATGCAGGAGACTTGGCTGCCATCAAGCTTTTGAACACCGTGGGTTTGTTTTTTTTTTCTCTTTTCTTTTTTTTTTTTTCTCTCAAACATTGCATAAGGCTTGCAGAGACAATTGGGTTTGTGTGTAAATACAATTGACTGGTTCTCATCCCAGAGACCTCGCTTCCCACTCTCCAGCTAATAATATTTCCCTTTTTGTTCCGCCTCATTACTTCAAGCTTCCCTTACAGTTCTAAAGCTAAGTAATTTCTCTCTCTACTCTCTTTCTGCACCTTTACAAATATTTGCAAATGGTTAGCATGCCCTATCCTGGTACTTAACAACGAAGCAAAAAAACCCCTTGGTGTCTTTAACACTTAATAACTAGGCCAGTGTCTTAACTGTTTCTCTCTCCTACAATTTCAGCTGTCTAACATGTTATGGTAATTATCTGGTGCATTCCTCTGCAGCACAATGTTGAATTCAGAATTCACTTTGCATTCCTTAGCCAATTCTGGGTTGGTTGAAATTGCTCTATGCCGTTATCAAAGCCACATAAGCATATGGGGGAAGGGGAGTCTTTACTGAGTCCTGGATATTAGAGGAGCATGATCACAAGACAGCGAGCAGTAGAGCCAGATCAGTCCTACTGTGTAGCCATGAGCAGATGGCTACTTCTGTGGAACTTGTTTGTTTAAAGAATTCACACATCTTGTCGCTGGGATGTCTTCTAGATCCCTGGAGCCTGGTTTTAGAGCATCACTTTGAAGACTAAGGTCAGTCAAGTCATTCCTTTCTAGAAGCTGCACTTGCATCTGTGTCTTAGAAGGAAACCAAACCCAAAGCCTGCCAAAGCCTCACCCCCCCAAGGTTCTAAGCTTCGCATATACAGCTTCCTTCATCCTTTCCCATCTGTTTCATCCCACTAAGACTCAGAGACAAGGATTTGAGTCCAAGACATTTGAGCGAGAAGAAACTAAAGAGGGAATGAGGAAGTGACAACGGAAGGAAACCAGATAGAGTGTGTTATTGAGCAGCTTGTCACAATGAGCAATCAAAGTCTGGTCCCACAGAGGTCTCCTGGGATACCTCAAAAAGTACTCAGCCCGCCTTGAGTTATCCCGCTGAAGGATAGCCCCCACTCACGGAAGCTCATGGACTCCCACAATCTTGCCATGCTGTCTTAGTTAGGGTTTCCATTGCTATGAAGAGACACCATGACCAAGGCAATTCTTATAAAGGACAACATTTAATTGGGGCTAGCTTACACTTTCAGAGGTTCAGTCTGTTATCATCAAAGCAGGAAGCATGGCAGTGTGCAGGCAGACATGGTGCTGGAGGAGCTAAGAGTTCTACATCTTGATCCAAAGCAAGCCAGAATAAGACTGACTTCCAGGCAGCTAGGAGGAGGGTTTCCAAGCCTACCCACTCCATACACACTGTGACACACCTACTTCTACAAGGCCACACCTCCTAATAATGCCATTCCCTGGGCCAGGCATATTCAAACCACCACACATGCCCAGTCTGATGATGTAGTATGCCAGGAAAAAGCCATCCTAGACTCAGGGAGGCTGAAAAAGTGTCTCGTGGATACAGGTAGGATCTAGCACACTGCTCCACTGGCTGCTAAAATCCAGCTTTATGTGTTTTTCAGTTCTTTCCTCTTAGGGCCTATGTACAAATAGACCCCTCTGATTGGACATTTCACAAGTAACCTTCTCAGTATGACATCTCTTTCTCAACCAAGTCTTCCCTGGGCTTCTTCATTACCTTGCTCTCCTCCCTTTGTGGAAAGCACTCTATGTGCATACTCTCCAATGTTTTACACAATTATTTTTGATTTATTTTGCATTGTCTCCTTGCACCAGGTTATAAGCTGCACATGGTCTGGAATCACAGATGCTTCATTTGCTGATGCAAAGCCAGCATACAGCTCAATGACTAATAAATGGCTGTTACTTACTACATTATTCTTTGTAGCATGCAGTTTGGCCTATACAGCTTTGCGTTCTTGGCTGATCCCATCCATGCATCTGTCCAGGAGCTATCTGGGATCCATGAATAGAAAACACACACATACACACACACACACCAATTATTCTTAAAATGTCTTGGCTAACTTAAATGTCTGGGCATTCCTAAACCTCCCCTTGCTACCCCAGGCCCAGTTGGGGAAGAAGCCACATGGCTGATTGGTTTTTCTCCTGTGGCTACTCTGTCCCTTTCTTTCCCATCTCTGATTCTCCTTGCATCCTACCCGTGCTCAACCATTGGCTATTAACACCTTTATTGATAGATCAAAAACCAATTGAGGGCAAAGACCTTTTGTGTCAGTAAACATGATCCCTGATTAAATCAAAGCATCAGAACCACCTACCTACAGTTCTCACAGTAGAGATTTTTGAAAGCCTACAATTTGTGGGGGAAAAAAAATCCATAAAAACTGAACATGTTTTAGTGGGATAGAAAACACGCTACCATGAGGTTCTTCATTGAAAAGGACTTGTTTTGTGGTCTCCTATAGGTGACTTGTAGGTACTTCAGCTTTTGTGACTTAATAAGGATGGCAGCAGATACAAGCAGGGTTTTAGGATATTAAAGATTCAGAGATGGGTCTTCAGTCTCAGGTCCCTGGGCTTGAGGCAATAATGGTGATAATCTGGGCATCGGATGTGTTTGCTCCTCCTCGCTGAGTCTTCTCTATCTGTGGTTGGGTGTTCATGCTTTCAGCCTTTGCATTTGGAACATGCTGTGAAATGCATGTCAAGATCAGAGGACCAATTGCTAGAGTCAGTTCTCCTTTCCACTGTGTGGGTCCCGGGGACTGAATTCAGGTCATCAAGCTTGCGAGTAAGCACTTTACCTGTTGAGACATCTACTGATTGAAATTTCTTAAATATCACCTAAGGACCAATACACTTCCAGTCTATTAGTTGAGAAAAACAAAAGGATCCTTGTATATATTCTATGTACTCATAAAATTCTTTGGTTTAACTTTTTAACAGTAATGGCTGGACCACAAATACACTCTGTCACAACACTCTGCAAACTGAACCTGTTTCTTCACCTGCAAAAAGTGGTGATTTTAGGTAAGAATCAAAGATGTCAAACAACTGCTGAGTCACTATTAGCTAAACCTATGTTCACAGCAGACAGCACTAATCAATAGTTGCACTCCTTCACTGATCCAAAATGTGATCTTAGAAACCTGCCAGAAGGTCAACATTGCAGATAACAAGCTACACTGAAAGACTGGTGATATGACAGTGGAATTACACGTGACATGACTAGAAAAACATTTCACTTTTGTGATATTTTTCTCCAAGACACATAACTCTAGTATAATCACAAGAAAGCAAAACAAAACTCAAATTGAGAAGTATCATACAAAAATACCACAATAATAAACTTCAAAACTGTCACCAAAAAGAAGGTGGAGAGATGAGAAACTATTACATGTCAGAAAACAGAAAGGGGGGCTGGAGAAATGTCTCAGTGGTTAAGAGCACTGACTGCTCTTCCAGAGGTCCTGAGTCCAATTCCCAGTAACTACATGGTGGCTCACAACCATTTGTAATGGGATCTGATGCTCTCTTCTGGTATGTCTGAAGATAGTGACAGTGTCCTCACATATATAAAATAAATAAATCTTTTTTTAAGAAAAAAACCAGAAAGGGATTATAACAATGAAGGATGATACAGTATTTTTTTTTTATTTTGTTGGTTGGTATTTTGTCCGGGCAGAAGTTTGAGCCTACAACTTAAGCATGCTGGCCAAGCAGTTTGCCACTGAGGTATATTCCCAGCAACAATATAATACCTTGAATAAGATCCTGGGTCAGAAGAAAGCACTAGTAAAAGAAAAGGTAGCCAGATAAAATCAAAATAAAGTCTGGAGTTTCTAGTTTCTTAATTTTAACAAATACAAACTTGGTTATCTAGCATATTAGCATTAGTGGGAGAAAGTTTTGCATACATGAGAATTTGTATTATTGTAGTAAATTTTCTATAAATCTAAAATTATTCAAAAATCAGAAGGCTACTTTTTGACCAAGTAAGCTGTATTCCCTCATTATTAGTTATGAGCATGTTCAACGTACTTAACCTCTCTGTCTCTCTTTTTCCATAATTTAAGTATCTTTCTTCTTTTCAAATATTTTGCTGCAGATAAAGAACACTGAAATTAAATGCTTACTATCAAAACTTGTGGTTAGAACATCTAGCTTGGGGCATGTAATAGGAAATAAATGATCCTGCCAAACTCAGTGTTATTCTTTCCCACATTCAAATAATTTAAGAGTTGATCTACTGCCATAGACTTCCTTAAATTAATGTCTTTTAAAATATAATTAATTTTCAAAATATCTTTCACTTATACTCAAATTTAATTGCAAAGTTTGAGATCTGGGCATAGGCAGAATTTATTGAGTCCTTTTGATGCTAAAAAGCACTGCTGCCCTTAACACCGGCAATGAACTAAATTGCCACAAATCTTGTACTAATGCCCTCCAGATGACATGGGCACTGTAAGAGTCTTAGAAAGATGCATGCAGCTTTTCCCTTGAAGACACATGCCAAGAATAGGATTCACGTTTTCTGTGTACTTATGGATCCCATAACTCACTGTCTAGGTGAAATGGGCTGCTTTTGAAAACTTAGAGACCACAACCTTCACTTTTCAGACTGTAGAGCTAGCAGATTTCATTTACAGTATATTGCAACAAGTCCCTGGGAGTTTCCGCCAGAGCCTGTAAATCAAAATCAGTTAAGAAAAATGTTCAAGAGAAATTTCCCATTTCTGCAGACAGAGAAGGTTGAAAAATATCACAGGTAGAGTTATGTGGTGTGAAATGATGCTTTCTAAAGGGCTCTTTTGAGCAGTTTATTAAGAATTTGTCAAAGACATTCCTAGCACTCATCAGTGAATTAGACATGTATTAAATGCTTATTGTAGCATTTAAAGATCATGATACTTACCACTTAGAATCTACTTAACACGCTCCAAACATTTTCAATTCTAATTAAATATCTTCCCACACACGTGGGAAGATCTGTGTAGAGAAATAAGCATTTAGAGGAAGAAGAAATATCTAGACACCCAAATAAAAAAAATCCATCAAAGAAGACTTGGGAAGTGGAGCATGGTCTTAAATATGTAAGGCAAATGCGTAGCATCTTGAATTCCAGCCAGAAGTCTAAGCTAGGTCCCCAAACCACCATTTGGAGTTCAATCTTTTCATCAAAATGAGCCTTTGTGCTTTTTTGTCTTCCTAAAGTTTTAGCTGCCCTAGACAGAATCTTTTGAGGGTTAGGCTAATTAGGTGGAGCAAACAGAGAAAACTAGTAATTGTGTCTTCCCCAAAGGAGGCTTGTCCTCTCAGAATCTAGCACAAGGGATACAGTTCAGACTTTTCCAGCTCCCTGATTTCCTCTTTCTTTATGTTTTCAGATTTTCAAACGTACATATTCCTTCCCGGTGGGACTGACATTTTGGTAGCGAGAATAACCATTGGGGAGTTCACCTTCATGGGTAGTTGTTTTCTACTTGACTATGCTAGCATCCTGTTCCATGGAATCAGCCACCCTGCTTTATCCAGAAGTACGCAGAACGGTTTTAGCATTTCCCAAAAACTCTATGTTAGTTGAGCATACAGAAATGCTGGGACCCATATGAGCAACTGGTTCAACTCTAACCCATATGACCTTGGCCTAGCTGCCTACATCTAAGATGGTTGGGTTTGTTATCAAAAGTATAGGTGTTGCTGGCAGCATCCCTTCTTTGGGGGATAATTCCGATAAGATATAAGCTAGGACATACATGATGCCTAGCTCCGGGCAAGTAATCACAAATACTGTCTACTATTATGATAAGCTTGTAAAGGGGTTGCTGGAGCCTTACTGCTTCTGTGTGGCTGGTGGAAGGGCAGTGCAGGTGGAAGGGCAGTGCAGCATCACCTGGTAGGTCGGAAGACACAATCTTAGGTCTCCTTCCGGGTCTACTAAGATAGAATCTGCATTTTAACATGGTCCCAGACCACCATATAGGGGGAAAACCCACAAAACCTCATGTAAAAATTTGCATTTCTAATAAGCTCTCTTCTTGCTTGCTTCTGAACCATAGCCTATACTTAGGGTAGCACATCAGAGTTTGAGAGGCACTGCCTTGACAAATTTGTGGTTCTGTCCCTCCCAGATGCAGAGGGAGAAATAGTTCCAAGACTGGCTTGTTCAAGTCACACACCCGTGCA
This sequence comes from Mus pahari, assembly GCF_900095145.1. Lineage (NCBI taxonomy): Eukaryota > Metazoa > Chordata > Mammalia > Rodentia > Muridae > Mus > Mus pahari. Next base: position 14,868,523 of record NC_034609.1, read on the forward strand.
CAGCAGATCTGACTCTTTCCTCTGAATAAAGGGTTTGGGTCACAAATTGTCAGAGCAGCGTAGTTCTCTAAGAGCACGCTGGGTGATTTGAAATGGACTGTCAACTAGATCCTGGGCTTCTGTACGCATGTCAAGGTGAGCCCATAAATGGTTGTGTTAATGAATGCAATGCTATCATTCACAACAGAGTCACTGTTAGACCTAGCAAATTTGCAATTAGCGTTAATTTTGCAGCTGCTGTCATGGGAAGATGTCATTTCCTTTAATTTAGCTTGATGCTTCGATGATGCTGTGGGAACAGCAGAGACAAGGCAATGTCCACAGCATCCTCAAGAAGCTACACAGACTGTACCTGCCGGTGACTAATGAAGCCTTCTAGCATTCTTGGAATCATCAGCCCACTCTCCTATCTTGCTTCTGTGTCTGCTGTAGGAGAAACCATTCCCAACAGTACCTAGATAAGAATGGAACGAGAACAGCAATGTTTTAGGGTAAAGAGAGTGGGGCGAGACTAGAAAACCAATTTGTAAACAACTTTTTCAGAATGACTTTTAACCTCAGAAGACTAAATTAAGATTGCTTTGACCAAGTCTTCCTGTAGATGGATCTACTTTCCAGTAAGACCCTGCTTTAGGGGCCTTTCATGTGGACTGTCTTAGGCCAGAGGATCTGTCTAAAGCAGTCATTAAGGAAGAAAACCATACACAAGCATTCATGGACTGGCCCCATCTGGTATTTGCACTCCCCAACCTTCACAACAGTGACTCAAATAACTCTTCTTTGCTTATATATGATCCAATCTGTGGTATTCTGTCATGACCCAAATATACTCATATTGTTTATTAACAACCCAGTCTACGGTGTTGTTATAGCAACAAAACATGGACTGGGGCGATGTGGAAAGCAAAAGGGTTTTGACTGCTCAATATTCAAACTGAAATTTGGTTGAGGCTAACTCAGTTTCCCCCTCAGTGTTGCTCATAATGGGAGGAAAATCACAATTCAGACTAATTATATGAAACTTATTAGTCATGTTTGTTGGAAGGGGATCATAACTGGGAGCCAGGGGGCGGGGGAGCGCCGGGAGGGGGGGAGGAGTGGGGGGGGGCAGGGAGTGCTGGAGGGAGGGGGAGCGTGGGGGTTGGGCTGGGGATCACGGGGGACGGGGTGGGGGGAGCGCAGGGGGTGCAGGGGAGAGCACAGGTCTTTGCCTTTACTGGTGTGTACTCCACTGAGAGCAAGCACCAGCCCTAATGGTTTCCATCCCTTGTTGATGAAGGATTAGGAAATGTCCACCTTTTCCTATGTGACACAAAGCTTCAGTGGCAATCTGTAGGCTGCGTGTGCTCAGCCATCTAATCACTGGGGATTGAGACACAGTATGACCTTACAGGGCTGAAAAGGAAGAGCCACCTATCACTCTGCTCCGGACCTGTTTTCCCTGGATGCATCCTCTCCAGGGAGTATTCTACAGGAGTCAAAAGAGCATGCCTTGAAACCGGAAGAATCGGGTTGGCATCTGATCATGTGACCTTGAACAAGTTCCTTGGCCTGGCCTAGCTTCCATTTCCTCACTTATAAACTAAAAATAGAACCTACTTCATAAGGCATTACAAAGCCGAAATGAGATGATAGGATCGCATATGTGTGGCACTTAGCGCCACGCACAGCGATTAGGAAAGACTTCTAAAAAATAAAACTGGCGACGGCAAGTTCTCCTTTGTGCATTGCGAGACAAACATCCAGGAGAAACAACTTACAGGGAGGAATGGACTCCTTTGGTGCCCTTGCAGTGGGCCTTTGCTGAGGCAAAACACCACACTGGTGGGAATATTTCACAGAGGAGATCGCTCTTCTCATGATAGCCAAGAAACAGTGAGAAACCAGAGGAGCCAGGTAAGAGCTATGTCCTTCAAAGGCACTCCCAAGCGACTTACTTGCTCCAGCCAAGCCCTACCCCTTCATTTCTATTACCTCCGCTGGATAACCCCATCAAATCACAAATCTACTGATGAAGTCAGAAGGTTCCACCCTCTAATCGCCTGCCTAAAGGCCTACCTGGATAGTAGAGAAAAAAAAATAATAATCTTTACCACATAAGCCTTTTAAAAGGGCACTTCCCATCTCAACAATAACAATGATAGTGATACTGACCTGAGTAGAACAAAAACAACAAAACCACAAAAAAACACAAGAGGAAGAATTTAGGAAGGCTTTATCATTCCTGGACACACTCGCCAGCAGCTAGTGTGTACCTACTCAGAAGATGAATGGTCCCTCAAAAAGTAAGGAAAAAAACCTCCTCTAGTCCAGCCCCAATTCCTGCCTATATTGCCTCCCCCTTGAGAAAAAAAAATTTTTAAGAAAAAAAAAAAGAGCCCATTTAGGGAAACTCAGAGAGATTCTACAATTCTCTGGAAAGGCAAATTACTACCCAGTGTGTTAAATAAGTGATGACTTGCTAGTGTACAGACACAAAGTCAACATGACTCCCCGGTGAAACATAATTAACTGTAAGCTATTTTAGTAAACATGAGACTTCGTTAGCTGGGGGAGGAAAGGTGTGATACCTTGAAACCAAAGCATTTTCCACAAGGATGTTTGCTATTTCCTGTTTCACGGGGTCAGGGATGGATACCAAATTATAGGAAACATCATTATGGGTGGAGTTTTCTTAAGGTTCCTGGTGCTGCTGTTCTTTAAAAGATGTCTTGCTTTCCTTCTGTTTGCTCCTTGGAGGTTCAAACGACAATTGAGGCTGATATTAAAAGGCAATCATTACCGGGAGCCCAGAGGATAGAGACTCAGCAGGCCACATATGAGATGCTTGATTCAAGTGGTGTTAAGAGGGTTTTTAATTACTCGGCTTTGGGCTCAGGTATCGCTTTTCGGGCCAAACAGCAAAGCAAGAGGTGTTCTCTAACTGGATCAGACCGCTTTCCCCCTACCAGCCCCAGGACCGAAGCCATCTTGCCTCATAGGAGAAGCTATTTTAAACTAGTCTTAGGTAACACAGGCAGAGGAGCTATTTTGAGTTCTCTGAGGCTCCTGGGAAGAAGAGAACACGTCTTGTCAGTAGCCAACGTTTCTGGTGCCCACCAAAACTCTGGTGAAATGACACCAAAGTCAGTGACAGTAAAAGAGTATCTAAGAGCAGGGGCATGCGGGCTGATTCCCGAAGACCTTACCCCAACACGGGGGAGGGGGCACGGGGAATTCCCCTACAAAACTGGTGTTGAGATGCAATGTATGATACAAGGTGTAAAAAAAAAACCTGAGGGATATAGAGGGACACTACTGTAACCCTAACATAGCTCAGTAACATTCTAGATGGCTGTGTAGATTATAGCCACTTATTCTACATATGTTTTTACAGGCCGGCCTATACATCAGGCTTTATACTGTTATTTATAAAATGGGCACAATAGTGTGTCTCTCATGGGCTGTTCTGAATAGAACCTACATTAAGATACACGGCACTATGGTGCACATGTGAGTATCTAATAAATACCAATTACTCCGAGTAAGAAGTAGAGACATCCAGGCATTGGGACAGGAAGGAAACAGAGCTGTCAGCCCACTGTGAGGATGGGTTGTCCTTTCTCTTAAATCTAGGACTGGGGAGATAGCTCAGTGGGTAAAAGTGCTTGCCATGAGAGTAAGAGAGGATGATTTCAAACTCATAACGGCCATGGAAAAGCCAGGCATGGCTGCATGTGCCTCTGACTCCAGCATTGAAGAATAGAGACAGGTAGATCTTAGGAACTCATTGGCCAGCCAGCCTAGCTCCAATGGCCATCTTCAGATTCAGTGATAGGGCCTGTCTCAAAAAACGTAAGCTAGAAAGTAATAGATGAAAGCATTCAGTGTTCTCCTCTGACTTCCGCATGTGTACACATGGGAATGTATAGCATACACACATATGCATACACACACACACACACACACACACGCACGCACACTCACACACATACGCATGCACGCACATGCTTAGGGACACACACAAGCATGCATACAAACACACGCACGCATACACGCATGCACACACACATGCTCACATTCAGGCACACACACATGCAAATGCACATGCCCATTTGCACATACCGGTACCACTGCATCTATCCTGAAAGGCCTGGTAGGTGTGTTGAGCACAATTAAGTAATTGGCAAATTCTATCTTCCCAAGGGCTGTAATTAGCAGCAGATTCCCTTACCCATACCATGAGGCTATAAGTTAGGCAACAACTGTGTCAGAGAAACCAAGAAGTTGGCGACCGAGAGGATAAGGAGGGAAATGCAGGTCTTCTCTGCAGGATCTCGAGACCGGAGATTTGAGCATTGATTTTTGGAAGCAAAGAAGACACAGAGGGCAGCCATGTGAAGCTAACAAAGCCCCTAGAATTGGTAGGAGAGAATGAGAAGAGCATGCAGGGCTGGGTATGAAATTCAGCTGGCAGAGTGAATATCTAGCAAGCATGAGGCCCCAAGTTCAAATCCCAGCAGTGTATGAGTGTAGAGGCACACACCTGAAATCAGGAGGTGGAAGCAAGAGCGTTAGAGGAAGTCGGAGGCCAGTCTGGGCTACGTGAGACTCGGTCTCAGAAACACACGGGAAAATGAGTAGGAGGAAAGATGGAGAAAGGAGGGAGAGAGAGGGGGGAGGGAAGGAGGGAGGGAGGGAGGGAGGGAGGGAGGGAGGGAGGAAGGGAGGGAGAGAGAGAAGAGGACATAAGAGTGTGCCTGAAGCAGCAAATGATCTCCAGGCCACGGGCACTGTGAAAGGGTATATTTGGCTCACTGTTCTAGGCTATAATCTGACAGCAGGGCAGTCACAATGGTTTTCTCCCACATTTACATTGAGCAGAAAGTCAGTGTCCCCCCTAACACAGGATGACAAGTCAGAGAACTTCACTGTTAACGACCTTAGGTGAGCGTTCTCCTCCCCGGTTTACAAATGTACACATATGTAAATGGGTGTCCTGCTATACAGATCACCACTGTTTCCTTGACACAATTTAGAGTGTTCCTATCAAGACCAGCTGTCCTTGCTCACTGTGTCCCTGGCATCAGATACACTGTATTTCACCATCACGTTCCATCCACCTATGTATAAGCTCTTATTTAGGATAAAATCTTAACTACGAGGTGTCTGGATAAGGTATATGAACATTTAGAATTGAGGTGACATGTTCAAAATGCTTGCCCTCTCCAAAAAAAAAAAATGGTTTTCATCTTATCTATCTTACCTGCTTCTTTTAATCCTGTAATTGTGACCTCAGTTTCCCATGGGGTTGGACTCTTTCCATAGGTATAGGCTTGCCAGGACTGCAATAACAAAGTACCACCAACCAGAGGCTCAAACAACAGACACTTAGTTCATAAAGTTCTGAAGGCTACAAGGCCAAGGTCGAGGTTGCAGTCTTTCTGGAGATGACCCCCTTTGACTATAGGTGGCTGTCTTTCTCTTCATGTGTTCTTCCCTCTATATGAGTCTGTGTTCTGATCACTTTCTCTAAAGGACACCAGTCATTTCATACCAGGGCCATATGACCCTGCTTTACTTTAGTCGCCCATGTAAAAACCCTACATTAAAACCAACATCTGAATCTTGGACGGGAAGTACTGTCTATACTCTTGAGTACTGGCATTTGCATTTCTGAAAAGCCCAATACAAAGAAATGACCAGTGTTTCTCATTAGTCAAATGGGTGGTATTTTACAGCTCCATGGTCATCACCCCGTCCCTGGTCCGTGACTCCATCCATAAAACGAGATTGACACCAGTCTAATGCCCTGGGTTGGAAAGCCGACTGCCACACACTGGCTCTGTGGCCTCAAGCCTACAGCTGCCTAGACTCTGTTTTATCATCAAATCACAATGGTCACAGCAAATACAAACCAAATGGAAATCCTATGTGGAAGTTGGGTGTGAATGCTCTTTGCAGACACCACCGCCTCTTGTGACAGCTCCTCCCTTCTTCAAGATTGCGTACCATCCTCAGTCCCCTTAGGCCCCCTCAGAGATCATTATCCCCACTAAGAGAATTGCTTCCTATGCAAACAGTCTCCAAAGGCAATTAGGGCTCACGCTCCTACCCTCCTGTGCTTGTGAAACCTGATGTGTCCCATGCTTCCATGAGCATTATCCAAGACTTGGTGACACGGTCCCAGAAGGGACCAATTGGCTTAGGGGTAACAGACGATGACTTCATTGGGAAGGCCATTAATCATAATTATGAAATAATGAAATGGCTGTCAATTTGCCCATGCCTAATAACACCCACTTAATAAGAGGGCCTTTTATTTCTCATAGTGGACGTGGAAGGCAGAGGATACTGTTTCTGGGAGCGTTACATGTCTTGGATGGCTGAAGAGGCTTGGCCAGTGGAAGTTGCTCGACTCTTGGCTGGCTGCCTCGACAGCACTCTATGAGCCGTGCAATAACCTTTCTGAAATGCACCACTGCTCCTGTCTTATTGCTTAATTAATCTGCTTCTAATTGATATGGCCATGCATGACCACGGCGGCTTCCCTGCCGTGAGAGCCCATAAAAACATATTTGGTTTTTCTAACAGGACTTTTGAAATGTCAAGAGCATGAACTTCTGAAATGACATCATACTTTCTCAAGAAATGTGAGTCCCATGACTTTGGCCAAATATTATCCTGACATCTAATAAAGCTGCTTAGGTGCACTCAAAGCATGGTTATATTTCAGGGGACTTAGACTGCAGGGAGGAGGGGGAGGGGAATGGAAGGAGGGAGGATCCATTCTGCATGGAGAGTGGACGCTGCTCGTGCTTGTGCACTCTCCCTTAGTAAATGTGCTTCCCATCCCCTCTTCCCTAATCACATCATCATCCTGGCTGATGTCCGGATCAAGTAGCCGAGTACTTTGCCGAGTTTTATGAAAGACGGGTCTATAAGCAGACGACAGATGGGGAAGTGCTTGCCTGACACATGTGGGGACCTGAGTTCAGCTACCTAGAAGCCACGTAAAAAGCTAGGCACAGGGGCACACACCTGTAATCTAGTGGTGGTGATGTAGGAGGTGGACACTGGCAGATTCCTGGCAGCTCAAAGAGCAGCCAGCCTGGCCGATGTGGCAAACTTGCACACCAAGGGATCTTGTAAAAGGTGCCTGGGAACCGAAACCCACGGTTGTTCTCTGATCTCTACCTGTGCACCATGTACACACACAAGCACACGTACACTCATGCATGCGTGTGCATGGGCACACACATGCACATGCAAACACACATGCAGTAACTTTAAAAAAAAAAAAGTGAAGAGTTCAAATCCCAGCTTTGCTCACTTACTGTTACCCCAACATCTTAAATACCAAATTCCTTTCACACACTTGACAGACATTAAAATAACACATCACACAGACTACGTCAGGCCAGAGTGGAAAACAAAGTCTATAAACTCATAGAAACAAATTATGTAATCGAATGTAATCAAAATTATCTTCAGGAAACCCTTGCCACCCCTGCTGTGTGGCTCGAACGCTCGCCTGCACAGTTATCATGAACGTTCGAGCGTCAGCCACCAGGAGAGTCTGGATCCAGGCTTGAAAAGTGTGGGTCCATGAGTCAAATCCAACCCATCCTGCTAGAAAGCAGCCACCCTCTTGCACAGCTTTCTTCGGGCTGCTGCAGCAGAGCAGAGAGTGACAGCAGAGGGGGCATGACCCGGTCTCAAGTATTATCCACTGACTAGCTCTTTGTGGAAAAAGTTGGTCTTGCCTAATCTAAATGCCAATGATCAGCACACTTTTTCTTGGTGACCAAGAAACCCTAACAGTGACCAGGGATGGAGGGAGAGTCAGAAACTTCTCTCCTTGCCTCCAGGGTGATTCCACTCAGTAATAGTTAAACTGCACACCTGTTTTGATTTGGTTGTTGTTGCTGCTGCTGCTGCTGTTAAGTTTGTTTTTGGTTTTCTTATTTATTTGTTTGCTTGCTTGCTTGTTTGGTTGGTTTGATTTGGTCTGTTGCTATGTATTTAATACTAAATACTGACCCTGCCCCCCTCCCCCAAAAGCCTGGTTGTCTCCAGGAACAAGAGAATCTACACATACACAAAGTAATATGACCTTGCTCCTTAATTTAAAACTGTTAGTTGGATAAAGATGCCAACAGCCTATAACTGGGCAGAATAGAGGTGGGTGGAGTTTTGGTTCCTAAGCTTGGGGGTCTCAGGAGGACCATGAGGAAGGAGAGGAGAAGACAGAGAGTGGAGAAGATGGTGTAGGGTAAGTGGGTCATGAAAACATGGCCATGAGGGATGGCCAATTGAAGTAAGAGTGGCCCAAGTGGAACATGAGTAGTCATATCTTGGGGTTATAGATAGGGAAGTCAATCCTAATAGCGAAGAGGGTAGCTATCTGCCCTGCTTTAGTTCTGATTACAGCTCACTATAAATATAAAAGTGTTGTGTCTTTTATCTGAGAACTGAGTAACCAAAGGCAGAGTAAAAACCTCAGTTTCAGATTAAGTATTTACTACAACAGGGTTTCTCGGGGTAGCCCTGGCTGTCCTAGAACTCACTCTGTAGACCAGGCTGGCCTCGAACTCAAACATAGAGCTGCCTCTGCCTCCCAGGTGCTGGGATTAAAGGCCGGTTTTGGATGAGTGAAGTTGTGGACAGCTGGGAGGACTAAGAAAAGATCGTGGCACTCTCCTTGTATAGAAGTCAGATTTTAAAACCAGCTGGAACAGCACCTTGGATCTGATGACCCTAAAGACAGTCACTTTCTCCCAAACCAGAGCTGGAAGTAAAGGGTGGGCATCAGAGGAGAAGAGAGGCTTGAGGAGAGGTCATGTCACACTGGGCTCACCGTGGAGCTGGTAGGATGCCTCCAAAGGTTTCCTAGGATGGGCAAGTAAGAGCTGTGCATACTCAGCATCCCTTGGCGGCTTTGACGGACTGATCAGGGGCTCCACCAGCTCACTAGTTAAAAGATCAGTTGTCAATTCCATCCTCCTCTACCGCCTTAGCTGCCTTCTGTCTGCCGCCTCCTCGGAGCCCACACAGATTCCAGCTCCTTCCTTCCTAAACACAGCATGGAGACAGGCGATATTAATCATGCTGATTGGGCCTGACCTCCCCTTTTGTAAACTCGTGTTGATGGCCTCGAGCCCATCAGTACCTGTCTCTGTGTTTATATTTTCATAAAGTGGGGCAGGGAGAGTGCAGTAAAAGGAGCCCTGGATGTGGAGAGAGTCTCCCAGGCCCAGCCTGAGGCAGAATGAACTTCTAGACGTGATCCTCAGAAATGTCTTCATTGCCTCTTTTGACCACCCCCGATGAATTACAAAACCCTGGGCATGTAGGTAGAGCCTTTTCTGTATGAACCACCTCCCTAGGACTCTGTGTGTGTGTGTGTGTGTGTGTGTGTGTGTGTGTGTGTGTGTGTTCTTTGTCTGTTTTAGAGCAAGAACAGAGAGCATGGGCTCTTGATTCAAACTGCTGGGATATGAGCCCTTTGCTTCTTAGTAGCCAATGACTTCATAATAAGAGTGTGAACTTCTTCATGGTGCAGGTAAAGAATCTGCAAATGGCAGACCAGGGATTACTCCACAGACATGAGGCAAGAGCAGCGGCAGAGTAGCCCATGCTCAGAAGGGCTCAGGACGGTGAGAAGCTTGTTCTCACGCCATCTTGACATTCACCCAGTTGCTCAGCATGGAGCTCTGACTTTCTATTTTGTGCTAGGCTCTGGCAAAGATGGCCCTCAAGAGAATGTTTCTTTCACAGAGCCAATGGGACAGACTCGTGTCCTGAAAGTTCTGCAGTAGCTGACACATAAAAAGCACTCAACAAATAACTATGCGGAGCAGCCGCATTTCTTTCATCTCACAACTGAGAAGTTGAGTCAACTAGCAGAGTGGCTACCGATGCTCAGAGAGGTGAAAAATCTGCTAAGACATTACCTAACTTGGGTTTAGTTTAGTTTAGTTCAACAAATATTCATCTGTTTGCTCATCCATTCAGAGCTCTGGAGCTCTGATTATGTGGCCACAGGCTTGGGGAAAACTGTAGTGAGCAAGACGGCTTGAGCAGCATCTACACTCACGTCATCTTCAAAGTGAAAGTTCCTTCCTCCAAGAGAGCACAGTCTGAAACATGGGAGTCCCCAACCTGGAAGATCGGGCCAATCAGATCATGTGTCCTCTCAGACCATGGCTGAGGCCAAAGCAACCTCTGTGCTTTGGGTTGTGTCCTTTGAAGGAGGGAGTTTTCCAGCCCTAGACTTGAAGGCTTGACTATGCCTCCTCATCTGAGTTCAGTGTCAGCAAGCACTGCCAAGTTCCCTCCATGAGAAGGCATCCCAGAATATGAGATACTTCACTTAGCTTCATTTCCTGTGAAGAGAAAGTCTATATATAAACACTGCTCTGTCCAGCGCCTAGGCTCTTGCTTATCTGGGAAGTGGATTAAACAAAGGATACACAAGACCTTAGTGGCTGTTATGGTAATGTCAATACTGAAGACTCACCCCTAGTCCACTAAGTCTCCTCCCTATGAACCCCTCCATCCACTCTTCCAGGTCCTGTCTTCAGGAATGCCAAAAAAAAAAAAAAAAAAAAAAAAAAAAGCTCAGAAAAAAAAAAGAAAAAAAAAAAAGAAAAACAGGTGAACAAGTGTCTGAAGACAGCTACAGTGTACTTACATATAATAAATAAAAAAAAAAAAAAAAAAAATGAGCTCAGAACTCCTCTGCACCCCGATCCACCCATCTCCGTATGCTAAATCAGCTTTTTCCAAGTCTGTCATACAGGGTGTGCTCCACATCCACGCACACCTGTCTTATAGTATAAGTAGTATTTATCTCAAAATTGCCTTATTGCCTTTTCTAAAATTAAATTAGTGTATTTAAAAGGAACTTCATAACTCTAACATTCAAATAGAAAGTGATTGAACATATATATATATATAAAATTAAAAAGCATTCTAAGTTTGATGATGTTTATTGTATGTACCAATGGATATACTCTAGGAGTCCTGATCCAGTTCATTTTCTCAGCCAATTAAAGAATGTAAAAGGTCAGAATACCCTTGAGCACAACGGGTGAACTGTGGCAGGTCATTGCAGAGAGAATCGGCAGTAAAAGAAAGGTGTTTATTGGGAGTAAGGAAACACACATGCAGCAAATGTTTATCAGGGGTGAAGAAAAAAATGCACATGCAGCAGGAACCCAGAGAGAAAGACCCCTTGCAAAGCAGAGGCAAGACTTAAAGGGTCCAAAAAGTCCAGTCTCTTCTTGAGGGGCTAGGGTTTGAAAGCCCCTGAAGAGACTTCCTTCCCCGACTCTAGGGTTGGTCAGTTTGGACTAACACTGTTGATTGGCCCACAGTTACTGCGTGACACATCTAGATCTGGCCTTGAACTTGTTGACCGAGTCCATGTCAAGCGGCCTGCAGGCAAGAGAGGAAGTCTGCATGGCCTTTGTTTTAAGCTGTCAGGTTTTTGTCTCAGGTCAAGAGATTGAAGAAGATGTCAGCCATCTTGGAAATCCATCGCCTTTACTGCCTAGCCATGACCCCTTTCCCTATCCATCTTGCCTACCAAGGATTCCTGACTCTTGGTAGGCAACTCCTAGCCCCTCACAGCTACCTCTTGCACCAAAAAGGCTTTGCACAGCTCGTCTGGCGACACTCAGAGTTAAGCTAAATTCCTGCACCACATTAAAAGCTGTCAACATGTTAGTGTGCTGCCTATTTGCAAGCATGTGCGTTTTCATAAAGGACCTGTAGAAATAATGTGAGGATCTCAGGCAACCAGTCATGCTGAGAAGACATTTTTGCTGAGCACAGAGATTTCTAGCAAGGCTGAGAGCTTAAGGTATGGGCAGCTGCCACCTTAGTCATCTCTGAATAATGCTGCTCCCGAGAGAATGCAGGGGAAAGGTGACCTGCTGTTCCAGGGACCCCGTTGGCTTTCTGCTTCTTGCTGTTTGCTTTCCTAACTGTAACCATATTAGGAGCAGCTGGAAGGGAGGTCCCTGCTAGAGTCAGGTCCCTTCTGGAAAGGGGGTCCCTGTTGCTAAACTGATGGAGAGGGTGTGAGAAATTGAACAAACACTAACAGGTATCTGCTGAACAGCTGCTCAAGTTCTATCTGCTGGCTCTCGGGGCTGGTCTGAAATTAAAGGGGACAACAGTGGTATGTGTCTCTCCTGTGCTTTCCTGTTCTGTTTTGTGCCCTCCTTTGCAGTCAAGGTTCACCTCAACCTCTCAGGGTTCCACCCACTAATAAGGTACCGCTTGACTTTATCCTCCTCTTCCCATCTACCTGACAATCTTAATCCCCTTCCCTACCCAAGGGCAGAGCATCAATGGCTATGCCAAGCTAAGCGATTTCATAGGCTTTGTGGCCAGCTTGACATGCAAAGCACCCCCTACTTTCTGCCCCATGACAAATAGCTTCCCCGTATGATTGACATAGAGACATTGATTTCCTTCAGAGAAAAGCATCCCCTGCACCCACCAGGTAGCATCTTGTCACCATGGTCCCAGAGGACCATAACAACAAAAGCCAGTTCTTATTGAGTTCTAGTATTTGGGCTTCTTCATATTTGCGGCACACTTGTTACTCAGGTATAGAGTCCCTTCTTCCATAAACCATGCCCCACTGATGAAATAAGATACCCTGAGACAAGAAGACAAGTGAACGAGTTCTGAATGCATCTACAGGCTAGGGAAGACAGGAGTAAGACCTGAAGCCTGCCCTGTGGCTTTTTCACATTGGAATTATAGCCAAGTTACCATCTGCCACAGGAATTAGAAATTGAACCTTTTTTCTGGAGTTTTCTCCAGAAAATATCATAAATAGCATAAAAGATCCTCAAGATTGGTTACCTTGCATGATAGTGAGTCTTCAAGACATTACATATTACCTCTCTCTACCAGGGGTCAAGTCCAACCTTGAAGAAACGAACAGCTTCCTCTACACCCTGTTGCACGGAGCCCCTTTCTCTTGCAGGGCCACGGAGACTCAGTGGTTAGAAGCTGAAAAGCTCACTAAGATCGGAAACATCCCCCAAAGATTGCCTTTTGTCTTGATGCAGCTCCATTCCCACCAGAGCAAGAACAGCCATGATGCTAATTGTCCAAGGTCACGTGGCTTCCCAATGACCTAGACCGAACCCTTGCATCTCAGAGCAATTGGTCTATGAATCGCACTCAGGCACCCGCTTCCTTAGAAGTTCAGGGAGCTCTAAGACACCTAGTTCAGGGAAGGGGCCCAAATTAGGCACTCACATTGTGACAAAACATAAGCCAAGTCTTCCCGATGACGGCAGAGCAAATAGGTCTGGGTCCGAAAAGCAGCTATTCTACCAACACATCTACAGCAAGCAACAAAAATATACAAAGAAAGAAAGAGATGGAGGAAGGGAGGAAAGAAGACACACACACACACACACANAGAGAGAGAGAGAGAGAGAGAGAGAGAGAGAGAGAGAGAGAGAGAATGTGGCGGTACTGCTTTGGCCAGTGATAGCCTGAATATTCAACAGTGGCCCCATAACTTTATAACAGAGCTGAAATTACCTGTCGCCCAGTGATGTCATAGTGCAACACATCGCTCAGAAGTTAGGGGGAGGGGCTGGTATAAACAAAACCACAAGGAAAATAAAATAGAACTTGCAATTATGTGTGGTACATAATCTGAAGCAATAAACTGTGTTAACAACAACAACAACAATTTAAAAGAAACACTATAAAAGAGCCTCTGGCAAATCTCCAGGAGCAGGCCAGAAGAAACCATTCTTGCCTGAGTTTTCTGTCTGTTGCTGTGATAAAATTCTCAGGCAAAAGCATCTTAGGGGAAGAAAGAGTTTATCTGGCTTTTCTTTGCAGGCCATAGGCCATTATTGCAGTCAGGGAAGAAACTCGAGCAAGAATTTTAACCAGAAACCATGGAAGAAATGCTGCTTTCTGGCTTGTACACTGGCTAATTAATGCTTAGCTGGCTTTTTTATACAGCCCAAGATCACCTGCCTAAGGATGGTACTACCCCTAGTGGGCTGGGCCATCCTCCATAAACTATCCATCGAAATAATCCCAGACAGTCATGTCCACAGACCAATCTGATATAGACAATTCCTCCATCCAGGTTTTCCTCTCTGATGACTCTAAACTGTGTCAAGATGATGCTTAAACATAATAGGACTGAGGGACAACTGCTGTCTTGGTTAGATCTGAAGCCCAATACACAGGAGGGAATCCATGCTGGGACTATAAACGTGATCAAGACACTTGGCTAGAACAGTCATAGGCCCCAGGGGAGGTCACACTGATGCTATGTTGCTGAATGGCCATGCTGTCAAATTGCCTTCTAAATATTTATATTTTTTCCACAGACTTGTATTGCCTTCGGCTTTTTTTCAGACAAGCTTCTTACTGCAGGCCCTGGGGTCTCCCAGCTATATCAGTTCTGGGTATATATATATATATATATATATATATATATATATATATATATACTCTCCAACAGAGATCATCACCCCCATATTCATTGATGCATTATTCACAATAGCAAGGAAATGGGATCAGCCTATATGTCTATCTGTATGGATAATGAAGGTGTGGTAGAGTGTATGTGGTGTGTGTGTGTGTGTGTGTGTGTGTGTGTGTGTGTATGTGTGTAATAGAAATTTTCAGGCATAAAGAAAAAATTACAAAACGCGTGGGAAGTGGATGGAAACAGAAAACACAGAGACTGTTTACAGCGTGGAGAGTAATAACAGGTGCTTAGCCATAGATAGGACATCTGTGAAGACCTCCCCTCTCGAGCCTCGGGGAACATCACAGAAGAGCAGGTAGAAAGCCTTGTAAGAGCCGGAAGATGAGAAAATGTGCTGGGAAATGTTGTCTTCTAGACATGGCATGACCATTGACACCATGACTTCACTACAACTATGGTTCCCTGTACAAGACCTGCACAAGGCCAAGCTCAAATGTCCAGCCTTAGCTGAAGAGCTCTGGGCAGCTGATCACTACAGGGAAGGGAGAATCACTGTAACTTTGGGGGTGGCCAATGGCAGGTTGTTCATGACGGCCTCGGTGGCTCATTCACGGTCATATGCATAAGGGCAACAACAGTTGGACTCAGTGGGTTATAATATTTTTAATCAAGAGAGAAGAGAAGAGAAGAGAAGAGAAGAGAAGAGAAGAGAAGAGAAGAGAAGAGAAGAGAAGAGAAGAGAAGAGAAGAGAAGAGAACTTGAAGTTGGGAGGGATATATATTGGGGAGAGGGGAGAGCGGGAGTTGGAAGGAAGGGGTTAGGAATTGATACAAATTTTTTAAAGATTTTTTTTTTTAGATTTATTTATTTATTTATTTATTTATTTATTTATTATATTTAAGTACACTGTAGCTGTCTTCAGACACTCCAGAAGAGGGCGTCAGATCTTGTTACAGATGGTTATGAGCCACCATGTGGTTTCTGGGATTTGAACTCTGGACCTTCGGAAGAGCAGTCGGGTGCTCTTACCCACTGAGCCATCTCACCAGCCCAGGAGTTGATACAATTAAGATGCATTGTATACATCTATGACATTTTCAAAGAGGACCAAAAAAATCCAATCAAAAAACAAAAAACAAGAACAAACCAAGAAACAAAAACCCACTGGAATCTTCCTGGGCATCGACCCAATAGACTCTACTGCAGAGATCAGCACACTGATGCATTATTCACAACAGCAAGGCGGCAGGATCAGCCTAGATGTCCATCAATAGATGAACAGATAATGAAGACATGTAACATGTATCCAATGGAATTTTATTTGGAAATAAATAAAAAAAAAACTACAAAATAGGCTGGAAATGGATCAAACTGAAAACTACTATATTAAGCAAGGTAACCCAAACCCAGAAAGACAAACACCATATTCATTCTCTCTCTCTCTCTCTCTCTCTCTCTCTCTCTCTCGTATGTAGATCTTAACCTCTAACTGTTAAATATGTGCATGCAGGTGGTAGTAAACATGGGTATATGTTCTAGAATGAGAGTGCACACACCAACTGTAACTGTAATCTGAAACTGCAGCTATGTGAACATGGGCAGGAAGCCAGAGACGGACCAACCAGAAAGGGAATGGAAGCCTCTGAAAGGGACAATAAAACAACGGAAACAAGGCCTACTTGGGAGGAAAGAATCCCGCAGGGGCTGAAGAGACGAGGGAGGCAGAGGGTGGGTAGAAGCTTCCAAATGCAATGTATGTGAGACCTCCATCTACTGCTCTGAAAGCTAACTTAAAAATAAAATATATACTTTTTAGAACTGATGTTTAAGTCGGCATACAGTAGAGACATATGCACAAGCATGTTTATTATAGCATTATTCATAATAATGTAATGATGTCAGTTATAGAGACAGGTTAGATAAATGCCCAGCAACAGAAGAATGGATGACGTACAGTACATATTTACAAATGGAGTATTATTGATCAATGAAGAGAAAGAAGGCTGGGCAGATGGCTCAGTGTACCAGCCCGAGGACTGGAGCTGGGATCCTGAGAGCCCTGTAAAAGCCAGACCTAGTCACATGTGTGCCTGTAATAACAGTCTACTCCACAGGGAGGTGGGGCAGAGGCGGGAGGACGGCTGGAGGTTTGTTGACCGCCTCGCTGGGTGTGCACAGCAGTGAACAATGAAAAGGCTCTATCTCAGTCAAAGCGTAATGTAAAGGCCAGTGTCCAAGGTCTAAACACACACATACTCACACACAGACTCACACACACACATACAAACACACATACACAAGTACGAGGACACAGAAAGAACAAAATCATGTTCCCAAGAAAATGGATGGAACTGGAGATTATCATGTTAAGTCATGTATGTATGTCTCAGACAAACATACATATTTTCTCTCATATATAGAACCAAGTTTTTCAAAAGCATCAAAATAGAAGGGGGAACAATTTGGGAAGAGGAAACAGCCATCCTAGTAAAGAACAATGTTGTAGAGTCTTGCTGCCTGCAAACAATAGGCTATACCATGTAGCATAGGTATGCAAAAGTGTAAACTATTTAGGTTTGTCTAAATGTACCCTATAGTACAAATACTGTTCACAAACTTAAATGATTCCTGCTTGATTCTGTGTGCTTCCATTACCAACACCGCCTCCTCCAGCCTCATTTCCAGGAGCTGAGTTGGACACTTCTATCCCTGCCCCCATAGATGAATTCTTTCCCTCTACACGAACAGTCCCATGAAGGCTGGGATCATATGCAGTTATCCCCCTATATCCACATTGTCCACATCCAAGGATCCAACTAACTGCACTTCAAGATGTTTGAAAGCCTGTACTGTAATGAATACATACAGTTGTTTTCAAAACAATACAGTGTAGCAGCTCTTTGTGTAGCCTTGCCATGGTATTAGGTATCGTAGGTGACCTGGAAATCGCTTAAGGTATTCCGAAGGATGCAAATACTTTACCACTGTATCTAAAGGACATAATCATTCACAGATCTTGAAATCAACCGGGAGCTGGAGTCAGGACCCCAGAGATACCCTGTGACAACTGCATGCTTTGTTTCCTAGCAGGCCATGTCATGTAACATGGATCCAAGTCCATTCTGGGACTGCGGTTGACCTTCTAAGCCTTATTTTTTTTGCCTTACCTGCAACTCTTTCTGTCTGTTTCCTTGTGTGCTTCTCTGTGCCCTTCATAAAGTTTGTGTTTTAATGTTCCTGGTCCCCCAACCTTGTGAGGAATTAATACATAAATATAGATATATATGCATCTTAAGTAATAAAACATAAGAGAGAGGAACACTGTCTGCTGAAGTCCAAGTTGTCATAATGAGTAACGTCAAAGGGATAGTGAAGTTTAGAGATGAGAGTTAAGTTTACCTTCGAGTGGATTTAAGGCCCACTTCATGGAATGGAATCCATGCCTGGCACTCCTAAAGTAGCCAAGAACCTAAGACTAGATGGGCCATAGGCAACAGGGAAAACCAACTACTACTGTCCTGCTAAAGGAACATAGCAAAAAAGAAACTGACTCCTAAAGCCATCCTGCTTTACACACCCAGAGATCAGTGTCTCCCCCAACTCACACCAGAGAAGCTTCTCCCGATAGTTGGGGACAAATGCAGAGATTCACAGCCACTGTGCGGAGAGAAAGAGACTTAAGAGCAGCCGATCTTAAATGGAATGTCCGCATCACCCACTGCCCACCTCCACCTCTAGGGGCTCAGGGAGCTATGCAGAAGAGGAGGTGGAAAAATTATGAGAGCCAGAGGGAATGGAGGGCACCGAGGAGACTGCGTCTTCCAAATACAACAGGACTGATGCGTGTGTGAACTTACAGAGACTTTGACAGCATGCACAGGGCTTACCCAGGTTCAAGGCAGATGAAGTTCCAGCGCTGAGAGGAGGAATGGGACGTGGACTCCCATCCCTAACCAAGACACTCTCTCCAACTGACAACCACTTGCAAAAGAAAAAGTATTTTCTTCAATGGAGTCCCACTGGGAATACTAATCATACTTAAGGGTAGAAGGAAGCCCAGCAGTAGATGGCCAACACAAATGAATTCCAGGGTGTTTTGTGGATTTTTCTCCCATATTGTTTCATTTAAGCTTTTTTTTTTTTTCTTACTGGTCTTCTTGCTTGTATATTATGGTTTCCAGTTTGTGTTTTTGTAGGTTTGTTTTGTGTGTCTGTGCATGTGTATGTGTATGTTTCCTGTGCTTTTCTCTTCATTTCTTTATGCTGCTTTGCCTACTTGTTTTTTGTAAAAAGAGAGAAGGTATAGAGTTGGGTGGGTAGAGAGGTGGAGGGGATCTGGGAGGAGATGAAGGAGGGAAAAATGTGGTGAGAATAGATTGTATAAAATGTATTTTCAATCTAAAATACAATATTTAAATTAGATTGCTTTATATCAAATGTTTATATAGAGCAAAGATTGGATTTAGCTTAGGTTTTTGTTTTTTTTTGTTTTTTTTTTTTTTTTTTTGTAATCTCCTTCAGACACAATTTAGAATTCCTTTAAATTCCTATTCATATGCCAGTAGACCTGATGGTTAAACAAATATCTACAGGATTCTAAACGATTGAGCAAAATGTTTCTGGTACTAAGTTGAATAAATACAAACGCTCAACTTAAAAATATATAAGCAAAAGAATTAAGTTTATAATAGAGCCTTTTCCTGTGTTGTCAAGCCTGAAGATTTGCCTGTGGACATTACAAGTTTTTGAAGCTGTGTTGTATACCATCTTGCAGAATGATCACAAGATCAGACTGTCCCTGCAGAAGACACAAGGTTCAGAGGAACCACGATCATAGCTTTTAGCAGAGGAGTAAATGACTGCTGAGAAACACTTGTGAAGAAGTACCAATGGGCTATAGGGTAGACACGGGCTGGGACACTTTTCCATTGTTTTGCATTATGTCCAGGACCTTGGAAATGGGGGCTCTTAAGTAATAAAACATAAGAGAGAGGAACACTGTCTGCTGAAGTCCAAGTTGTCATAATGAGTAATGTCAAAGGGATAGTGAAGTTTAGAGATGAGAGTTAAGTTTACCTTCGAGTGGATTTAAGGCCCACTTCATGAAATGGAATCCATGCCTGGCACTCCTAAAGTAGCCAAGAACCTAAGACTAGATGGATGCATAAGGAATGTGAATGGGCAGTGACCTCTGCGCGTGTCTTTCTGGATCATGGCTGGTTCCATTCTAAGCATTTTCTTCTGCTAACACAACTGCACAGCACAACACAGGGTCTTCCTTGATGATGGTTTCGGTTTTAGACCATGTGGTCTATCAAGGGTTCAGCCTCCTAACAGCCCATGGTTATAAGGCAATGTGGAAACCACATTGGATTACCGAAAAGGTAATCCACATTGATCCCAAAGAGCTCCTGCATGGACACGGGGAGCTTCCCTATAACAGACCGTAGGGAAAAAAATGTCTCCCAACTCTAACAGCTATAGCAGACAAATGAGGACAGAGATCAAGCAGACAAGCCGAAGAATGATTCTGAACGCCTCACACTCTTAACAAAGCCACCTACCACGGCCACCTAGGATAGAAAGGTGCTTTTGAAATGAGTCCCTTTAAAAGCAAGAAGAAACGGCACACTTGATGAGGGCCGTCTGGTCTGCCACTTGTGATGACAGCAGCTGGCAGTATTACTATGTACCAGGAACTGTAGATAGTTGCATGTGCACATAAATTCCTTGACAGGATGTGCTGGCTCACACCGTCTGACATTTTCAGCGGCCATGGACTGCATAGTCGAAAGCCTTCGAACGAAAGCCTTCAAACCACTTTCACTTAATAAGGAACTTAGCTCCACGCTGGTTTTTGGAAGTCTACCGCCAGAGTAGTTCCTTAGAATTGCTGTGTTAGTGATCATGAGGGGTGTGATAGACACAGGGAAGTGAAGAAGAGCCAAGAATGCCTAATACCCATGCTAGTCCGCTTTGGGGACCTACTTACTGGTCACACACAGTACAAAATGTATTCCCACATGAAAATCATGTGTGCGTCACTTGAATGTTTTCTTGTGATAGGGTCCCTGCTCATATGCCAACTACTCTGTGTCAAGAAACTCAAGATCTGTAAAAAAAAAAAAAAAAATTTTAAAAATCATTATTCTAGCACTGGATTTTTGAAAATACATCAATCCGGAGCTTATTGAGATCTCATGCTGTACACCTCAAACCACACTTGTTGTATTTCTTACTAGGGGGAAAAACTCATACATTTTTTTTTCTTCTGTCACATTTTGACCTCCCACCTGACCTTCCTTCAGACTCTTCCCGAGTCCACAAAACTGCTTCCCTTGGTAGCCTAGCGGCAACATGTGTGAAAATATTCAAGCTAACCTTAGTGAGCAGGTGCCTGAAGTCTCTAAGATAGACTCTACAATTGACAGTAGTGAGTTTCGTTTCTCTAGAGCAGACTCCTCTTGGCAACAGTTTGTCAAAAGATCAGCCTTTGGGCCCACATAACAGGATATACTAAGAGGGAGGTAATTTTTCCCATTAACACAAAGAGGACCAGAGAGAACTAGCCTAATTGGGACTATACGTTCCCTACAGAACCAAGAGGCCAGTTACAATTATATGCTGGGGGCAGTTGCACAATAAGACTTTTTTTAAAGCCCTGAATATTTGTCCCTCTCTCAATGGACACATATTTGAAGCCAAACTAGCCAAATGAGAGATTTAATCCACTATTTTTTTTTAACTAGCTTCTAGGGTGCACTTCATAGAGTGAGATTGTTCTCCATGAAACCTCCAATGTGTCTGTGGTTTGGGTGTCAAACAATGCCTCACCCTGATGCTATCCACCAAGCCTCAGCCTGACTCTATCAACCAGGCCCCAACCTGACTCTACCCAATAGGCCTCAGCCTGACTGTATCTACTAGAGCGCAGGATGGGCACAGTGTGTAATACTGCAGGTTTCAAAAGCTCAAGGACAAAACTCATCAGACTCCTGAGTCCGTGCACATGAAAGCCAGTTCATTTCAGTCACGCCGAGACATAGGCCGTGTGGAGCAGCTACCACCTCAGATCCCACTGGCCTCCTTACAGTCTTGTGCCAGGAAGAAAATGATCCATTCCATCAAACGCAAAGATTGCTTTCATTTCCAGACCCAATGACTGGTTTGGTTGACCCCCACCAAAGCATTCTCAAAACAGGAAGGGCCATCTCATCAAGTGTCTGGAAGGCAGAGAACCCAGACACTTGTTGTGCTTCCGGAACATTTCTTCGTAGACTCTTGTTGTACTTACGGAACATTTCTTCATGGACACTTTTTATGCTTACGGAACATTTCTTCATTTGATTAGGATGTGCCCAGTTCTTCCTCTACTGCATCCCTCAGTGGTTCTAAAATCCACATAGCAGTTTGACCAGATTCTTTGAACTCCTTGCCACAACATATAAGAGCCTTGGGTTGATGGGTTCTTCAAAAAACGAAGCATCGCTGACCAAAAAAACGAACCAGCCCTCTGTGGAGCGGGCCGTCTGCCCTCCATCCTTGTCCATAAGCAATGAGCTCTGCAGAGGTCCTTTCTTATAATCTCTGCTTTTGACTTTAATTCTCACACATTCCCAAGGCCTTTCTATTTCTTCCTCTCCCAGAGTCAATGTTTTATCCAGATGGAACCGAACATTTATCTCAAGAGCATTGTTACAAATGTTTTTATGTTTTGGGCGGATAAACCAAACAGCAGACCACGCCAAGGTGATTCTATGTGAGAGAGGTTTATTAAGCAGGGATGGGGGGGCAGCGAAGCGAGTAGCAGGGAAGAGAGAGAAAGAGGAGAAGAAGAAAGAGAAGAGAAGAAGAGGAGAAATAGGAAGAGAAGAGAAGAGGGGGAACGGGGGAAAGAGAAGAGAATGAGGAGGGGGTGATCCCCTAACTTATACGGAGAATGACGTCACACCAATGAGAGTGGGGACTGAGCCAGGTGAGTTGTGGGATTGAGGGTCGTTGTCCTGGCAACGCAGGTCCAGGGTCACATGGTTAGGTCAGGGCTTGGAGTGACCTGGTGCTAACAAATGTGACTGCAACAGGGGGGAGAATCGGATTGTAACGGGGGGGGGGGAACGGATTGGAAATCCCGATTATTTCGTTTTATGAATGAGAAAACCCCAACCCAGAACAGAAAGGCCTTTTCGAGACCACAGTCGAGTGTCGTCACTTGCAGCCTAATCCCCTTCCCACCAATCCATGTGTGTCACTCCGAGGAACCCAGAGATGGCGTTTATTTTATCCAATATGCCGGGGTAAAAATGCAGTAGCACATGACTATGAAACACAGTGAGCGGTGTGGGGGAAAGACTGGAGTTAAGAATCGGTGGTGTTTAAGCAAAAACTGAAGATGTTTTTTCCACATCCCAGATTTCCAAAAGTCGTGTGTTCTGAAGCTGATGGTTTGCCCTCCCCTTTGCCCCCTCCTGACTTCTTTATTCACTCCCAGCCATGACACGAGGCTGGGAACCCATTTCGCTGAACACTTAACACAGCTGGGCCATGAAGGAAAAGGACCGCTGACTCAGAACTTCTGCAGGTGAAAGGGGAAGAAAACTGGACACACAGCACCGCACATGGTCCACACACACACACACACACACACCTACCAGCGGGCTTTTCTGTGAATACCGTTTTCCCTGAGAGCAGCGTCCTTATTTATATTCATAAAATCTGTTCCCAAATCAAACAATAAATAATATCTCTGGCCTCAGCCACCCACTCTTCAGGAGCACGGATTCCAATTTAACCTCGCTTCTAGCTTGTTGATGTTTGACAGATATTTAAAGTAAATATCAGTCATAGAGAATAACCTCATAATCTCTGGGAAAGTTAGAGTCATGCAAATAATAACAGTAGATGGAAGGCTGAAGGATAGAAGCAATAACCTGAATCCTGTCATTCTAATGATGCTAGGCTAGCCCTTGATTTCCGGATTACGGGTGTGTGTGTGTGTGTGTGTGTGTGTGTGTGTGTGTGTGATGGTGTCACAGCTTCCAGTGGATTGGACCAGGCATTGTTTAAAAAAAAAAAAAAACCCACAAGTTCTCTTGTCAATTAGAGTGGTTGTTAATACTAACGGTACTATAGAGCTCTCACTAACGGCAAGTATTGGAGACCCTAATTAGTACACCCCAGTTCACAGATATATGACGAAACCTGAGGTGCTACAGACTGATAACTAGCCCAGTCTGTGATGGAGACTGGCTCAGAGACAGAATTTTAAGTACCATACAGAAAAGAAAAATTAGCATTTGTCAGTCTCCCATTGCAACAAGAATGAGAGAAGCTGGCCCAACTACAGAGCCAGGGCCAGGACACACAGAGCCCCTGAAGCAGGGGACATCTTGCTTCCCAAGCCTTTTGGTGAATGGCGGGCCTTCCAAGTGCTGTCATTCTGGGTGAACACAGCCAAGAGCTTGAAAAGTACCTGCCATGCATGCACAAGGCCTTGGGTTCACAGAGTAAACTCCACAGAGAATAAAAGAGCCTGTGTTGAGTGTGGCGTGGTGGCGTGGTGGCGTGCACCAGTGGCTCTGACGCGTGAACTACTTGAGTTCAGAGCCAGCCTGAACAACAGAACAAGGTCTCATCTCTTAGACTATAAAAAGATAAATCAAGAAGAATTTTCATTGAAATGGAGTAGGAGAGGGTTCACAGACTCACACTCATAACTAGGTCCTTCTATCTCACATTGTAAGAGAAAACACACACTAACACACACACACACACACACACATACACACAAACACAGACACACCTTTTCTCAAATGATGTTCAGCTAAGTGGTGCTATTCAGAGTGACCAGAACATTCCTGTCCAGAGCTTCCCCTTAGTTCCCCTGGTACAGTCTTTTTCAGTGGGTTTCAGAGGGCCAGAACAGTGTTGCCAGAAGGTGTGTGTCAAGCCTTTTGTATAACTGAGTAGAGAGTTTTATCTTCCTGGATTCTTTTATGGCAGAGGTTCTCAATCACTTTGGTGCCAACCCCTTTAGAGTCAAACCACCCTTTCACAGGGATCACCTTAGAACTTTAGAAAACACAGATATTTACATTACAATTCATTACAGTAGCAAAACTACAGTTAATGAAGTAGCAACAAAATAATGTTCCATGAGGAACTATATTAAAGGGTCACAGCATTAGAAAGGTTGAGAACCACGAGTCTTGCTCCTGGCCTCTACCCTAGACATCTGCCCCAAGTGTTTCACTGCCCAAATTTGAACTCAGGGACTTGCTATAAGAATACATTGATGGTCTCATGCTCTTAAGAGGACGTTCCTTCTTTTGCTTTGGCTGGCCACTCAGGGCTCAATATTGTCAGTTCTCAGAAACCAAAAGTATTTGTCATGCTTGGGGTATAGCCAAAAGGCTTGACCATACCCCAGGAGTAACTCTCACACCGAGAGCTATTTTCCCCTCTCAACCATGAATTAGTTGTGGGCCACACCCCAACACCAATTTCCAAAATAAAGAGATCCTTTATTAATCATGGCAATGAGACAAGGTAGCTGAATCTGAATCAGGCAGAAACAGCAAATAGCTTTACGTGAGTGATTTAAAAAGGGAAATGAGGGAGGTCTGTGTTAGATTGAGCTAGAGTAAGTTGGTAAGTTCTAATTGGACATAATAGGCTAAATGGGGATTTTGATTGCTGGACACTGATGTTTTGATACTTGGATCTTTGTGCTCAGCTTCAGGAATGAGTCAGGCATAAGGAAGTGGCCAAATAAAGGAATGGACATTGGAATAGCTCTGGGAGCATAGAAGAATCTAAATAAGAGAACTTAATGGTTTATTTAGCAAAGGAGAGGACAAAACCTGAAGGAGCCATGTTTGTCGTGCTTGGTTCTATTAGAGCCCTTCCCTAACCATCATAGAGAGTCACAGTGTCATCCGCCTGTAATCCCAGCTATTGGGGAACCAGAAACAGCAGGACCAAGAGTTCAAGGACAGCCTGGGATAGCTACTAAAATATTTAAAGGAACTGAAAATGTAGATGAGTAGTACAGCACTTGCCTAGCATCTTCCCAGACCTGAATTAAATTCCCAGTACCACAAAATATCATTCTCAATTAAATAAAAGTAAGTTGGATGTTATTAATATTTATCGAGTAAAGGCAAGATTAAGAAAGACTTGCCAGAGGAGGAAAGAAGAAGAAAAGGGACATGCCTCCAAACAGAAAACACTCTGAGTATCTACACAATGCAGAGGAGACATGCAGATGTGATGTGGGGAGCTATATGCCCGCGTGTATAATAATATGCTCCTATCAAGCAAGTGGCAATCAGGGAGAGCCATGAGCTGCAAGTCAAGGAACAGCCCTCTAAGTGTAGAAGTCTAAGGAGTCCCTATTCAAGCCTGGCTGTCCAGGCAGTCAGGAAGACACTTTTGTCAAGACTGGCAGCTAAAATGTTTTCTCCGTAGCGCTCTATTGGCCTAATTTTAAGGTTGCAAATATTTAGGTATGTGCCCTATGGACTTCTATTTGCCCTTGGCCAACCTCGTCAAAACATAAGCATGGCCCAGACTCTCAGGTCAGTTAGGTTTGGGAAACTCTGGGACCAACCCAAATCCAGAACCCTTCTTAATGCAGGGTATCTCAGAGCCTTGAGCAAGCACCAAACATTCTATAGATTGCTGTGGTTTGGATGGGAGATGCTCCCACAGGCTCACACGTTTGAACACCTGCTCCACGGATGCTGGCACTGTTTGGGAAGGTTGTAAATCCTTGAGGAGGTGGAGCCTTGCTGGAGGAAGTGGATTACTGGAAGTAGCCTCAAGACTTTATAAGCCTGCCTTCTCTCTGCCTGAGTTCCAATACACTGGGTACAGCCAGCCTCATTCCCCAACCTTCAGAGTTCCCTGACCCCGGCCATGTTTTCTCCACCTGTATGGACTGTATCACGCTGGAACTGTAAGTCAAAAAAAAAATCCCTTATGCATTAAATTGCCTCATTTTCCAATTATTTTTTCACAGCAATGGAAAAAGATACTGCCATAGTTATCTTCAGTTGTCAATGTGAAACACCTTGGAAGAGGCACCTCAATGGAGGAATTGCTTCCTTCCCATATGCCTTTGGGCATGTCTATGGGGCTCTTGATTGCTAGTTAATTCAGGAGGGCCCAGTTCACTGTGCTGAGTACCATTCCTAGACAGGTGAGCCTAGGATATTGGTGTTCTATCACAACAACAGAGATGCAAACTATAATAGAAATTGATACCAGGAACTCGGAGTATGCCTATGATGGACTGAATCAAGTTGGGGTTGGGGGAGTTGCGGGCATGGGGTTGGCTGGAGGGAATTGTGAAAGCTCTTGTAACGTTGAGCTGGAAATTCTCAGAGCATAACGAGCTGATGCTATGGGAGCCTGGAAGATAAGAATACCGAATGATGATGGACTTTGCCATTCAGCAGTTTTTCATTATCAAGAAGTCCCATTTATTAATTTTTGTTCTTGGTGCCTGTTCAGAAAGTCTTTTCCTGTGCCCCTCCCCACTTTATCTTCCATCAGATTCAGTGTATCTGGCCTTCTGTTAAGGTCCTTGAGGCCCCTAAAGTTGAGTTTTGTGCAGGTTCATAAATATGGATCTATTACATTCTTCTACATGTAGACATTCAATTTGACCAGCACTATTTGTTCAAGAGACTGTTCCCACACACACAGTGTATTTTTGGCTTCTTTGTCAAATACCAGGTATCCACAGATGTGAAGACCTGTGTCTGGGTCTTTGAGTTGGGTAATTTATGCAAATACAATGCTGTTTTTATGACTATAGCTCTGTAGTATAACTTAAAATTGGGGGTGATAATACCTTCAGCAATTCTTTTATTATTCAAGATTGTTTTCACTAACCCTAAGTTTTAGTGTTTCTATCTGAAGTTGAAAGTTGTTCTTCAACTTCTGAGGATAACTGTGTTGAATATTGACAGGGATTGTGCTGAATCTGTAGATTGCTTTTGATAGGTGGCCATTCTCAGTCTATTGTTCCTACTGGCCCATGAGCATGGAATATCTTTCCATTTCTGATATCTTCTCCAGTTTCTTTAATGTCTTAAAGAGTTTTTTGTTATACAAATCTTCCGGCTGCTTGGATCCAGGACAGCCAAGGCTATGTAGAGAGACACTGTATCAAAAGAAAAAGAAAGGAAAGAAGAAGGAAGGAGGGAAAGAAGAAAGGAAAGAAAGAAGGGAGAAGAGAGGAAGTAAAGAAGGAAGGGACGGGGGGAAGGAAATAAAGAACTTTTTTCATCTATGTTCATAATCGATATTGGTTTATAGAGATATCCCAAGAGAATTTTTTGAGGCTATTGTGAAATTTACTGTTTCTCTGACTTCTTCCAGTCTGTCATTTGTATATAGAAAGACTACTGATTTGGGGGGACTTAATTTTGTATCCTGCTACTTTGCTGAAAGTGTTTATCAGCTCAGGAGTTTCCTGATGGCATTTTTTTGGGTCATTAATGTATACCATCACATCATATGCAAATAAAGGTACTGTGGCCTCCTTCCCTACAAGTATCCCTTGATCTCCTTTCATTGTATTTTTTTAAGGATTTATTTTATATATGTGAATACACTGGAGCTGTTTTCAGACACTCCAGAAGAGGGCATCGGACCCCATTACAGGTGGTTTTGAGCTACCATGTGGTTGCTAGGAATTGAACTCAGGACCTCTGGAAGAGCAGTTAGTATTCTTAACTGCTGAGCCATCTCTCTAGCCCTGCCTTTCGTGTTCTCATTGCTATAGCTTCAAGTACAATACTGAATAGTTGTGAGGAGAGTGAACTTTTTTTTTTTAGTTGAAATGCTTTTGAGTTTCTCTTTATTTAGGTTCCTATTGGCTGTAGGACTGCCTATATTAGGTTGAAGTATGTCCCTTATATCCCTAGTCTCTCCAGGACTTTTATCATGAATTTGGATTTGTTTATTTACTGGATTTTGTCAAAGGTCTTTTCTCATCCAATGAGATGATCATGTGGTTTTTGTCTTCCAGTCTGTTTATGTGGTGGATTACATTTAACGATTTACCTAGGTTGAACCACCCCTGCATCTCTAGGATGAAGCCTACTTGGTATGTGTTCTTGGATTCAGTTTTCAAGCATTTTATTAAGAATTTTTAACAAGGTATGATGGTGCATACCTTTAATCTCAGCACTTGAGGACACAAAGGTAGGCAGATCCCTGTGAATTCCAGGACAGCAGCAGGGCTATGTTGACACTGTCGGCACTGTCAAAAATAAGAAAGAAAGAAAGAAAGAAAGAAAGAAAGAAAGAAAGAAAGAAAGAAAGAAAGAAAGAAAGAAAGAAGAGAGAGAGAGAGAGAGAGAGAAAGAGA
>NC_034609.1:14897779-14914692 GCF_900095145.1 Mus pahari
GATGCCGGGGGGCTACTCCCAGGCGAACACCCCTCCTCGGGCGGGGAAAGGTGCCGGTGCCGTATCAACCTGGGGACTGCTGCCAGGCAAACACCCCTCCTTGGGCGGGACAGGCGCCAGACGACCGGGACCAGACCCGGGTCCCTCCTCAGCAGTCCGCTCTCTTCCCGGCAGTGCACTGGAGCAAAGATCATCAATTTAATTCTTGAGTTTGATTATTTCTTGCCATCTATTCTTTTGGGGGGGTATCATTTCTTCTTTTTGTTCTAGAGCTTTCAGGTGTGCTGCTAAGTTGCTAATATGAGATCTCTCCAGGTTTCTATACAGGCACTTGGTGCTAGGAGCTTGCCGTGCAGAGTGCTGTCACGTAACATGTCCTGTGGGTTTGGGTACTCTGTACTTTCATTTTCATTCTGTCCTTAAAAAAAGCTTTTCATTTCCTTCTTCATTTCTGTCTTGACCCATTTTTCATTGACTAGTGATTTGTTCAGTTTCCATAAATTTGCATACTTTCTGTTGTTTCAGTTGTGGCTGATATCCAGCCTTAATCCACAGCAGTCAGATAAGATGTAGAGTGTTATTTCAATTTTCTTATATCTGTTGAGATGTGTTCTGTGTCTAAGTACGTGGTCAATTTTGGAGAAAGTTCTATGTGCTGCTGAAGAGAAAGTATAGTCTTTTGAGTTTGGGTGAAATGCTCTGTAAGTATATGCTAGGTCAAATTTTAAAAACTTTTTTTTAGAGGAAAAACCAGCTAAAAGCATCAAGCTTAGCGCTAAGGAAAGTAAGCAATTTAATTTGCTCATTTTTTTTAGATACATACAAAGGTGATAATAAAATCTATATCCATATAAATATTATAAAACTCAATAAATAGAAAACAAAAATTCTATGTATTGTAAAAAGTGTGATTTCACACTTTAGTTGGTACAATTTGTCTTTCTTAGTTGAACCACATGTTCAGTGACTGCCAGTTTAGATTATAATTAATAGAATAATATGGAAAGCTTCTTACATGCCCTTTTAAACCAGCCTGTCACATTAGATGCCAATATTCTGGAATATATTTTGAAAAGGCTCCATTTGCTTTATGATATGGAATACTGAACCAGGCAACAGAAAGGTCTTCAAAGCACGTGAAACCCTCATTTTCCTAGTATTCTTCTAATGATGTGTGCCATATTAATATTATTAAAGATTTTATACCAAAGAGACCTCAGGGCCAGAAATATTATATGATAGAGTTTTGAAATGTGTGAAGCAAAGGTGACAGAGCACAGAAGACAAAGCTTCAACAGCAGTTGACCGCAACAGTCTCTTAGTAACTGGTAACAGATGGAGAAGATCACGAAGTCATCAAGGCACACAGAAATGCAGACACATGACCCTTCAAATAAGTAGGGTCTGAATGTAGGGTCTACTGCTGTAGCACTAGCATATCTCTGGGGTGCAGCTTAGCATGGGAAATCGGCATTAACTAAATGAGGCAGGTGACACAGGAGCAAACTCCTATGGGAACACACCTTCAAAGGGCCCTTTTCTTGGTTTCAGAGTTTTTTTTTGGGGGGGGGGTGTTTGTTTGCTTGCTTGCTTGCTTGCTTGAGAAAAGAAAGCTAAACACGTGAGCAGTGTCACTATCAGTATCGCTATCATCATCTTTACGATGGCCGCCAATCATGACCAGAAGTGCTCCCACCTACCATCTTAACCTTTTGAGCCAGTGTCCTATGACCTGGACAGGAAGCATACCCAAAAGTGCTTCCCATCTTTTCCTTCTTGAACTGACCTTAACTGAGCACACTCAGCAGTGAGCACAGCCCATCCTAAACTGGGGATGCTTGGGTAGGCACCCGTCTCCAAAACGCCTCCCTATGTGAGTATGCACAGGCTCCCTTAATAAAATCCCCACACTTACGTTGTTGGCCAGAGCACTGCTTCAGGAATAGCTCTGGTGCTGCCTGTCCCTGATGCAGGGATAACTTCTCCCTCATCCATCTTTAGGACATGCTTGTTGGCTTTGTGACGTCAAAAAGAGAAGCAATCTGTTAGGTGACACATTCACACCAAGTATTTCCTGTATCTCGGCTTGGGACAGGGACATGTCTCATCAGTCACTACCTGTCCTCTGTACCCTTCTGCCCAAAGACATCTGAAAACCTAGTAAGAACTTGTATGAGGAAGTGTGGTAGGGATAGGGGCTGTTTCAGGGTGGCCTTGAACTCAGCTGTGGTACCTCAGCCTCCATAGTGCTAAGATGACTGGTCTGCCCACAATATCTTGTCAGGAGCGTACCCCTTTAAGTGAATGAAATGTGTATGGTTCCTCCTTAGAGTCAAGAATGCCCTTAGGACATCTGGGAATAAATGTCATTCCTCTTCCTTTATCCCTCAACTCTCTAAATGTGTGCTAGTTAATTCATCAAATGATGCTGCAAGAGCAGTCATGAGGCCTTCAGGCCATGCCTCCTCAGGCCATGTATGAGACCCCCACACACACACACAACAATGGCTGCCATGTTGGCCATGAGACTTCTGCTGGCCAACTAGACACCAACAAATTTGTCATAAGGAAAAGATTCAAATGTCATTTGCATATCAACTTACAACCCTATTTGCTATGTTTTGAAGCCTAGCCACCCCCCACCCCACCCCCATATTTTATAAAGCTCAAGTCAGACGGCTCTAACCAAACAACCGGACAACACCCACAGATGCCTGACTCAGACTCAGGAGACTTGGGGCAAGAAGATTCCTACGTTCTGGAGATGTTTTCTATGTAGCAAGAAAGACCTTATTGCATCTCATACCACCAACAGAAAGTGTGGCAACTGTTCCTCAACAGAGTGGCACTCACTGCCAGGAAATCCAGAGTCCCACCCCTCCTGACATAGTCCCTCCCAAGGGTCTGCACATCACATTATGAAACACAGGCTAGGATTCCCTTGGTGCCCTTCTCAAAAGAACTTTTTCATTAAGAAAAGAAGAAGAAACCTAATTTGAAGCTTTAATAACCTTCCAATTAGGTAGTTTCTGTTCACATTAATATTTAATCATGACATTACTGGCCTGTTTTAGAATTGAACTGAAATTAAGTAAAAATGTTTGATCATAAATAATTTCATTATTAAAGATAATCTTTGTTATGTATGTTCCCATGCCTATCCTTTATTAAGTTTACTTTTCATGTTGACATTTTTAAGAGCATAACTGTATGTTTTTGTTCTTGGTAATATTGTTACCATGTATTAATTATGGCACTATGCCAGGAACACTAGTAATGAAATTTGTTCTTTTTTTTTTTTTTCTTTTTGTGCTACAGGCTGGCAATGGCCTCTGTCTCTGCTTTACAACTACCAGATGATCAACTCAGAACTCTAGATTCATTCCCTGAATAACTATTTCTCCTCCCTAATCTGTCCAACATGCTGCTGGTTCTGATTTGTGGAACAAACAGAAAAATAAGACAGATAGTTCTTTGTCCTTTTTCTCAGACATTGGCCAGACAGTCACCAAAGGAGGGATACTCTGGTAGGTAGAATAATGGTCCTAAGAGATGGCCACATTCTAACCCGGGGGCCATCATACCAAAGGAATTGTGCAAATGACATCAAGGACCAGGAAGGGAGGACCACCCTGAATGATCTGAATGATTACAGGATAATCAGGAGCATCCTTAAAAGGCTAGATAGAATACAAGAGTAGATGTGGTAACCAAAGCAGAGTCAGACTGAAAGAGAGAAAAGACAGGTGGCTTTAGAAGTGAAAGTGATGAAGACACTGGTCCCATCTAGAACCTCTCCAAAAGAACCCAGCCCAAACGGCACCTGGGATATCCAAGAAAGCCCTTCATCAGATTTCTAGGTTCCAAAACCTGTGAGGTGCTTACTCTGCATTAAGAAGTAAGCTAGAAGTCTATTGCAGAAGCTACAGGGAGCCCAGAACCTGGGACTTCTGAAATTGCTCAGCTCCAACCCTGGCAAATCCACTTGTGGGCTATGTAATAGAGTGAGTTTCCATTTTCTCATTTGTAAAGGGATGGCTTCTCCCAAGGTTACTGGAATAATTAAATGGGACAATTTGCATAAGTTGCTTAGCCCAGTGGCTAGCACATTATTAGTA
This sequence comes from Mus pahari, assembly GCF_900095145.1. Taxonomy (NCBI): domain Eukaryota; kingdom Metazoa; phylum Chordata; class Mammalia; order Rodentia; family Muridae; genus Mus; species Mus pahari. Next base: position 14,901,898 of record NC_034609.1, read on the forward strand.
TCTATTAAAGGTCAATTGTTGTGGTCCTCATTAAACCCTGTTCTGGTAGACAGCTCTGTTCATAACAGCTTTCTCTGTTAGAGGACCCCTACTGACTGCCTTTGGAGAGAAACCTAAAGACACTTCCTGTAGGGCATATGTATGTCTGTACTACTAGCAGACTTGTCAATAAGCCTTCTACAGACAGAGCAGATAAGGAGAAGCTTCTAGACTAAGTATATAACTTGACTCCACCTCTCCTTTTTGTGATACGAATAATTTGCCCAAATAAGCCTGTTCCTGACAACAAAGAATGAAATCACCCAGAGAAGGCACTTTTAATCAAGTAGACTATTCCCTTTTTCTATTAACCTTTGGTCAGTGGGCTAGAAGAAAGCTTGAAGTGTTTAAGAACCCTAAATAAAGTAGATTGTGAAAAAAAAATCTACGCCTACATGATCCAAGTCCATCCACTCTAGTTTCTCCCCAAGGCACTAGGCAATCAATACAGAATTGCATACAATGGATAGGAGGGAATTGCTAGATAGTTAGGAGACAGTCCAATGACTTCAATTTTTTTAAACCTTATTTTTTTTTAAATTTTACATTTTTTTAATGTATTGTTTTTTTTATTTTTATTTTTATTTATTTATTTATTTATTTATTTTTTGGTTTTTCGAGACAGGGTTTCTCTGTATAGCCCTGGCTGTCCTGGAACTCACTTNGTAGACCAGGCTGGCCTCGAACTCAGAAATCCGCCTGCCTCTGCCTCCCGAGTGCTGGGATTAAAGGCGTGCGCCACCACACCCGGCTTTAAACCTTATTTTTAATGATGGTTCTTAAATGCTTTAACCTCTTTTGTAACCCACTACCCACCAGAGGTAGTGGGAAAGAAAGGATACAAGGAAGTGGGCCCATTTAGAAAGGTTCTCTGGAGCAACTCCCGCCTGTGTTGTCTGAAAATCAGCAGTTAAGTTCGGTAGAGTTGGGATAGCAAACACAAATCAGCAGTGGTGGCATTATCTAGCAGAGACAGCCAGGCCTCAGCCTTGGCACAAGTCAGCAGGAGGGACCTGGAGGGATGCCAGGAGAAGTTCTTGTCTGTGCCTCTCTCAGGGAGACCGACAAGCTTTGCACAGCTAGCTCTATAAGCAAGCCCAGCTCAGCCTCCGTCATTGTCTGTTGAGTCCTATTAATACCCTCAAAACATCACGTGTCCTCCACGGGTCTTGCCTCAGCACATGCTCCTGTCTCAGCTAACATCACTCTGAGAGTATGACAAGTTCAGTTTAACTATGCAATGTAAGGTGGACCAATGCTTGCGTGCTGTTCGTGAAGAACCCCTTCATCCCCTACTTGCATTAGCAGACTATCCTTTCTCCTGTGTCTGCTTCAGGCTCATGAGTCTGCTTTAGTCTTTCACCTGTGTCTACTTCAGCTAAATATTCCTTCACGTGTTTGGCCAAGCAAAACGCCATCCAACCAATTTTCCAAAGAACCCTTAAGTTTCTACTTCACATGACTATCCCCATTCCTCCATGAGGAGGTATAAGCCCAGCTGTGATATAATACTTTGCAAAGGGGTTCAGCTGGACTCCGAAAGATTACAGTTTCTTAGCTAGGAGAACAGTCTCTCACAGTAACCCCCAAGTGGTGGGGGGTGCCCTTCTTGGGGGTGTCCAGAATAAAATAGTCTGTAGCATATATTTAATGTTGGTGAACAGAACGCCTGAAGTCATCTTCCTTTCTGAGTGACCAGTCCAGCAGAAGTTGGTTTGTCCCACATAAGGAATTCTGTCTTGTGAAGCAGAGGGGTCCTGGAGCAACCAGGATGAGGGAAGATTAAAGCTGATCCCTCAGCCTCGGAGGATTTTTTACCCACAGAAACTTTTCCTTAAAATCTCCTCACAGCTAGACTCTAGCCTAGAACTTCATCTTGGCCAGGATGAAGTTATAGAAACCAGCTTGAACTCTCTCTCTTCAGTAGAAAAGGAAGTTTAAAGAGGACTAACACAGGCCCTAGAGCTGAAAGGCCTCTGGGTAGGTAGGCAAAGTCCAAGAACTGCAAGCTATCGGGAGCACAGACAACTCTTTCTCCTCTCGGCTCTCTGGTCTCTTCCTGCAGAACTGCTGACTCAGACCCATCAAACTGTAAAGCTAACAGCTAGCCCAGCCATGATACTGGTGTCCAGCCTCTTTCCCAGTCCCTAGTACTAGGCATAATGGGAGTTTGACAGCAGATTCTAAATCACAATTCCTAACTTCACAGAAAGGGAATATATTGGCCCAAGGTCAAAAGTCTGTATATGGTTGAATTAACATAGTGGTGTGTGTGTGTGTGTGTGTGTGTGTGTGTGTGTGTGTGTGTGTGTGTGTGTGTTCTAGTAGACTCTCTACACAGTGTCTGTGGTGGCTGAAACAGGTATGGTCCTCATAGTCTCCTATATTTGAATGCTTGGTCATTAGGCAGTAGCACTACTTGATAAGGACGAGGAGGTGTGGTCTTGTTGGAGTAGATGTGGCTTTGTAGCAGGAAGTGTGTCAACTGAGAGTAGGTTTTGGGTTTCAAATGTCCAAGCCAGGCCCAGCATCTCTCTGTTCCTGGTGCCTGCTGATCCAGATGTAGAACTCTTAGCTCCTCCCTCCAGCACCATGTTTGCCTTCATGCTTCCATACTTCCCATCATGATGGTAAAGCCCTGAATCTGTAAGCCAGATCTAATTAAATGTTTTCCCTTATAAGAGTTGCTGTGGTCATGGCGTCTCTTCACAGCAAGAGAACACTGGCTAAGATAAATTACTCCTCTGTAAGCCTGGAGAGAAGAGGGAAGGCATGAGGGCCAAGGGAAGGAGGGAAGGGTGAGGTTTTGTCAGTCTTGGGGGTGCTTTGTCATGAAGGGATGACAAGAAATCATAGTGGCCTACACAGCACAGCACCTCAGGTGTCTTAGCTTGGGCCTTTTGATTCCACACTGCTCAGAGGAATCTCCATTCTTTCCTTCCTGTCTTTTCTGTTATCATCATGTAGAGATTGTCAGCCTCTGGTTTCGTCCTCTATGATTGTAGGCTAGTTGCTATGGGGCCACTTTCTCACAGTGTAGCTTCATAAGCAGGGAGAAAACAGACCCTTCCTCACATAGCTCTATGTAACCAGGTAGGAAAGACCTGCAGAAACAGTACACCCTCTGCCACACTGGCCAGAACTGTATCACACGGCCACTGTCATGAACTGAATTGTGTTTTCCCAGAACATATGCATTGGAGTTAAAGTAACTCAGAGCGTGACCTATGTGGGGATGAGGTTATTACAAAGGCAATAAAATGAAGTCATTAGGGGAGGCTAATCCACAGCAACTCTCAAGACAGGGTTCCTCTGTGTGGCTCTGGCTATCCTGGAACTCACTCTATAGACCAAGCTGGCTTTGAACTCAGAACTCTGCCTGCCTCTGTCTCCTGAGTGCTGGGACTGAAGGTGTGCACACCACCACCAGGCATGGAGTCTTTTGAAGAAGTAGACATTAGACATTAGATTTGTTTGCTTCCATTGCTGTGATAAAAATACCACGACTGAAAGCAAAGAGTTTGCTTTAGCTTACCGTTCCAGAGGGATAGAATCCATCATGGTGGGGAAAGTGTGATAAAGAAGACAAAGCATGGTGGCAGGAAGCTGGCAGGTTACATTTCCACCCACAACCAGGAAGCAGGGTGGGGGAAAACAGGAAGTAGGATGAGTCAGTGCATCCTGAGTGTCTATTACAAACTTCCTCCAGTAAGGTTCCACTTCCTATGGGTTCTATAACTTACCCTATTAGAACCACCAATGGAATGCCAAGTTCTTAAATGCATGAGCCTATGCAGGACATTTCTCGTTCAAACCACAATGGAGATAGACATTGTAGAAAGGCTCAAAGATATGAAGACTTGGGACAACAGACACTACTAAATCAAGCCTCCTGGAAGACAACCTTCCCTCATAGCTTGCAGAAGGAACCAGAACCTTAAAACAATCCATTCCTTTGTGTTGAGCTACCTGGTTCGTAAGATTTTGTTGTAATCAGTTAATACAGTTGCTAACTCTAGACAGTGCCATGGAGCACAGAGAGCCATGGCAACACCACTAAGGAGGGACACGCAAAAGTAAGTGCAACACACCCCTGGGCAAAGCAGATGCCCACACGCAGACCCAGAGAGGACAGTGTGTGCTGGTGAGGTAACTGATGGCAGCAAGGATCTCATCTTCATGGTAACCACAGGAATAGAGCTTGGCCAGCTCAAAGGCAAGCTGTGTTTGGGTAGCGTACGGAAGATGGAGGGCTTGCTTGGGAAGATGGGCTTTTCAACGAAGTTCAACAAGGTGCAGAGAGCAGGGAGTGCTGGGGCCTGGGCAGCAGGACAAGACCAGCTTCATATCTGCTCTTCCACTGTGCTGACTGAGCTCTTGAGCCAGAAAAAGGGAAGAAGGGCAACCTGATTCAAGTCCAGCCAAGACCACAGTGACGTGGAGACAGCCAGTTCTCCGTGGGAAGCTGCAGATTTATTTCTTATAGAATTCTTTGTCCAGCAAGACAAAATAAAAGCCACGTTGGGGGGAAAGGACAAGAAAAACAGAAAGCAGAGTCTAACAGAACATCAGTACCACCCTCCACCTTCCCAGCAGGCAGTCCTGTCTCCTGGACATCCTATCTCAGAGTACAGCGGTGAGTCCCCCCAGTATCCTTCAGGAGTTATTTTCTGATCTTTCTAGGTTCCTCCCTCTATCTTTAGATCTTAATCCCTCAAAGGAACAAACACCAAAGCAACGGTTTGAAATCACCAGGTCCGCTACTTTCCCTAATCTCCCTACATTTGTCCAAGCAAATAACAAAGAAAAACAAAAGCCCAGAGTCTGTATCAAGGAGGAACCAAAACATTAAGTCGATTAAATCAGGTTACAAGCAGCCTGCCACTCTGCAGGGGTGGGAAGAGGAGAATCTGCCAAGTTAGTTATTGGAGTGAACTGATGGGATGTCTTGGTCAAAATTCTTCTTTTCTTCTAAATGTTGATGGATCACAGTCTATCAAGAATCTCCCAAAGCCATTTCTCATCTGTGTAGACAGTAAAATCAAGGTGGCATGCAGGAAACCTCTAAATAACGCTTTGTCTACATCAAAGGGTGGAATTCTTTAGGTCAGAATAAATTTAGGGAAGAAGGCTTCTTTTTTCAAGTAAAAAGGATCCGGAGTCCAACTGCTCCCAGTGTGTGGTTGGCAGGGTCAGAATTTCTCACCAGCTGTGCCACTCTGCCTGGCTCCCAGGGCATCCGTCCTAGGTGCCCAGAGAGTATGCTAAGTGTTCTCTGCTTGTTATCTTATTTAATCAGGCCATCCGTCTGAAGGATAAGGTCCACTGTCCTCGGTGTCAAAAGGAAATTGCAGCTTCCGTAGTCTGCGCTCACCCAGCATTCACAGACAACTCAGCTCACAGAGGAGCGCTTTGCAAAGCCCAGCTTTTAATGACTATGCTGCAGACTCAATCTGAAGAGTGATTATTCATTCCTACCAGCTTTATTAACATCACTCTCAGACTCGAACATTCTAGACCAGTCTCCTCCACTTACTCTAGACCACAGAATATCTTCCTTTCCTCTCCTCTGAATGCCTTAACTTTACTGCAGCCTTGTCTTCCCCTTGGGCTCCAGAGCACGGGCCAGTGTGCCTCAGGCCACACTTCTTCACAGGATGCCTGCCATAGCAGTGTGGACCCAGCCTCTGCTGTGTGATTTGTATTCGTAGTAGTGCCTCAGATCACTGGAGATGGCCCATTGTGCTTGGCTTGGGCTCCAGGGACCCTCTAAAAAGCACAGCAGTAGGGTGGTTGGTTTATTGTCATTGACTTTTGTCTTGTAACCAGGTCTTTCACTTCTCCTATAGAAGCCAAGAGCTGCTTGAAGACACCATGCTGATGCCTCTTGGAGGACCATCTAAGCCCCTTCCTGATGACTTCCTGCCTTTATCCATCCCAACATTAAGTTCTGAGAATATGAAGAAATGGCTCTTAGCTACCTTTCCTTCAGAGATAAGGCCTCGTGTGTGTAGATTGTTCTACAACCTTTGGAGATTTTTATTGTTTGCTTTAAAGTTGTGACATAAATTAATAAAAGATAAGGGATAAATTCACACAAGTGTAATAGGAGACAAAATCATCACTGAGCATTGCTTCAAAGAGTAAGTCAATATTTTTACATTCTAGGTCCCTATTTTTCAACATTTCTGCAAGCATCATATGTAATTAAGCTAAATTCCAGAATCAGACTTGGAAGGAAAACAAATCACAGAAGAAATGGAGTTTGCAAACCGAGAGGGAAAGGAAAGAGGAGGAGGAGGAGGAGGAGGAGGAGGAGGAGGAGGAGGAGGAGGAGGAAAAAGAAGAAGAAACCCAATAGAATCTGCCAAAGTTCTTGCCTTTGAACCTTAAGCTCTTCCAACTTGTTGCCTTTAATCTGGGGAGGTGGAGAGAGGGCAGAAGGAAGGAATGAAAAAGATTGAGGAGGGGAAGGAAAGGAGGGAGAGGGAGGGGAGGTAGGGGCATGGATGAGGATGAAGAAGAAATCTTTATGAGTGGTCAGACTTCTTTCCTGCAATACTACGCAGCTTCATTCTTAAAACAGGGGCAGGAAGAGGGCTCAGAGGTAAAGCCACTTGCCAAGAAGCATGATGGCCTAAGTTGGATCCTCTGGATTCCTCTGACCCAAATAGTGAAAGGAGAGAACCAACTTCCAAAAGTATTCTTTGTTCCTCTGAATCAACATCCCCTTTCCTGGAAGAGAGGTGAGGATGGATAAAATACCCTCGGAATCCCTCGGTCACGGTGCATAGCTGGCCCATTTCCGCGTGTCTTAGGTCATGTGACCAAAGCACGAGAGCTCAGTCTCTAGAATGATGTTCACAAGACGCCCCTCGTTTCCTGATTCTAAGCAAGTGTTCTTCCCCTTTAATCCCTCACAATTTCCCTGAAGTAGATGTTAATCCTTGGCAATTTAAAAGTATAAATTCAAATTAAGCATGGCCATTTTTCAAGAACAGTATAAAATAGTAATAAGGGAGTTTTAAATAGATGTGTCAGTGAGTTGGAAGTGATAATGTTTTGGATGCATTTAGGTTAAATAAAATGTCTTTTAAAAAAAATTTAAGGCAGCAGTCACTCCTGAATTATAGTTCAGGAGCTGTTCACTAACCTCCTGTGCAGTGTGTAACCTATATAATCGTGAAGTACTTTATAAGAGCCCACTATTGAAATCACCATTGCCTGTCTCCTGTAGACCTTTTCCCACCTCCCTGCTACCTTTATGTCTAGAGGAATGTTTCTCCCCCACCCTTGCCATTCTGGTTGGTTGGTGTGGCATTCTTAGTTTGTTTTTGCAGTATTATGAATGGACATTGTGCATGATAGACAAGTTCCACCACTGAGCAATATACATGCTACTCAATTTCTGTCACTGTGACAAAATATTAGACAGAAGTTACAATTTAAGGGAGTACAGATTGACATGGGCTCCTGTTTTTAAAGGTTCAGTCCATGGAGATGTAACTCCAATGCATATGGGCCTGTGGTGCTGAGGCAAAGCATTATGGCAGGAACATGCACTCCAGCAAGGAGGGCTCAGCTCCCAGCAGACAGCAAGCAGAGAGACCATCAGGATTGGCTGACTGAGGTCAGGCTAAGCTTCTGCCACTTGAAGACTCAGGTCTGTTCGTGTAGTGCTGCCTAGAGCTACTTCATAGATGTAAGCCTACTGGAAAGAGCTGCAGGATCAAAGGCCAAGGAAGTCAGCTCATAGGTCATTTGACCTTCCACTCATGTTATAGAATGTCTACGTAACCACGAGCCAGTGAAGGCTTGATAAATGAGTATAAGCTGAGTAGCAGCCTCTGAGCTCATAGACACAACTGTCCGAAGCAAGTGAGATGCCTGCGAACATGGGCCTGACACCCTGGATGGACACGTGTAAACAGCCAAGCATCATCCCACTGCTTAACCCTGTAAAGAAAAAAGCCAGAAAGAGGTTTAACCATGCAAGGGGAGCAACAGCAGGTCATGGGGGAGCATGATTGGTGAGATGGGAGAGGAAATGGCCTTCCTGAAGAAGTAAGACATTTGTCCCTGAGACAATGAGAGTGGGATCTGGAGAGCTGGACTGTGGGTGGGGAAGGGTCAGAGTCTGAGGAGGTGTAACTGGTAGGCAAGTCTATGTGTGACTGTGGGCTCTGGGGAGGAACAGAGATGATAGAATGAGTATACATTAAAAGTAAATTTCTTACATGGGTTTGGTGTCGCTAACAGTAGTGTGTCTTCTCACACTGGGAAGACTACAAAGTCAGGAAATGTCCAGTTCATCTTCCCAGGTGCCTCAGTGGTCCCCTCCAGATCTGTAACTGAGGTCTCAGAGGATTCCTAGAGAGCTGCTGGTCTTCAGTTTACACCATAGCAACATAGGAGTGTAGCAGCCGCAGCAACAGTGGAGGAGATGGACTTGCCAACAAGAGTCAAGCCAGGAAGGCAAAAACAAAGATTTCTTCTTCCGTCTCCTTTACCACTGCTGCTCACATTTTAAACGGCTTCTCCTGCTCCATTTAACCTGAGGCAATCCCTCACAGGTCTACTCGGAAGGTAACCTTAATTACTCGGCAGTACTTCACAAGTAGTCCTCCAGGCCTGCCTCCTAGGTGTCAGGTTGACCGTCAGTACTCACTATCACAGCCAACAGCCCATCTCCTGAAAGCTTCGTTGAAAAATCATATCATCAGGCCTCACCCTAGAGGTTTAGACCCAATACATACAGAGTGCGCACAAGGCCATGCATTGCCAACCCCCTGGGTGATGTCCACAAATTCACATTTTCAAGACTAAGAAACAAAACCCCTTAGGGGTCCGAATGTATGACATAGTGTGAGTCCCACGAGGCCATGAAAAGGTAGGATGTCTTCTATGGCCCTGGGAAGCCGTAGAGGACATTAAGCAGGGCAGTCGTGCCACCCGATGGAGACATGGCTTGTTGTGTTCTTGTTGTGTTCGGCTTTGGGGGGGTATGCCTGCATCTTTTGAGCTTGGTAAGGTGTTCTGACGTCTGAATGGAGAAGGGTCATCAGGAAACAGAAGTAGAAGGAAGCCGGGACACTTAACATCCCCAGAGCAGCCGCTTTGCACAGTTCCCACCTGGGGTGATCGAGCCAAGGAGGCTGCCACTAACAGAGGAGAGTCACCAGGGTGAGCCTCCAGAGGGTAAGACCCATAGTGATATCTATGGACACGCAGACAGTCTACCATGGTGTGTTTCTCCGTTTAGTATGACCAGCAGTCCCGAGGCGCAAAAGCATAAAAGCACCGTGTGAATATGACTCTTAGACCAATCACTATGCTACACCACAGTGTCTTCCTCCTCAGAGCTTACAGTCTAAAGAGAGATGATATCAGCGAGTACAGCTTAAGTTTGCGGTGTCCCCCCAAAAGTGATATGTTGAAAACTAGATGAGAAATGTAGCGGGGGGTGGGGGTGGGGGGGTCTGGAATGTGGCCTCTGGGAGGTACCCGGATCAGAGGACTCTGACCTCTTCAAAGGGTTAATGTCCAGACATGACTTCACCCAGCACTCTGGTCAGACCCCTGTCGTGATCCACAAAGGGGATACGGAGGCACAGTGTGTTTCTGTCACTGCAGCTGGAAAGGGGTAACCTTGGAGCGCAGGGCAGAGCCAATAATTGTAGGAATGGTTCTCCCATGCACTTGGTGACGTGGCTCTCTGTTACTCCCTGGCAGAGTCTTCCTGAAGTCAACATCATCCTTATTCCTGGCCAAGCCTTGGCGTTGGTAAAGGTAAAAACCCAGTCCTGCTCCAGCCTGCCGCTAGAACGGAAGGACTGTTGGTCGTGCTCAGAAAAGCCGATGCCTGAATCTATGTACCAGATCTTTCACACAGAGAAAATAAGGACATTTTGTTTTAATAATGCTACAGAGAAATAATGAAATGGTACCATTACAAAAACATAATTAGGTCTTCGGGAAAAAATCATCTCCGTTGGAGTCCTATAAAAAGACCACAGGTGTTCGTCATTATTTTTTATTTAGCAGACAGTTTTAGCCATTGTTTGTTTTTTTTCCCCCATTTATTAAGTTCTGGTATTTTAAGATGATTTGTGTGTAATAATAACAATAATTTCCTGTTTGCCTGTCAGTTGTGAGCCACTTTAATTACAGATATTCATTTTCACAAGTTAACTTGGTAAACACGCTCATTTGTTATATTGCCTGTTCATTAAATCAGTTAGCACAGCTAGTAACTCTGTTAAGTATTTGGCTGTCCGTGTTCAGCGATGCATCTTCATTCATTTCCAGGATTATTTGTTGCAGAGGCAGGCACAAACTCGCTGTGAGTTCCTGCTCAATGGATAGGAGATGCCAGTCTTCCGCTTGCCGGGAGCCTGCTGCCCCAGGCCAACGACTGCATTGGCTCACTTCGTGCATCACAGGCAAAATCATGAATTCACATTGAATCACAGTGCCTGGCTGTCTTAGTTGGGGTTTCATTGCGGTGACGAGACACCATGACCAAGGAAACTCTCATAAAAGAAAACACCTAAATGGAACTGGCTTACTGTTTCAGGGGTTCAGTCTGTTATTATCATGGCGTGAAACACAGAAAGCATGCAGGCAGACACAGTGCTGGAGGAGCTGAAAGTTATACATCTTGATCCCCAGGGAGCAGGAGACTGTCTTCCACAGGCAGCTGGGAGGAGACTACACTGGGTGGGGCCTGAGCATAGGAGACCTCAAACCCCGCCTACACAGTGGCATACTTCCTCTAACAAGGCCACACCTCCTCCAATAAAGAATTACCTCCTAATAGTGCCACACCCTATGGCTAAGCATTCAAACTCATGAATCTACGGGAGCCAAAGCTATTCAGTCCACCACACTGGCAAACAAGACAACCTTTGATACCCTTCCCCAAGGCAGGATCTGAGGAGACACACTTGATGCATATCCGATCGCAACCCGGTCCATGGTCAACATCTCCCACCTCCTTTANAGNGGGGGGGGGGGGAGTCTCAGACAACTCTAACTTCTGTCAGCAGCTACTGATTCCAAAGACAAGTATCAGAGGCTGTCTACTGTCTCACTCGAGCATTTGAAGGGGGAGGTATCAAAGTATTGAGACTCTAAGCTATTTCCATAGTGGACCACGCCTGAACTACTGGGGTATACTCTGTACTTACAGCACATATGTAGAAACGTGTGAAGCTAACAGTGAGAAAACGCACGGCCAGAGAAGATAGAGCAGGAGGAAAGGATCAAGGCCTGCGGGTCCCAAGAAGTCCGGCTATTTGTGTTTTGAAACTGTGGTGCCTCTACCCAGCCAGTCAGTCTCTGATACCTAAACCAAGAACACTCTGGACGGGGATGGGGATGGGGATGGGGATGGGGATGGGGATGGGGATGGGAATGCACTTTGGGTGTCTTCCTGGTTTTCTTGTGGTCAGTTTTGTTTGGCAGTTGTTCTTGCTCTGACTCTGTAGTTCTAGAGACTGAGCCTAGATCCTTGCACACACTGGGCACATGGTGGACTACATCTGAAGTTCTCGAACAATACCTTTTCCAGTCGTGGTGACCCACCACGGTGCTGATACCATGAAGTGTGTCACATTTGGGACGCTCTAATTTTTCTGGATAGGACCTCAGGTACCACCAGAAGGTCACCATTCAACAGACACCTGCCGGTCAGATTTTTTTATTCCATGTCTCTTGCAGACACTGTGACTATTATTGGCATACTAAATCCAGGCTAAGGGAATAAAAGATTGCTGGTAAGATGCAAGGCTCAAGAGAAGGGAATTCATTAGAGGTGTAGTGCAGAGGAGCTCAAGACAAGATGTCCAGAGTGGGAATTCAAAACAGAGAGAATGCTCCAGAGCTGCCTCTGGGGGGTCTTTCATGGTTACCTGCATAGAGTCTTATGGCCTTGCTAACCTTCCACCCAAAGAGCAAGGAATGAACAAGCTATAACAGGAAACAGAATGAGCAAGGGTGACTGAAGTATGGAGCAACAGGCACAACAGTGTTGGTAACTCAGGTTTAAGGGACATCGTCCTGGTAGATGCATCAGATGCTAAAGGACTTTTAAGTCAACAAAGGGCCAGAGCCATGACTCTTAACTTCCCAAGCCAATCTGAAAAGGATGCTCAAAAAGGCACCCACACCCTTTTTCCAAGGGCCGTGCCATGGCTTCCTGTAAATGTAGCTGCTTGTATTATGAATGTTAAGAAGTATGTTCCCTCCCCTCAAAAAAAAAAAAAAAAAAAAAAAACTATTTGTCCAAAAGGGTCAGCATGTAGCTTCTGGGATCCTGCCCCCAGTTGGTTCTGATTGGTAAATAAAGATGCCAGCATCCAAGAGTTGGGGAGGACAGACAGAGGGGAGACTTTAGGATTTCCCTGGGCTTGGGACCGGGAAGAGGGGAATAAGGAGACCATGCTTTAGGAGAGTCGTGAGACAGGGGAGGCACGGAGGCTGCCATGGGATGGAGAAGCAAGGAGTGCACTCCAGGCTCTGGGCCAAGAAGGTGCAGCACAAGAGGTAGAATAATAGCAGAGGGGCTAGGCAGTCACCCAGCTATTGTGCTGCTTAAAGCATATTAAAATGTAACGACTGTGTCTTTCATTCAGGAACCATTGAAGTGGGTAGCAACCCCGCACTGGGATTTATTAATGAATAATTAATACTACAGGTAAAGGTGAATCTGATTTTGATTTTTTTTTGATTTTGGTTTCTTTTTTTTTTTTTTTT
>NC_034609.1:14915457-14918227 GCF_900095145.1 Mus pahari
TATATATATATATATATATATATATATATATATATATATATATCCATCTTGAGGAAATTTCATTTAAAGAGTCATCTTACACTTAAAATAGATTTTTACGGTGCAGTTTAAGAGTCTCACTATGTTGTATAAGGGTCAACCTGAGCATGGCACCCCGCAATGTAAATCCATTCATACACTGACCTGCCCCTTAGATGCAAGAGCAAAACGTCTAACTCACAGCTGTCTAAATAAAGCAAATGGCGCTGTTAAGAACACCAGCTACCCACCAGACTGTCAACACACAGAGGTCTAAGTAGCGCAGGGACTCTTGTTTCTGGAGGCAAAATTTGCTTGGAAGATCACAATCCATTAGTGCATAACAAGAACCTTCTGGCATGGCCAAGTGGATGAGACTCAGGAAAACCTGAACAGGGAGTGCTATGAAATTAAAATGCAGCGGGGGCGAACCGTGGCAGCAGACAGCATAACCTTCCTGGTGTCTTTAGTGGTGTTAATGGAGCTACTCAGGGCACAGATGGTGGTTTTCAGAAAAGTCATTTTTTTCCCTAACAAATTCATGACTAAACTAAAAAGACCAGTATCAACTTCATTATGCTTTCCAATTGACTTGCTTTTAGGGTTATTCTTTTTATTATAGCTCTTAAGCTCCCGTCTCTTTTTTTTAAAGCACTTCTTTTAATACCAATTTTCACAGCACTAAGAAATTTAGCACTCTTCAGTGGCTATATTAATGGGAAGGACGGCTGGAGGCTGGAGAGAGGCATGAAACATGGGCTACTGGACTAGTCATTTCTTATCTCATCTACCCAAGTTAGCTCCCAGATCCCAGGGGCTGACCACATTGGTAATGACAGAAAAGCCAGGCCCATTTCTTCTTGGAGAAATTCCCTTCCTCTGCAAATATCAGGATGAGGAGACAAGGAACACTCCATATTCTCTTCTCCAGTGTGACTCTACACCATGGCCCTCCTATCTAAATGTGATGAGACAGCAAGCATTTCAAGTGAACAGAAAATCTGACCCATTTCACAAGTGTCTGTAGGTGGAGGTGTTGCTCCCCTAATTGGTTCTTGATCATGTCAATAAAGACAGTGAAAGCCAAAGGGGGAAACGGAGGGTACTTTTTTTTTTTTTTGTAATCCAAGCTGTTTTTAATTTTTATCTCATGCTAAGAAAGGACAGTGATTTCCACAAAGAGCTTTTAATGATCACAAAAATGATCTTGTGATAGATCATTTCCTATGGTATACCCCACCCAGGCACTGCTGTCACCAACAGAGGAGTCTCTTTCTCCATGAAAGCCAGAAGCAGGCCTTGAGGGCTTTGTATATGGGAGGCAGACTTTGAACAACTTCAAAAAAAACCAAAGTCACAAGAACAACGAATCAGAATTCGAGGCACCTTTAGAGACAGGAAGTAAAGGCTCAGAGTATGAACCGTTCGGTCACGCATGCTTTCAACGCTTTACACCCACCCGGCATTTCTCAAGTCGTACTTTTTAGTGAGGAAATCTCAGATAGAAAAATACCAGAAAATCTGAATGAACAATCAGGAGAGTTCTTAAAACTTGGGGACATTTGAAAGAGGCAGCACACAACCTACCTTTAAATTAAGGCAGGGTTGAAATGTAGGAAGACAAATGTTCTTTGTTGCAGGCAAGGTGTGAAGGTTTCTGCTAAGTCATATTTGATGCCATATTTATCTCATCTTAATTCTAATTTCACAGAGAGAGAGAGAGAGAGAGAGAGAGAGAGAGAGAGAGAGAGAGAGAGAGAGAGAGACAGAGAGAGAGTCTTGTCTGCAGCAGAAGCTAGTATAGACCGAAGCACCATGCACCACCTTGAAAGGTCTTCATTTCTGCCATAGATATCCAGCACCCCTGGGCATCCAGCACCCCTGGGCATCCAGCACACCTGGGCATCCAGCACACCTGGGCATCCAGCACACCTGGGGTTGGATTAATGTTGAGAAGATCAACCTTAATTATCAACTTCATGGGACTGAGAGAGACAAGTAGACAAGTAGGACTAGAATCATAAAGCACATTTCTGAGTCTATGTTAAGGGGGAGACCAACTCTTAACATGGGGGATACTGTCTAGCTGTCTGGGGACCCACACACAATCAAAGCAGAAGAGAAGGGAACCTAGCAGTTCAGGCTTGCTCTGCACCTTTCTGCTTCTCAGCCACCATGAGTGAACAGCTTCCTCTAACACATGTTCTCACAACCCAGATGTTCTGTCACACCAAAGCAATGGAGGTAGACTTCTGACTACAACCTACAAAAGTGTAGCCAACGGTAAATCTTTTTCTTTAGTATTTTGTGACAGCAGCAGAAAAGATAACCAACACAGATGCCTACACTCCAAAGCACCGATTCACTATTCCTGAGTCCTAGGCACAGACGGGATACTCACAGAGACATGATCGCTTCTGGTTTCCAGAGACTTCCTGCTACAGAATTCCCAATTCATAGGAAAAGTTCACCAGACTGCATTCAATCATGATTTACTAGAAATCTAAGGGAAGAGTGGTACTGTCCCACACAATATCACAGGACAATTTAAAAGAAAACAAAAACTAAGCAAGATCTTTGAGAATCTAGTTAATAATAGTGACCTTGGATACTAGAGTCTCTACTGTGAGTGGGACCAGGGAGCCAGGGCAGTTTTGAAAGCAGGTAACCTTTCCTACCATGGAAAAGCCAACTTTCCTCCCTTCCCTTCCCTTCCCTTCCCTTCCCTTCCCTTCCCTTCCCTTCCCTTCCC
>NC_034609.1:14918837-14929416 GCF_900095145.1 Mus pahari
GATGATTATGAGCCACCATGTGGTTGCTGGGATTTGAACTCTGGACCTTCGGAAGAGCAGTTGGGTGCTCTTACCCACTGAGCCATCTCACCAGCCCTCAGATTATGCTTTTAAATAGGATTTTGACACCCTGGTCTCTTCCTCTGTCTGCTTTAGTTCAAAGTGTAGCCATTTGCCCTGACACATGCTCCTGTCATTATCGTCAGCCAACTTCCCCAGAGATCAAATCAATGGGCCCAGCCAATCTTCAAATCTCCAAACTGTGAGCTAAGCACACATCTCGACTTCCTAGGCAGCCGCTCTCTGGTATTTCCTTACAGCGATGTAAAGCTGCTTAGGACAACCTCCTTCCTGGTCTCTCTGCCTATTGTCTCCTTGTTAACCCTCACATGCCAATAGAAGCAATCCTAGGATGGCTACTCTCAAGACCTCATCTAAACTGAATCCCCTTCCAAAGGACCTACCCCTGTATACCATCCAACTCATGTAGCCTCAAAAGAAAAGTTTGGAGGAGGCATAAATATGCAATCCATAACACTTGGTTTTCGCTTCCTACCCATTTCTCCATCTAAGTCATACTCCTTCCTCTACAGCACAGTCTGAGACTGCCCACTTTTCTTCAGCTTGTATCTGAACTGCTGCCGTAGCCTTCCCCTCCACTCCAGTCTCCACACACAAGCACTCTTAAGTGTTCTTATAAAAACCTAAATTAGAACAAGCCACTCCCCTGCTTAAAATACAACGGTAGTTCCCCCCATCACACCCTGAGCAAATCCTAAACCATGCCCTTCACAACTCACCCCTGCTCAGCTCTGGCGCTCACACCGCACTTCACACTGCACTTCACACCACACTCTACTGCCCACTGTGCTGTCCCCCACTCTCCGGAGATGCCAACCTCAGTCAGACCTCACCTGATTGTACCTCTGCCCATAGGTATCATGTCCATGGCAGACCCTTGTCTACTCAAGTCTTCCTTGCAATAGCCTTGACATTCTAATCCCTGCGTCCTCAGAGGTTACAGAGAGGACGTCATCCTCAGACATCAATGCAGTTCCTCTCTTATATGACACTCCGAATCTCCTTAACCATCACATGTGACATCCTCTCTTCCTAGCCCTCCCTGTCTGTCTTTATCACATAGTCGGCTTTTATTGTCTTGGGTACTTCCATAACCTCAGTCCCTGCAAGAGACATCAATTACTCTTCTTTCTTTAAAAAAAGAAAAGAAAAGAAAAAATAGGGTTGGCTAGCCTTGAACTCAGTATGGAATTGACACTGGCTTTGATCATGTGCTAACTACGAGAAGCAGAATACCATGAGTTTCACAGCTATGCTATGAAGATGTGTATTCTGACATTCTCCTCACTGACCTCCGGTGTTCCCACCTGTAAAGCTGCTCCTGATGATCCCCCAGATAATTGTGGGGGTAACTGCTGCCTGGGGTCCCGGCAAAGACAAATTCCATGTGTTCTCTCATATGTAGATCATAGTTTTGAAATGATCTTTGGAGTGTCTGTGGAGACCAGGAAGCTAAATAGGACCTGTGAGGGAAGAAATGCCTGAATGGGGGGGGGAGGGGGGATGCATGTAATAGAACTCATGTGAAATGTAAGGGGGGGAGCAATAGAGGGGTGGTAAGGTTTAAACAACGAAAGGAAAAGGGTAAAAGAAATGGGAGGGTGAGCCAAAATTAAGGTTGTGGGGAGACATATGGAAACTTACTTATTGTGTGGTTTTAAGAGCTTTTGAGTGGAGATACACTACACTGGGGTGGATAATGCCAATCCCAGCAGGCATGGGTACGCAAATGACAACCTCAGTATCAGGTATGCGATGCCTCTGTATAAGCTTTTGGTCAGAAAGAATCCAGAGACCTTGAAAACAGCACAAAGAGAGGCGTTGTCATTGTCCTCCTGAACCAGGGGGCAAGACCGTGTTGCCGAAGATGCTACACATCGTGGCTGAAGGATGTAGAGAAACAAAGCCAGAACTGAATTGCAAGTTCCCTCTCTGCTCCCTAGATCTAGGTCACCGTGACAGGAACTATGTTGGCTGCTGGAGGAGAAGGACTCAACAATCTATGCAACCGTGAATCTTATAAGCTACAGTAATAATCTGCCAGGCCAGATATGTTCTCTGGTACAGAACTGGCATGACTGTTATAGGGATACCAAACTCCATCTGAGTGGATTTGAGACCCACTCCAAAGGAGGAAATTCATACCTGGTACTGTAGTCAAAATACATAAATCTTGGCAAAAACCCATGACTAGAGAGGTCACAGTCCCTAGGGAATCACTATTGTTTGCTAATTTGACATGACATCAAACTGCCTTCTAAATATTTACACTTCTCACCACAGACAAATGCCTGGATCTCTTAGCCTTGGTCAGAGAGGCTTCTCCGTGCAGTAAAAAAGAGTGAATGCAGAGATTCACAGCTGCTTATGGTTCTGAGATTTTAGTGACTGTGGTATGTTCAGAACCAAACAAGGCATTTGTACCACCACTTCTAAGGCTCAGGGGATGTCTCAGAAGAGAAGATAGAAAAAACTGTAAGATCTGGGTGGCAGGGGACAGAGGGGGACGAGTTGTAAATCATGATCTTCTAGGCACGATGCCATCATTGAAATCATGAACTCATAGAAGCTGAAGTTGCCTGCACTGGGCCTGCGTAAGACTAGGCAGTCACCAGTCAGGCATGGGTGGGGGAGGGGCTCCTGGGGCTCTATGGCAATGGATGCTGGGAGAATTATTGTCTCTAGTTGTGTACCCACTGGGAAGCCTGCCAGACTCTAGGAGATCATTCCACACCTACTGTCACATGAATAACCTTGGTGAAACTCAATCACAAAACAAAAAGACTCTGATGTGGGAAGAGATTTATAGGGAAGATGGTGGGAGGGAGATAGCGAGGGTGTGGAGACAAGAATTAATCAGTGCATTATATATACATATGAAGTCGTAGTGAAATAAATTTAGTTAATAAAAAACCCAGAAAACTCAAATTTCAACTCTAGTCTGAAGTCAGGAGAGCAAGCCCATCTCTAGTCTATTAGCAGAGTTCCCTCTTGCCTGGCTTTCTGTTGCATGCAGGCCTGTAGGTGATTAGACCAGCCTCTCACACTGAAGAAGGCAGTCTGCTTGCCTCAGACTACCCAGGCAAATGTTAGCCTCATCTAAACACTTCTTTTCACGGTCCCTTATGATAATGTTTGACTGATTATCTGGGCTCTATGAGGCCCAGTCAAGTTGACACACATGATTCTCCCACTGTTGCCTTGCCATGTTT
Organism: Mus pahari; assembly: GCF_900095145.1. Classification (NCBI taxonomy): domain Eukaryota; kingdom Metazoa; phylum Chordata; class Mammalia; order Rodentia; family Muridae; genus Mus; species Mus pahari. Next base: position 14,922,131 of record NC_034609.1, read on the forward strand.
AGCTCATAGTCAAAGCTGCAAATCTGCTCCTCAACTGTGACTTGTATATTCAAACATTTATCATTCTTCTCTGATGACCTCTAGTCTGCCTGAATCCTCTTAAATCTGTGAGACTTTTAAACCATGTTAATTGTCTTCATCATCTCAGTACCAGAAATAGTTATGTCCTATGCAAGTTAAGTCCTTTTTAACAGCACTTCCTGGATGGATGGATGGATGGATGGATGGATGGATGGATGGAAGGAAAAATGGTGGGTGGATGGATAAATGGGTGGAGGATAGATGGATGCACACATGCAAAAATGGATGGTAGATGGCAGATGGATGCATGGATAGATAGAGGATGGATGGATGGATGGATGGATGGATGGATGGATGGATGGATGGATGGATTGATAGAATTTCCTAGAATACTGTGATATTGAGAACAGGATAAACTGACTAGAGACATCCTGACAACTCTGGAATTAGGTTTTCAGAGAAATACAACTTTAGCCTGTACTTTTACTGAGTAAATAATGGTTATCTCAACATCAGGACCAAATATCAAATATATCAGAATGGTTAATAAAGAACATGTGGCTGTAGTGGTTGTCAGATGCATGGTTTCTCACAGAAAAGGTAACTCTTGGCAATACCTTCTACCCTTCCGTGCTTCTCATTGATGAAGTTGCCCTGCTGTCGTCGATGTGAAAACTTAGGTCGTCTAGTTCACAATTAACATGGTTGCCTTTAGCAGTCTCCTTTTCTCCTAAGAATGCCAATGTAGTATTTCAGTTGATCCAACTTCCCAGTTCCTCTGACATATAATGCCATATAGACTTCACAGGACAAAGAAATGGTTCTAGAAACTTCTATAACTTAACTCTCATGTAAAAGAGACGAGGAAACAAGATTTCAGACCTGTAGAGTCTAGCTCCTGTAGAGTCTAGCTCGGAGGTCCCAAAGCATTAACTCGCTCGGAGGTCCCAAAGCATTAACTCAGAGGATATGTTACAATGTTATTGCAAAGTTATAATAAACTCCTAGCTAAGAAACACTTTTGCAAAGGGCAAAGTCAGGATATCTTTTTAAATCGTTTTTTACCATTACTTTTCCTGATGGGCAATCCCTGGTGGTCAGAGCCTGAGAGATCTCATAACTAACCTAAGAAAATTTCTAAGCAGTCTTTACAAATTCATATTTTATAGCTTGGACATATACCACATCTCAGAGGGAAGTAGAAGAAATCCTAGCCACTATTGATGTGTCTTATCAATAATGATAAATACAGAATGATGTGCAGCAGAGGCAAGAGACGGCCAAAATCTGCTGAATGAGGAAACACAGAACTTCCTTCCTTAGAAAAGTCCTGAGGAAAGTATCAGAAAAATCCCCCAAGCATCACCACAGTAGCTGCCCAGCAGCCAGGAAAGGATAAATTCCCAGCATCCGCACCTGGAGACAACCCATTCCCCTCTGTGTTCAGCAAGAGTAGTTCAAGATGCTCGGCCTGGAGAGAACGCTGGTTTTGAGCAGTCAGAAGCCTTTGAAATCACGGAAAGACTCACTGTCACTCCACGTGCATTTCTCCAAAAGGAGAATCAGGGGAGCCAATTCTGAATGTTCTCCAAAGTCCCACCACAAATCTGTCAAAGGATATATGGGGTGGGGAGAGAGGGAGAGAGAGAGAGAGAGAGAGAGAGAGAGAGAGAGAGAGAGAGAGAGAGAGAGAGAGAGAAACCATTCAAGACCGCTATTTTAGAAAATGGAGACTGCCATAGTTTTGAGTCAAAGATGCTGAGGTATAGAACCTTAAGCTTTAAATGTCCTGTGGTTTTCATCTGTGTTCCTTGCCACCGTCACACATGTGTATTTCCCTGCCTTTGTGATCAGACTCTCTGGAATCTGTTTCGGTCATTCCTAGGGGGCGAGCAGCCAGTGTTATGAATGTGTTATCATAGCTGATGTCCTAACACCTGTCACCCAGAAGCTCCAGAGCTGGTCCCCTCCACTCTTTGGGAAATGGGAAGCTCTTTGACTGGCTTCACTGCCAATACTGTTCTGTCTACCTTTGACATGTCAAGATGTCCTTCAACCTTTTCTTCTGCCTAGAAATTACATCTTCCAATTGCCTTCTCGGTTCCTTTCTTGGGCAATCCCCAGCCCGTGGGCCATCTCCAGGCTCCTACTTATTTTGTGACTATTGTTGGCATACAGCCATGCTCACCCCTTCCTGCCATGTCTGTGAGCATCATTGTATACAGCAGGCCAGTCTAAGCACCAGAGACGGAAGCTACATAACCCCATGAGCTTGCAGTATACCCTCTGTCCTTTCCAGAAAGTTTGCGAGCCTTTGTTTCAGATTCATAGGTGAGTCAGAATCTTTGCTGGAGTGAGGGAGACAGCTCCCCACCCCGGGAAAAAATAATTTGATAACTAGGGTGTTCTTGATAGCCAACAGTTCTTTCTTTTGTTTCATTCATGCTTCTAAGTGTATTGTGAGTGAAGCAGCTTCAAACCTAATTTTCAAATAAAAGCATATCCCAGATTTTATCCTGATTTGTTTTGGGTGGGGGTGGGAGGAGATAGCCCATGTAGCCCAGGCTAGTCAACACTATATAGTTAAGTGCTAGGGTTACAGGCTTGTGCCACTGTATCTGACTTAGGTGGTGCTAGGTATGAAACCCCAGGCTTTGTGTCTGCTAGGCAAACACTCTACCAACTGAGCTACACACCCTTAGCACCAGTCAACCACGAATTTCTTGATATTTGACGCTCGATTCCAATGTGCTCGAAGCAGCTATCTGCCTTGACAAGGGTGGGTATACCTCACTCTGATAGAGAGGAGTCCTTCTGTCTTCAGTTCATTAAGCACCAGCTAGCCCCAGCCCTGTAGCACAACTGATGTCACTGACTTAACAAGATTGCAAAAGGAAGGTGAACAAGAGAGAATCAGAAAGTCACCAAACTCAAAACCAAAAGTATGGGGCCAACATCATCAACATGATGTGATGCCACCAAGCTTGAAAGCCTGACTCTCATCCCCAGGAGTCACAGAGTGGAAGGAGAAAACCGACTCCAACATGTCCACATGCATACCATGACATATGCATACATGCATATACATATGCATGTGCACATGCATACCAATGCACAAACACACATACACTCATGCATGCGCACACAAATAAATGCAATTTTAAATTTTTAATAAAGTAGTTAAATTGCGGGCTAGTGAAATGCTTCCATGAGCAAAGGCTCTTGCTGTACATTGCTGTACAAGCCTGGAACCTGGAACTCACAGGGGAGAAGGAGAATATTGGCTGCCACAAGTTGTCTTCTGACCTCCATAAATATAGACAAAAATAATAAATATAAAAATCAAATTATAAAAAAGAACAACTAAGTCAAACCCCTTTGTGAGATGTGCAGAGGAGGAGGCAAGCGTGTGCCTTTTTTTTTTTTTTTTTTTTTTTTTTGGTTTTTCAAGACGGGGTTTCTCTGTATAGTCCTGGCTGTCCTGGAACTTTGTAGACCAGGCTGGCCTCAGAAATCCTCCTGCCTCTGCCTCCCGAGTACTGGGATTAATGCCGTGTGCCACCATGCCCTGCAAGGGTGTGCTTTTAAAATGAGAGCAGGCTGGCCTCGAACTCAGAAATCCGCCTGCCTCTGCCTCCGGAGGACTGGGATTAATGCCGTGCGCCACCATGACCTGCAAGCGTGTGCTTTTAAAATGAGCGAGAGAGATGGCTTAGCAGTTAAGAGCACTGGCTGCTCTTCCAGAGGACCAGGGTTCAGTTCCCAGCACCTATCTAGCCATTCACACTGTCTGTAAATTCAGTTCCAGGGGAATCTGTCCTCTCCTGATCGCTGCTGGTTGGTCTTGCACTCAGATGGTGTATAGACATACGTGCAGAAAAAAAAAATCTATACATATAAAAATTTTAAATGAGCATGGCAGGCTCCGTTGGTAGGATACTACTTACTTACCTAGTATGCCTGCATGTCGGAGCAGCCCTGGGTTTATTATTCCCAAAGACCACACAAACTTGATGCAGGGATGCATGCCTGTAATCCCAGGAGTATCAGAAGGTCAAGGTCATCCTTAGCTCTATATATTTGAAGTTGAGATTAGCCTGGGCTAAATGAGACCCAATCTCAAAGAAAAAATGAGGGGAGGAAGAGAAGGAGCAAAGGAGGGAGGGAGGGAGGGAGGGAGGGAGGGATGGTGGGTGGCGTTGTGAACCACAGTAGATTGCAGCAGGGAAGGGGGACTGCAACATAGGCAACATATGGTATTCCTTGCACACAGGGTAATTAAGCAGTGCCTTGGAAAGGGCATGTGCACCCCTCTTCTATGGCCTGACGGCTGGTTTCTATCAGTTTCTATTCATTACTGTCAGGAAGAACAAAACAGGCTGTGATTAATGGAGTCCAGTGCAATGAATTGCAGCCAAGGATGATTCTTCCAAATGAAGAAAACATGAGGTTAAGCAAGCAAGAAAAAAAAAACAAAAAAACAAAACAAAACAAAACAAAAAAACCACCATTTACTAAGGCTGGGGGTTCTATTTATATTTCATATGAATGTATAGTATTATTGCTGTTGTTACTAGCAATGTAAGGAGATTTAGATGTTGGCTGATGCTAATGTTACTCTGCGTGCCACGTGTGCCTTAGCTCGCTGCATCCTCGTAAAATTCAATAAAGTGGATATTGATGTCTTCCCTAATTGACAGGTAAAGCAATGAGCTTTAAGAGGCTAAGTAACTCCCCCAGTTGCTGGATGTTAGAACCAGAGTGTTATCGAGGGCAGTAATAGATGCTCTGTTTATCTCCTAGATTGTCATTAGTGTTTCACATGACGCTATCTGAGGAAGAAGCCAAAATTTAACATGCTTATCTGGGTAAGAACCTGTGATATGCTATCTAAGTCTCCTGGTGCGGTGACTCAAAAATCTATCTCGGATTACAGGTTAGTGTCAACAGAGCCAGAGTGGCATTAGTGGCCACGAGGCTAGAAGGAAGGCACTGTAGGAGCAACCATAGAAGGACCAGAATTTGGATCCATGGATGAAGATCTCCAAAGTCTTGTACCTTTGAGGTTAAGGGCTGTGGTTAAAGTGGCAGCTCAATGAACAGGTGTCGCGCTCATAGATAATAAATAATTAAGTAGTTCCAGATAGATAAATAAATATCCATTTATCCAGTGACTATATAAATAGCTAAGCCAAGCTGCCTAATCTATCTTAATGCAGTTGCCTAGCAATCTAAATATATGTCTAAAACACATTTTTTTGTCAGATACACGATGTCTATTTAGACACATGAATCATCGGATAGTACTTTAATTACAATATGACAATAAGAAGGACCTCAGGGTTGGGTAGAGCAAGACTGGGGGCAAGCCTTACATAATCGTATAATTACTGGTAACATGGAAGCATTTCTCCCTTTCTAGAGCAAATGTGGCACAGAATGTTCCATGATGAACGTGAGCCTCCCTCCCTCCCTCCCTCCAAAAATATGCCGAAATGGCCAAGTACGTCTTAGAAAAAGAGAACTAATCAAATTTTCTCGAGTCCTAAGATTCTGTCTTTTACATAGTAAAATGCATTGAAAATTCCCAAGTAGAGAAATCTTGCCTACTGAGTTTACCAAATCCACTGTCCCACTGAAGCATTCTCTTGAAGCTTCGAAAGGGATTATCAGCCAAGAAATCCACACGGGAAGGAGTGCATCACAACTGAAATGAACTGAAGCTGGCAACTCCAAGGGAAGAGAATTTACCCTCGAAGGATTAGATCTCTGGAACCAGCACAGCTGAATTCCAGGGTTCAAGCACAGGTTGGGGATCGGTCCCTCTCTATGCCACCAGCTGTGTGGGCTTTATTCTTGGGTTTCGTGGGGTAGTGCCAGCCACTCGAGATCACAGCTTTCCAAGTTCAAGCACCACTGCTCACTTACTTAACCAAAACCCTCAAGATCTCTCTGAAGGAGACTAATGAGCTGGTTTAAACATGCCTGCCCCAATCGCTGGCTAAAAATTCAAAATTCTCTGACTGACCAGGCTGAGTGGGCGTCTTCTACTCTAGCTCAACACTGAAGTAATACTGCCCAAAGCCCACGGCAGAGGGTAGAGGATAGAGAGTGTGCTGGAGAAACCTGGGGCGCTATTACTGGGGTAAGGGAAAATGAGTATCGGAAAACAGAAATGACAAACCCCCAGCAAGCAAGCCGGCCTCCCCCGGGACCTAATCATTTTCTGACTAATCTGGATAATGCCCCCTCGGAAATATGGTTGATTTAAAAAATCGTAAGCTAGGAGGAAGAGGAAGTTAGCCTAGGCAGGCTACACAGGGAGTTCTAGGCCAGCTTGGAGCTGGCAAGACACTGCCTCAATAAAACAACAGCAGAAAGGAGGGAGGGAGGGGCGGAGGGAGGGGCGGAGGGACGGAGGGAGGGACGGAGGGTAAGAACCAAATAAGTTACCTGGTGAATGTTTTGCTGCTATAAGGTCAATCTGAGGCAGGCTATTTTATAAAGAATCACGTTTAGCTCACAGTTTCTGAGGCTTCACATTCAAACAGCATGACCAGGCTCTTAAAAAGAACCATGCATTGTGTGATCCTGAGAACATGTGTGTACCTCCGTGTATCCTGTCTTTCTCCCTCTCTTTGTCAAGCCATGGGGGGGGGGGGGGGTTTCAGTCATCGAGAACCTACCTTAAGTGAGCTAAGCTAATCTACCTCCATTTCCGAAGACCCCACCTCCAAAACCATAGTCCTGACATTTCTACTCTTGGCCAACATCAACATCAGACTTTGGAGAGTCAGGTCCTGTAGGAACCTAGGAGACCTGTGGTCATGATAAAAATACTCTGAAAAAAAATTCAAAGTGGGGAGGGTTTCTTTCAGCTCACAGTTTGAGAGATCAGCCTGTCAGGGCTGGGAGTTTGAGGTGGCAGGTGCTTGAAGTGGCTGGTCGCGTTTCATTCTCTGTCTTGAAGCAAACAATTGTGGGGAGTGGGAGCCGCCCTGGCTCATTGCCAAGCCCCGTGATCCCTACTTACCAAGAACCTGAGCCTGCGCACTTGAATGCACTTGACTGATCCTGGGTGGTCTGCCTAAGGAGTCACGGGCCTATCACCTCGCAGCACGCCTGCATGCACGACTCCTGTTCAGAGCGTGCTGAATGTTGATTGGATCCAGGAGGGGGGGGGGGGCTGAGATCAGAAGGAAAAACAAAAGAGAAACTGGACGAGCTGGAGATAAAGACAGGAGCTGCTTGAAACCCTCCTTGGC
>NC_034609.1:14929506-14947112 GCF_900095145.1 Mus pahari
CCCCACCCCCACCCCCGTCTCTGCCGGTAGGAGTGCGGGGTTGCTGCAAACAATGAACAATGGCTCTAGGCTAGCTTCCTCCATTTCATCTCAGTTAAAGGCTTTCCACTTCCTTTAACCTAATCACGATGACCCCTCGCAGGTATATAAGTATAGGGTTGTCCCCTAAATGACAGCAAATCCTGTTAAGTTGGCAGTTGACACTAACCATCCCGGGGACTGAACCACATTTAGATCACAGCACGGGCCTATTTCATCTGTGGCACAGTACAAGTCTACATGAGGAACATCCACAGTTCCGCACCGCTATTTTCCCGCTGTTCACTGCTGTACAATTCATCAGTGTTGGAACGCTGACTTGAACCAACCAGGGTGCTCTTAACTTACTACTCATGTGCCACAAGAAGACACCACTAGGTCTTGCTATAGTTAACACTGAGATATTCTTGTCTCACACACATAACTTTCCATAACAGTACATAGAATATAAAATACAATAATAATCGTTAGGCTGGTTACATTTTGAGACGATGCTTTCAAGAGGAAATTCTCCCCTTCTGCCACGCGAGTTCTTGGGACTGAATTCAGGTGCTCAGGCTTAACACCTTTACCCTTCATGGTGGCCAATTGATGGACCAGCCTCACTTCATCTTAGGACCAGAAACCATCTTGTTACAATGACGAAATAGGCTTGTTTCTGTTTTCTGTAAAACTTGAGTTTCTGAAATTTAACATGTTCCACACCCGATGCTCTGACCTCTAACCTAAAGGTGCTCAGCCAAAAACTTTTGAGATGTTCTGCCAAGCTCCTACAAAGCAAAAATTCCTCTGGGAGTCCCCAACCCTTGGAAACCCCCTAGCTTTGAAGGGTGGGTGCTATAAATACCCCCACTTCTCCTGGGTTCCAGACTGCCCTCTCGGATCCCACACTTAGGGATAGGTGGTTGCCATAGTGGCTATATTTGCGTGGACAATAAAGCTTGTTATAAATTTGACTAATTTAGGTGGTGGTCTTTATGGCCGTTCCATAGATGCCAGCAGAAGCGGGTACCAGAGGGCAACAGCTGCCTCCAGGAAGCAGGGTAACTGAGTTTCATCCTGAACCACGTCAGTAGGATCTGAAATATTTGGGTGTTCATTTATCACATTGATTTTTAAAAGTCAGGCATCCACAAGGTAAAGTGAAACACTTCAGAGGGCCTTCATCAAGGCATTGGACAGTGAAGATCTGCGCATGCTCACGGTTGCCCCAGTGTTTTCCAAGCTGAATGATCACGCCCTAACTGGGGGGGTTGGGGGCGTGGCTGGGGTGGAATGACCAATGGAGCTACAAGTAAAATGCCTGGAGAAAATCCTGACCCAGCCTGCGGGTATTCTATAGGTAATATGTCTGTCTATCTACCTTTCTTTAAACGGGGCCCATCTTGAAATCAGAGGAATCTTCGTTAGACACTTTTCTAATGTTGTGACCCTTTAATACAATTCCTCATGGTGTGGTGACCCCCCAGCCATAAAATTATTTTTGTCACTACCTCATAACTGCAACTTTGCTACTGTTATGAATAATAACATAAATATGTTTGGAGGTGGAGATTTGTCAAGAGTTGATACTCACAGGTTGAGAATCACTGGTCATGGGCTTCTATCAGCACACCAGGCATGTGTTTGCCACAGTATCACCACAAAAACAAAATAAAATAAATAAACCACTATTTACCATGCAACTAAAGCCCAGCTTAAGGGAAAATATATGAAAGACTCTCCCTGAGGAAACACAGTGAAGCCTTTCTCTAGGTTGGTGTTCTTCAAAATATGGACCAAAGGCTCTCACTGAATGTCCCTGACGCTCCACTTCCAGCCAAAAGTGTGGTTTTACTTTCTTGCCCACTTTACAATGAGGTGTAACCACGTGACTCGCTTCGTCCAATGAAACAGACTTGAGAAGTAATGGACACACTCAGAAGATTTGGGAGCCTCCATACATCCCTCTAACCTGTTTTTCCTGTCTTGGCATCTTGAAATCACGGTGATAGAGCAACTTGCAGCTGGATCCTTGAATCACTCACGGAAGTCCCCGAGTGAGGATGATAGTCCTCTAACCCTACCCCATTGCCAGGCTGACCTATAACCATTAACACGTCACCATTAGCAAGTCAGCCTTTGCTGTAGGACATCCCTGTTGTTGCAGAGGTATTGGCTTCCACGACGTGACCTGAGACATCACAACTTTTATCTCACGGATGACTAACGCATGCTGGGTCTGAGAACGACTGTTTAGTGTGCTCATAATCACTACTTGGCTTATGCAAGGTCAAAAAAAAAAGCTACTGTCTAAGTTTCACAGTTGGTCTTATTAGAAATGCCTCTGCTGCTTGAGATGTCAAGTATAGGGCAATCCAATTAATTAAATGTATTTCTTAAGGATCTTGCTGGAGACTCTTGTCCCTGAGCAGAAGTATCCTCTTAGTGAAGGCCTAGAGAGGAAAACCCTCTCTAATGTCAATGCCAAGTGTGGCTTCTCCTGTGTCCTCGCAGTGTATCTAATCAAACCATCACTAGGGCACTCACCCCAGAGGAATGGAACACAGGGCTGTCCTCCCACAGTGAATACCAGATCTGCGAGTCGGTCCCCCACCACCACTTCCCTCTTCTGAACCCGCTTCCCTCTCCCCATCGATACTTCTGGCTCATTCCTTCTTATTTTGTTTTTAACTATGTATATTTTACATACTACCCTTACTTCTTTGAGGGGAAAAGGATGGAAATGTGCATGCAAGTATGAATACAGAAATAATCAGCTCTTGTTTCCAGAGCTATAGCCCAGAAACTTGATTTGATTCACTGCAAGAAACAGGTGTGTGTGTGTGTGTGTGTGTGTGCGTGTGTATGAGAGAGAGAGAGAGAGAGAGAGAGAGAGAGAGAGAGAGAGAGAGAGAGAGAGAGAAGAGGATAGAGAGTTGGGGTCAGGGAAGCTGTGAAACCATGAACATCCCCATGATATTTGAATCCTAGTTCCCAGTTAATAGGCAGCGGAGGACAGCAACTTTATCTTCAAGATAAATGTTATAAATTGTACATTATGAAATAAGGTCTTATTCTCCCACCTTTCGGTTTCTTATTTTTAAGATATACAGCCCTATGTCAACCAAAATATCTAGACTTATAGCACACACTTCTCTTCAGCGTGTAGAACAAATTCACTGGCGGAGTCGATTTTTATTTTAATTATTTGTATAGAGTAGAAGGGAATGGTCTGATTTATGACCAAGTGGGACTCCAATGGCAATATTATTATAGTTGCAACAGATGAATAAAGCAGTATATTTCTTCGAGCCGTAAAACAACCAACTACATGTCAGAGAAAATTGTTCTCCAAAACAACAAGGGAAAAAAAAAATTCAAGGGAAATGGTGGCCTCGTGGCCTCCCATCGCCAATCCAAAGACAGCAGGACTCCTGCAGACTAGGAAAAACTCATTTCAACAAACTTACTTTCCATCTACCAGATGAAATTAAAAGCTGGCTGGAGTAAGTGACAATGTTGTCTCTGGCGTTGATGTGTTTATTCCACTGAATGTGCTTTGAAAAGAAAAAAAAAATGTATCAGTAGCTACAGAAGATCATTGTTTCCCCTACAACCGGTAGCCTGCCGTGATGATGCAGCCTATGCAGCCCTGGGCTGCAAGCTGCAGGATTAAGTTGCTCAGAACTCTGTGCTGTGATGACATTGTAATGCCCGATTGGAGCACAACTGCTCTCTGCAATTTGCTTTGAAGGGAGAATGAGGAGGGAGGGGCAGAAAGAGGCAAAGGATTTTGCATCCTCTTTGCTTATCTACAGAGTGCATGCCATCCCTGCACAGGCTGATCACAAGGAAGCTGACTATAGAGGGTGGGAAAGTCAAGTGCAGAGCTCAGAGCCCCTCCTGCAAGGCCCCCATTGGATTCAGTGAACTCAGCTTGGGCGGACTGCCCAGCATCAGGGAGCCCAGAGCTCCTTGGAGCTTCCCTTAACCACTGAGAGTCTTGGGTACTTTTTCTGGTCTGTTTTCTACTTGTCTCGAGTTCATTCAATGCTTCTGGGTAGTGAAAATACCTCAAAACCTCAGAGGTAGCTGTGAGTATAACCTGAGTATAGAGGGGTGTATCAGTTATGGCATTTGGCTCTAGAATCAAAACAATCTGAATAAAGTCCTGATTCCATACACCTCTTGCAAGCATCCTTGGGCAAGTTGCCTGACTCCTCTTAACTGTATTTTTCATCGGTTTGATGGGGATATTAACAGGATGGTAGGACTAGCTAATGGGCGGGCCAATGTTGTGCATCCTTCACAGTGCCTGGCACCCTGTAATGACAGCATGTCCTGTTCATTATTTCCTATGGACATAATCACTTTCCAGTTGTATATCAGTTGTGCCAATGACTAGTTTCAAGCTCCCTTGCCAGCTCCCTGCATTTCACGATATGGAGATCTCTAGGATTTTTTAGAATGCCCCAGTTGGAAGTCTGTCCTTCAAAGTGAGTGCTACAGGACCTTAAAGGAGGGAGAGGGAGCTTAGGCTGGGAAACTTGAGGAGTAAATGCCCTGGGCTTACAAATGAAATGATACCCACTAGCCCTTCTCCTCCAGCTGCCAAACACCAGGGTGTTTCTCCTTGTAGGCAACAAGATGAAAACATGACAACCACCACAACTGCTAGTATTTTCAATGCACAAGTCTTTCCAGGAATATACTGAGCCCTTTCAATGCAATAAACGTATTTAGTCATTACTTAAATCTCTAAGGCAGATACTAGGCACATCTCTATCTTACTAGTCCAACGAGGTCAAAACAAGTTGTCCAAATTTAAAAGGGACTACACAAGAACTTAAGTTCAAATCAGAATAATGCCATAGCCCATGTTCCTCTAGCCTTTAGTGGCAACTGGAGATGGTCACTCTGCTCTCAAGCCCTCCTTGCTCTCACTGCCAACAGCCAGTTAATACAGCACCTCTTGCTTCTCTTCTTTACACAATTTTAGGGATCTGGTTCTACAGAAGCAACTATCAATATGAAAAGGAATGGCTCCAATGACTTCAGGATTCGGAGGTAGAAAGTCTCCATCTCAAAGAGTTCAAGGCACATTGATCAGGCACTGTGGTAATGGACCACATCATTAAAGACAAATGTGCAAGGTGGAGGTATAGTTCAGTGTGTGATTCCCCAGCCCGTGCTGGCTTTGGGTCCCAAACAGACAAGAAAGAAAGAAAGGAGAACGTTGGGGGGGGGGGGGAGGAGAAAGGGAGAAGGGAAAAGGAGGGAAGGACAAAAAAAGAGATGGAAAGAGAATAAAAGGAAGAAAGAAGGGAGAGAGGGAGGGAGGGAGAAGGGAAAGAGAGAAGGGAGGGAACAGGGAGGAAGGAGGGACCAGAGAAAAGAGAGGGACAGAGAATGGAAGAGAAGAGGAAAGAATGAAAAGGAGGGAAGGAGAGGTCGGGACGGAGGAAAGGAAGGAGAGAAATGGGAAAGAAGCAATGTACAAATGAAAAGTACTCCAATTCACAAAGTCTCCTGGCTTGTATGTAAGCACTCCATAGACATTTGGTGAAGAAAGACCTTTCTTTTCAGGTGCCAATCTGCCCTTGGCACAATAAACAAAATTTAAACTTAGAAAGCCTCCAACCCATCCAGCCCAAAGACTCATCTCCAGCTCATATTAGACAATAACCAAGAGTTGATCAGAATTATGTTATTCTCTCCCCTGTGTGTTGGGGGATGGGGGAAACGGCAGCATATTTATCCCTTAATTCCGAACAAGGGTTTCACTCCTAACTATGAAAGAATCTGTCATGATGTCTTTGGGCCACTGTTCTGTTCCAGAGCAATGCATCACTGAGCATGGCTGGCTGATGGCACACTAGACTATTACATCCTTACACTGGCGAAGCCCTAATGATCTAGCAGGCTCCTAAATCACCGGACAGCTCTCACTCCCATGATGTGCTACTCAGGGATGCAGATATGATCAGAGCAAGGCATCTAGGAACTCAATGATGGGAGAGTTATATTTTTGACTTCAGAATTTCTAGACTATAAATAACTTCTCTGTAGAAAATAGAAAACTTACCCTGAAATCAAGAAAAGCAGAACACCGTCTTCGGCTTTGGAATATGACAAACATGCAATAGGCGCACGTATTACTGGGAGCAACAGCCAAGTGGGGGAGATGGTGGCTGGGAAGAAAATGATTCCTACAGGACCATGGAGTTTCTGAAATGTGGCTGACTGGGTGCTCATAAGTGCAGACAACACTAATGCAGATTCATCCGTGCCCCCCAAAGAAAGAGAGTTAAAGCCTGAAAAGGAAAATGATAGAGTAAGGGAAAGGTGCCATCTTCAATACTGGTGGCAGGAGGGTAAATTGATGTAACCTTTCAGAGGGTAATTGACACTCTTTATTGCAATTTAAAGCATGCACACTTAGGTCCTAGCAATTTCATTTCTATATAAAAAAAATATATATATACTGAAGAGATGTATTCAAACAGGAGCAGAAGAGCTACAAACTTCTAGAAGATTCTCTCCAGCAATGGTTGCAACCACAGGGGGAATAAAATGAAAACCACCTAAACAGCCATCAACAGTGGAGTGCGTAAATACTTCAGTGCCAATTTATCCCAAGAAGTCTACTCTGCCACTAAAACTTAGGTGGATCAACAGCTGTAAACAGAGCTTCCATGGTCAAATATCTGGGTCCACTGGAGTCGCTACGGAAGTCTACAAGTAACCCAGAGGCCTGGATCAGGCCTGGACTTCTGCATTCTCTCCCCATTCTCTAGGTGGTTGTGTGTGAAGAGCCTTTTGGGGACCACTTGGTGGGAATCTGACATTGGCCAAGGACAAGGAAATGGGCGTCAGGCAAGAATCTGACATTAGGCTATGGCAAGGAAGTAAGTTCAGGCAAGAATCTAACTTTAGGCTGTAATAGGGAAGTAGGTTCAGACAGGAATTTTAATCTTAGGGTGGAACAAAACAAGTAGGCTTCAGACAAGAATCAGATTTTGGGCTTGGACAAGGAAGGGGGCTCAGATATTTTGGTCATTCTGACAAGCCCTTGGAAACAACTGTAATGAGAATAATCATTTTCTTATTGCCTTGCTAGTTCCTTATTGTACTCTAGCCCTTAATATTTGCATGTAATTAAAATGGTATAAAAGCAGATTGGGAAAAAAAATAAACCTGTCTTCAGTCTCAGAATTGACTGGGGTCACGCTGCCGCACTGTCTAATTGTCTCTTTCTTTTCAATCCTCGCTCCTGCACTGGAGATCCTGTTGACTGACTGAGCGGGCTTGGTCAGTTATGAGATACTGAAACCTGAGACCTGCTTTCCTAAGGTGCCATAGAGAGCAACCAGAGACCATGGCTCCAAATTCCAGCCTCATCTGCACATATGTATTTCCTTACAACGCTGAACTGCTTTGAACTAGTTTGAAAATCATTGATGTCGACAGATAACGAATGTGGAGCTTTTAGACTATGCCTTCTAGCCATTATCATTTAATCCTGTGGCAACCCAGTGAAGTGGGTCATATTATTACCCTTCATTTGGCAGTTTAATAAGTTGAGACACCGAGAAGGTGAGTTTCAGAAGACCATCCAAGCTAGTAATGCTGGAACTGGATTTGAGCAGAGGCAATGTGACTTCTGTGCTTTCTGACTGCACTGTGTATATTAACTCACATGTCTGTTGACTCGAAAACAGGTCCACGACATAATGGTTTTGTAAGCAGCAGTGCGATTGGGTACCATTGCATTACTGACCCACCGAAGGAAAGGTGTATTATGTGCATGGGCATGGAAAGATGAAAGCTGCATTCAAACTGTTCAGAGAGAAAGGGATGGGCTTTCCAGACAGAAAGAACATTGTCAGGAATCAGAATGCATCCCACAGAGCCATGCTCCTTCTCTGAGTGTTGCATGTGAGGCCGTCCCTTTAGGTGACTGTGTGTACCTAGTCATTTTCAAGAGCCTGTGCTAGCTCTTTGCTTCCCTTGTGTCCTCTGAGTTACTCGATGCCAGGCACAGCACGTAATCCAAAAGTAGTCATCAAATGAATACACCAACATTCTAAGTAGAGGTATGTCCCTTCAAGTTCTCCGTCTGGGTTGGCAAGAACATGCAGTCAGAAAGTCACGGGAAGGAAGATTAAAGGTTTACATACCTAATTCTACAGAGAGAACTGAACTGAACCAAACATCATAGGGAGGGTGACAGCAAAGAAACCACAGAGAGCTCTCCTGTCTTTTGTGGAATTTGCAAGTTATTAGAATTTCTCAAGAAAATATCCATGAAACAGAAAATTACCTGGGGGGTTATAAAGTCCGTATTGGAATACATGTCAAAAATACACATGGCTCTAACTCAGCTCTGATAGAGAACAGTTATACAAGTCAAAAACGAACACATATTTTTTTCACCTATGACTAGAGCTGTGGTTCTCCACCATTGAGCTGTGGGACCCTAATAAACCACGAACCCAGGATAGAGACACTACTTTATTCTATCCAATGCAACATTTTTTGAGTCAAAGTTAATATACACAATTCTAGCACCTAACGGACATTTCAGCTAAAAACATAAAAAGACAAAGGATGGGCGTCCTGTGACAGACACAGAAATGTGAGACCAAGAGGGCAAGAGCAGTGACTTTTAAATGTGTAGAAGATTATGTCCAGACCACTATCCATTCTATCAAACAGCAGAGCAGTGTGGAAGAGTGGTCACTGCCTGCTTTATAAACACTGGAGCCATTGTTACACTGTGGTAATAATTGCATTGTAATTATTCCTAATTTGTTTAAATGTTGTTTTTAGTCTCCTAATCACGCCAAGAGGGCTGCCAGAATTCTAACATTCTGAAGAGTGGCATGAATCCACAAAGGCTAGGAGCTGCTGATCTCAGGCCTTTCCCAGCCCATGGACAGTTTTGCCCTTAAGAAACAGCATTGTGATGATAGAAAAAAAAAAAGTATTTATGGGCTATGGAGAATTAAAATTACTTAGATCTGCTTCAATTGAGAAGATCATTTCCTGGAGAGACAATGACTAGTCATGTTGTCCATGTTTCTCTCAAGCCCCTGAGGTCCAGCTATCCCCCCTGCTTTAGCCTCTGGAGTGTCCGGGGCTACAAATATGTGCCACTATACCTACCTAAGACACTTTTGAAAAATAACCTTTTATCCCAAAACAGCTTAAATTTACAAGTTGCAAAATAAGGTCCTCTTTCCAGGTACTCTCTCCCCAACTCCCCTTGATAATAATTCACATTGCTATTGTATATTGTTAAAACTGACATTACTGATAATAAACACAACTCAGGGTGTACTGTTTATTTTTAAACAATATTCTGCAAGAATGTAGTTAACCAAGTGCTAGAAAGATGGAGCAGAAGTTAAGAGCCCTTGTTGCTGCTACAGAGGATCCAGGTTCAGTTCCCAGAACCCACATGATGGCTCACAACCATCTCTAACTCCAGTTCCAGGAATTGTGATGCCCTATTCTGACTTCAAAGGGCACAAGACACACATGTATATGCAGACAAACACTCCAAACACATAAATAAATCTAAATTTTAAAGAAAAGAATGAGTCAATAAATTTTAAGAAGTCAACTAGCTATTGGGTTTTTAGCTTGGGTGAATTTTACACATATGACTCTGTATGTTAACCCAGGGAAAATGAGTAGAGAGGTTAGCTTATACTGTCTGAAAACCAGGAAGTAAAACCTTTTTAAGCATCTTGTGTTTACGAGGCATTGAAATAGTGGATCAGATATGCCCAGTCCCTTCATGTCACTCACAGTCCAAAGGAGACTATAAGTAGGCAGTGGCATATTGGTATGAAATGTAAATGATGTTTAGTAAAGAAAACATGGGATAAAATTAACTAGAATAGTAATAAACTTAATGTACAGTCCCTCTGTCCAACACTGAAGGTCCCAGTCACACATGGCTACTGAGGCTTGGGGTATGTCCAGGCCTCACCGAGATGTGCTCTGTGTACTGAACACAACAGATTTTAAGACCAATCACCACATGATAATGATAAATACTTATAACATTCTATTGCTTTATACTAAGATATTTGGGCATATTGAATAAACAAATATACTAAAGCCATTACTTTCACCTATTTATTTCACTAGTTTAATGTGACTACCTAAATTAGCATCGTCCATGGTATTACTCTAAGGGATGCTTCTAAGGAAATATTTTGAGGTCTACAGGACCAAAGAAGTCAACCAGGGACATCTGGAAAGCCGAAACTGGGGCCTGGAAAGGTGAACAAGAGCTGAAAACAATCATGTCATTTAGGTTAGCTTGCAGAGGTCCTTTAATGTAAGGACAAAGGAATTGTTGAAAAAGTTTCTTTATACAGGAGACTAACTAGGTAGATTTGTAGGTTTAGAGCCTCTGCCAATTTGGCAGAGCAATGGTGGAGTCCAGAAGAGAAGCTCTGGTTACTGGCTGCTCTAAGGCTCTGTCTTTCTACCTGCCCCGGTCCCTGGATTTCCCACCTCCATCCTCATACAAGTCTGGTCATCGTATGTGACCAACAATGAGGAGTAAGTCAAGGCTACAAGTGCTATAGAGAAACTTCCTCCCATAGCTCCCTTTTCAAGCCTGAGCACTTAGACAAGTCCACTCCTGCAGTCAGTGCCCTGGACAAAAGACAAAGCTGGTTGCTGATCTCCCCACCCCCACAACCCTCTGAGCTCTTCTGCTTTAAATGCTTGAAACCAAGTGATCTCAAAATAACCATTAAATTGTCTTCCTCCTTTCTCTCTGTTAACTTCCAATCGTCATCTGGACCCCCACTTATGGAACTCAGAGCTCAGAGGACACACCTACCATACTAGTTGACCAAATAACAAGGAGTCCCAGGGGCACCAGGGTGGTACAAACCAGAAGTGCGCTACCCTATCCAAAGAGACATCCAAGGGTGACATCCAAGGGTGACTTTAACCACCAGGTCTTCAGTTCTACTTCTTCTACCCAGGGTGATTTTGAAGGTTTTTTTTTTTTTTTTTTTTTTTTTTGTTCCCACTGTATTGCTCCTTGTTCTTATTGCTTCTGTTTTACACATACCTTTATCTTAGGGTTCAATTGGAAGATATTATGTATATTCGACCGTTTGTATTGTTTCCCTGTATTGTAGGGTTACATGGAATTGGATACAAAAATAAAAAGAAGGGTACTCACTTTTCAAAAACATCTTGGGCTACAGAGACAGCTAATGAGCAAGGGTACTTGCTGTTCTTGTAGAGGACCCAGGTTCAGTTCCCAGCACCCACATGGCAGCCAACAAACCAACTGTAACTTCAGGCTCAAGGGACTAGATGCCCTCTACCTGGTTAAGCTGCATGCAGGCTCAGTCATTCATTGACAGTGTCAAACAAGCCAGTTTAGATAGATGAATAGACTAGATGTGGCAGTGCCCACCTTCAGTCCTGGTACCCTGGAGGCAGGGGCAGGCAGATCGCTGAGTCGGAGGCCAGTCTATTTACAGAATGGATTAGAGGCCAGCCTATTTCCATAACGAGTTCCAGGATAACATATCCAATGAAATCTTGTCTAAATACATTAAAAAAAAAAACTCTAGATAGGTGGAATGAATAGCAACCTGTTGTGCAAATGCATATAAATCAGGGTGACTCTGGGCAGGGGGAGGGGAGCCCACACCTGTAAACCAAGCATTCAGGAGGCTAAGGCGCAGGATCACAGGTGGAAGGCAAAGGGGGCTGAATACTGAGACGTTGTCTCAATCACACAAAACTATGGTAACGAGTACAGTCTGTAACTTGAGTGATTGCCTGTGAAAATGGCTGTAGGAGTAATAGACACACTCTGTGGTCCCATTTATAGCCATGTTTATAAAAGGTTTCTAGAACACTGATACATTGTTTTATTATTGTAAGCATTTAAAAATAATATTTATTAATAAGTTGCAACCGTTTATGTGGAGACTATTATACATTTACTGTATTAAACAGAATACGTAGAGAATTCGTAGAGGGAAGGTTATCGCCAACTAGGAACATTATTATAGATACTATTTTCATGTTGTGCCAGGATCTCAACTCTGTACTTTATTCTGTCTCTAACATAGCACATGCCATGCGACATACTAACATAGTTTTCTGTAAGATTCCCTAGATAGATATAATGGCCAAATGGCCAAGTAAGATGGTCAAATAAAACAAGTAAATATGATGCCTTTGGACATGTTGGGGAAAAAAGCATTAGCCTTTGGCTAATCTATTATTTTCTTTTTTATTTTACCAACATGAAACATAAGCCTCTATAAGGTTCATATCTACTGAAGATGTGCAGACATCTACCGAAGTGTCCAGAAAACACTTACACTCAATATACACCATGGGACAAAAACATGTGTAGACTAACATATGCAAAACACTTGACCTTGCTGCAGGCCCTATCCAATTTAACCATCTTACCTTATGCTCTAATCGGTAGCTTTGTCCCACACACCTCAAAAAAATTCCTTATTCAAGCTTCATATTTGTAATAAATGCTATCATACACGTCTAAGGTTTACAACATGCTATTATGGGATGCATGGATAGTGGTAGGTTCTATGGTAACCAAACAGATTAATACCGGTCACTTCCCAAAATTCCTTTCCTGTGACAGGAGCAACTGAAATCTACTTATTCAGCAAAAAAAGAAATCCAGAATTGAGTACAGTATTAATTACAGTCTTTGTTTTGTACATTTAGTCTCCAGACTTGCTAGCCCTGTACATTTTTTGCGTCTGCCCTTTCACCTCCTTCTCCCCATCTCTCCATGATCCCTCGGTGTTATCCTCACCAAAATATGGTTGACCCTTTTTGTTTAATTTAGATTCCACATGGGCATGAGATTCTCCAGCAATCTCCTCTCTGGATCTGGTTTACTTCATTTAGAACAGTGCCCTCCAGATCTGTTCATGCTGTGGAAAAAGCAAGGGGATTCCCTTTTAAGATTTTAGGTGCCCACGAAGAGGGGAGCAGGGAATCAGACCCACTGGAGTAGTACAGTTGTATAGGCAGGCATGAGCTGGGTGGGTTGTTTGAGGGCCTGAGAACTGAACTCAGGTCCTCTGGAAGAGAGAAGCAGGTGCTGCTCACCACTGAGCCGCCTCTACAGCCCCATAAAACTTTACTCATTTGTATTCATGTGTATGTATGTATGTATGTATGTATGTATGTATGTATGTATGTAATGGGGGGTGTCCACATGTATGTAGGTACTCATAGAACCGGTGGAGAATGTCAGATCCCCTGGAGCCTCTTGGCAAGGCTTTCAAGCTAACTTTGTCCCTCCCACCAGTGTCCCCTTCTCTCGACATACTTGCCCACATTTGTTGTGCCCCATTCGGTGAAGAACTATCCTGATGCATACAGAGAGACATCGTGGTGTTGCAACCACTAGCAATATTAATAAGGTACCTTCTGTGTAGCTGGTGCCCATTGTCACTTCTCTTTCAGAAATCTGTCTGAGTCCTTTGCTCGAATTTTAACAAGGTTTTGTTTTCCCACAGCTGAATTGCCAAAGTCTCTTATAAATCTAGGATATTTGCTCCTCATGGATGTGTGGCTAACAGATCCCCCCCACCCCACTGTAAGATGGCTTTTCATCTTGTCAGCTGTTTCATTTCTCATGCAAAAGCTTTCTACCTTGGTGTCCTCCCCCCACACCCAATCCTTTTTGTTCTTGTACCCTGACCTTTTGTGAGAGCCACAAAAGCCACTGCCAAGGCCAACAACAAGTAACTCACCCTCTATCCTACAACGCCTTTACCCCACCCCATCCCTTACCTTACCCTGCATTCTCTTCTGACATTCTTGGGGCTTCAGAAATTAAGGAGAAAGAATTAATTTTGCCATATATATTTGTGCTTGTTTCTGGATTACACTGCCCTTCTTGTGATAAGTAAAATGGGGCACAATCCGTGTCTGCGTAGTAGGGCTGGATCATTGTTCTCTGATCACACTGTGGCACACACTCATACACAAACACTCACACATATATATCACACATGCAAATAAATGTAACTTTTGCATTTTAAAAGAATGTAGCCCTGGGGGCTGGAGAGATGGCTCAGCAGTTAAGAGCACTGACTACTCTTCCAGAGGTCCTGAGTTCAGTTCCCAGCAACCACATGGTGGCTCACAACCATCTGTAATGGGATTCCATGCCCTCTTCTGGTGTGTCTAAAGATAGTCACAGTGACTCATTTACATAAAATAAATAAACCTTAAAAAAAAAAATGTAACCCAAATGTTTCCATTTTTATGCCAATACTATGTAATTTCTATTTATTCATTCACCATTTCATACATATATCATTTGATCAGTTTTCCCACTATCTTTTCTCCTCCCCCCCACTACATTCCTTCTTCTCAAATCTCCCTCTAATATTCATATCTTTGTGGGGGGGGGGGGTGAGACAGGGTTTCCCTGTGTAGCCCTGGCTGTCCTGGAACTCACTCTACTGTAAACCAGGCTGGCCTTGAACTCAGAAATACGCCTGTCTCTGCCTCTCAAGTGCTGGGATTAAAGGCCTGCGCCACCACTGCCAATAACAGGATATTGATGGGCCCTGTCTTGCTCAGGTCTTATGCAGGCAATCACAGCGGCTATGAGCTCATGGTTGCAATAGACTTGCCAGTGAGACCAAACTACACAGCATTCTGCCCTATCCTTCACCTCTTTCGTTCTTTCCACCCTTTCCTCTGCAGTGTTGGCCAAGCCTTTAAGTACTAACATAGATGTTCCATTTGTTGCAGTCAATGAAAAAAAAAAAAAGAAAGAAAGAAAGAAAGAAAGAAAAGGAGCAGATGTGACTAAAGTGTGGAGAAGAGTTTTACGGTAGATCTAAGGGAGAAAGCAGGCAGAGGAACCAGTCCTTGTTGAACGTGGCTGGCAGACTAAACGATACCATGAGAGGAAAGCGGGATAGGGAGAGCCAGAGAGAAGCTGCAAACCAAGACAGGCAACCCATGCCAAAAGAACATGAGAGCTATGGAGCAAAATGGCTGAGTTATATAACGATCAGGCTCAGAGACCGGAAGCGGAAGCCCTGCCCCTGGGCAGGAGAGGTTTGGGGAAGGGGGACAGGGTGAAGAGTGATAAGAGGAACCACAGGTATAAGACTCTAGGAGAGATGGGAGGAGCCACAGGACTGATGGATGCTGGGAAAGCTGACCAGTGTATGCTTTGATGTGTTAATAGGCACCACAGTTACCAGTTTTGGGAGGGAGGGGCTAAGACCTGACACTCAATGGTCAGTTACTATCAGCACTTTGAGCAGTTTTGAGTCTCTGCATTAACCAGCGCTCACTGCAAACAGAAATTTCTCTGACTGGGGCAGTCATAAGAGTTCATAAATACATAGAAGGCCATCTTGAGACCATGTCCACTTAGCAAAACAATGGTAGTTAGTATATTGTCCCCCTAGAACCTATTCCTTGCTGGGCCCTGGATTTTGATCAGGTTTAGAATGCCAGGTACAAGTCCCTTCCTATGGAGTGGGCCTATGTCTGCTCATAAAGAATTTCTGCATTTTATAAAACAAACAAACAAAACAACCACGCTACTGTAGTGTGCACATCTTGCCTGTACATCTTGCAGGCAGATCGTTTCTGTAACTGGTAGGTTCACATCGGGGTAGGACCATTAAATGTCTTTGTTCCCTAGCATCCTTCTGGCACCTTACAAATTCGTAAAAGGGGAGAAAACTTTCAGCTCAGTTCCAGTTTGGTTTCTCTACATCCTGCAACCAAGATGTGTGATACCCTCAGCAATAGGGTCTTATCACCTAGTCTATGGACAACCAAGAGGAATGATCAAATTGAACATTGACTTCTGATGACTCCGGGGCCAACCCGTGGAAGAAGTATCCGACTCCTGGCACTGGGCTTTTATTTAACAGCTCATGGCTTCTAGAAGCAGCCCTAGAAGGCCTTGCTGGCTCCTTCCTTTCAATCACTTTTAAAAATCCACCCCATCTCTGCTTAAACCTTCTGGCTCCCACCATATCCCCTCTCTACTTTCCTGTCACCCACATTGCAAACTTCCCCTCCACAATGCCCTCTGTTTTGGTTTCATGGCTTCTACAGATACTCTGAATTTAACATATAAATGTAAACATTCAAAACTAGGATCCACAAACGAGAGAGAATGTGCACTGTGTGTCTTTCCGGGCCTGGGTCACCTCAATGTGTTTTCTAACTCCACTCATTTACCTGAAATTTTCATAATTTCATTTTTTTACAACTGAATATAATTTCATTTTCTCAACTGATGAATCAGGTGACTGATATCCAGGCTAATTCGACTTCCCAGCTATTGTGAATATGCAACAATGAACGTGGATAAAAAAAAAAAAAAAAGTGTATCTGTAGTGGGATAGACTTCTTTGGTATCTGCCCAAGAATAATATAGCGTGGTCACATTGTAGCTCTCTAGCTTTTTGAGCAATGTCCACACTGAATTCCACGGTGGCTATACCAGTTTACAGTCCCATCAGAAGTGTGTAAGAACTCCCCTTTTTCCCACATCAATGCTAGAATTTATTGGCAGTTATTGTCGAGATGATAGTGATAACCATTCTGATTGGAGTGCTTTCAAAAATAGTTTTAATTTGCACTTTAGTGATGAGTAATGGTGTTTTGAACACTTTTAAAATTACTTCCCAGCCATTTATAGTTCTTCTTTTGAGAACGGTGTATTTGGTTCCAAAGTTTATTTTTTTTAATTGGGTATTTATTGCTTGGGTTTAGTTTTCTGGGTTTTTTACATACTCTAGACATCAATCCTCTGTCAGATATATAACTGGCTGGGATTTTCCTCCCATTTTACAGGTTGCCTTTTCATACAATTGACTGTTTCCTTTTCTGTACAGAAGTATTTTTTTTAATCTACGAAGCCCTATTGTCAATTGTTGACCTTATGTTCTGGGCAACCAGGCTTCTATTTAGAAAGTTCATACCTATGCCAACCTCTTGTCACATAGTCCTTACCTTTCTCTACCAGTGTTCAGCATCTGGGGTTTTACATTAAGGTCTTCAATCCACTTGGAATTGATTTTTGTACAGGGTGAGAGATAAGGATCTAGCTTAACTCTTCTACATGCCACACACGCACTTTACCCAGTCACTTGCTAAAGAGGCTGTCTTTTCTCCAGTGTGCACTTTTTGTCATCTTTGTACAAAATCAACTGACTATAACTGTGTAGACTTATATCTGCGCCCTCTGTTCTATTACATTAATTTACATGTCTATTTTGTGATAGAATCATGATGTTTTTATTAATTACTATGGATTGGAATGTTATTGGGTAGACCAAGTACCGTCTTATTTTAAGTAGCACAACTTGGTGATATAATTCTAAGTCAGGGAGTAGGATACATCCGAGTTCACTCTTCCTTCTCAGTATTGTTTTGGTTGACTGGAGTGTGTGTGTGTGAGTGTGTGTGTGTGTGTGAGTGTGTGTGTGAGTGTGTGTGTGTGTGAGTGTGTGAGTGTGTGTGTGTGTGAGTATGTGTGTGAGTGTGTGTGTGTG
>NC_034609.1:14947524-14949813 GCF_900095145.1 Mus pahari
GTGTGTGTGTGTGTGTGCGTGTGTGTGTGACGCACACAAACACATTTAGCATGTTTATTTCTGGAAGTAGTACCCTTGGTATTTTGATAAGAATTGCAATCTATCTACCACTCTGGATACTATTTTTAATTTCTCATTGAAAGCTCGACTAGAAGACTCTCTAACATGTTCAGAAAGCAACAGGAAGTAATGAAAATAAACTTGCCAGTAGCTGCAATACAGAAGATAAAGAGATAGCACTCCCTGATCATCGGGAAGCACTGATTTCTGAGGGAAAAGGGTTAGTGAGTAAAACGCAGCTTTGTCCTCACCCAGGAAGGTACCGTGGGTTTTGGCCACACTTTCTATTCATGGCTATGTGGATAGGTCGACTTTATTTTAAAGATTTTTTTTTTAAAAGGATTCCCTTCATGTTAAAAGAGGTTTGGATGAAATGAATCTGTTAGTCTCCCTAGCTCTAAGATCCTGTGTTTTTATGACAGTAAACTCACTCAAACAGCTGTTGTTTTTTAAATAACTAATTAGCAGTACCATAGTTGGCTACTAAAGTTAATTGAAGGGGGAAAAAAGCCAAGTAATAAATTACTTCGACCCATGTGATTGTTTCCTTGTTATAGAACAACAGTAAGTATTCGGAATGGGGTTGGTTTATTATTAAGATCATGGTGATACATACCACTACTCATTGTTATGCAACAGAAACTTTGCTTGGGTTCTTGCCTTAATCTTCCCGAGTCCATTAAGTAGATCATATAATTCCCCCCATTTATATGTCAGAAAGGCTCAAGAGGTTAACTGAATTTCCCCAAGATTGTAGATAAGTGACGGAGCCAAGATTTGAATCCAGATTGACTTTATGCCAAAACTTTTGTTCTTCTCCATCATACCATACAGTCTCCAGACTTCAGGACAAACTCCGCTCATGGGCACAAGCCAGTTTTAATCTATCCTTTGATGACTGATTGACTGGTTGACTCTTTGACAGATCGAATACCTTCTATGCCAAGCCTCCAATAGGATAAGAGAGACCAATTTTCCCACCATTCTCCACTCTGTACGTTTGAATAAGTCTTTGTATTTCCCTGTAGTTATAAGACAATGCTCGTTTAAAAGGGATCAGAGATCCATATTTGTCTTTACCCGGTCTCATCCATGATTCATTTTTAGCAGAAGCCCCCCTCCCCCGGCCTCCCCGTACATAGCTATATTGCTTGGCTGGCTGCACAGATCCTTTGACAAAGCATGTGTCACTCTCACAGCTAATAGATTGATATGATAGCAAACAAATGTCTTTCCATTTGGAAGAATTTATTCTTGAGAAAACATGTTTCTCCCAGGACCCTCTACTTATCCATGAGGATGAATCATGGGGATGGGTACAAGACAATCCCTACAGAGAGGATTTTCAAAACCTGCTTTGATTGGTTGGCCTTCAGCTAATTTTGGTTGTTTTTTGTTTTTTTTTTTTTTTTTTGTTGTTGTTGTTGTTGTTGTTTTAAGTACCTACAAATTAGGCATGCGGATTATCTTTTCAAAGTCTTTCTGGCTTTGTTCATTTTAATGGCAGAATAAGACAGCATTTAGACCCAAACACTTTCCCCGGCAGTATGCAAGCTGGGCCCTAAACATTTACCAAGAAATCGTCCCAGGGTCCAGTCGTCTTTCAAACAGAAACAGTGTTTAGCTACATAGAAATCACTTTAGGACAGAGCTGTTCCAACAGTCGCTGTGCCCACAGAAAAGGATTCTATTTTGGCTAGCAAATACTTGAAAAAAAAAAAAAAAAAAGCTCTTCTAGCTATCCCTGGGAAAGGAGCGAGTGCCCCCTGGTGAAAATGTGGGAAACGCTTCCATATGTTGTTTTTGGCTGGCAAGAAGGTGCAGATGTCTTCACAATAAAAATATACTCGCTGAGAGTGTTCATATCCTTGAGAAGAGCTGGCACCGTTTGCAGGACTGGATCAGAGGTGACAAAGGCATACAAAGGAAGCAGGAGAGAGAGAACAGACAAATTGGAGCCACAGGTGAACCTGTATGTAAGTGTCTCTCTTTCTGTCTTCACCAAACCTACCCTTCATCTGTCTCCACCCTGTTCCTTGTCCTGGGGAAGCCAACCTATAGAACTATATTATGTATCCCTTTGTCTTCTGCCCTCTAGTCAGATTCACCCAAGGGGAGGCACTGGCTGGTGATGGAGGAGGAGGAGGTGGTACAGGAAAATGTTTATTCCCAGGCTCCATCCTTCCAGCACATTTGGAAGGTACTGTACCCCTTCCTCCCCCCCCCCCC
>NC_034609.1:14951353-14967858 GCF_900095145.1 Mus pahari
AAAAAAAAAAAACAAGAAGAGTCATCTGAATGAAGTGCCTCACACGGCAAAAGCATGTTTTCCCCAGAGGCACATGGAGTAACCTCACTCCTAGCCACTGCACTGGGAGGAGCACAAAAACACATTTCAAGAACCATTTTGTGTGATGAAGAAACCAAGGGCACAAGACTCTCGTCTTGTTTTGCTGGAGTTTTCTCACCAGCACTCAGAATTCTCACGTGACTCTGCTCTTGGACCGTTCTGGACACAGTGGTGTGAAGGGTGAACTGAGTCATAAGAAATGAAGTGCGGCATCCCAAACACAGTGAGGGCGTCTGTTGTAGAAGACTTGGCTTCATCCCCCTAAATTCTAGAGAAAGCATAGGCCCCTACCTCTGCACTGAAGTTCAGCAGTCAGATCACCATACAGAAAATGGTTTTGAGCTAACAGCTTGAGTTGGTTTTACATCCAGAAAGGTTCTCCTGGGCCGTAAGATGCCACAAAACTGACAACCTGAATTTGATGGCAGGATCCCAGAGAGGATGGAGAGAGAAAGCAGCTCTTGAAAGTTGTTTTCTCATGATCTCCATACTCAAGCTTTAGCGCCTGGATGCCCCATCACAAGGATGATGAAGATGAAGATGGTGGTGATGATGATGATTTTTAAAGAAAAATTTTAAAGTATTTAAATTCAAAAGTTTAAAGAAAATTCTCACTTCCTTTCACACCTGGCCCATTTCAGCACACTGGAGATAAAAAAAAAAATAATGCTGAAAATTTATTGCGAGGTCCTCAGGACACAACAGATACTCTACAACGCTATCTTTAATATTATGAATATCAAAGATATAAAGGCATATATTTAAAGAAAGAGTGAAGGAGTCGTAGAAGATTACATGACACTCAGCACCTGTCACCCTTTGCCCCATGTCCATCACCCCAGTAACCATGACTTACCAGTTTCCAAAGAGAAAACACTGGTATTTATCAGTACGTCTCTGAACAGCATACGTATTATGACGTTCCCAGTTTTTCCTTTTATACCTCATTGTGGCCCTCCTCCATTTCTGGTGATAACTGAACTCTTCCATCCCTTAGCTTCATGAATATTCTTATTCGCACACACTCTTCTCAATAAAACCATTTTTGTTTTATCAGATCAATATTCAGTGTTGACATTTTGACTGTACAGTCATGAGTAAGCTAATAACGGTTGTTTCTTTCTCATGTAGTTTTGTTTTCCCTAGAGACAATAGTCTTGGGTTTTGTTGTTTTTTTGGGTTTTTTTCCTTTTGTTTTTTGGTTAAGGGATTTGGGGTTTTTTGGTCGGGTTGTTGTTGTTGTTGTTGTTGATGATGATGATGATGATGATGATGATGATGATGATACTGTTGTTTTCCCCCTCCTGGGAACTTACCCTTAATGCAACTTTAAAACTGCCTTTTGTCTAAATCTCTTTTCAAGACTATCTAGCAAGCTCCTATTCTTGAAATAAATCCCTGAAGGCTCTGGTAGGTACTGGATTGGATCGGATTTCTTCTTCCTTGAATTGGGTCTCTTCTTTCCTGGAACTCCTTTCTTCTTCCTTGTCAAATTCTTCCCTCTGTGCTGGGATAGAACACATCCTTCAGTAGCTTCCAGGGAATGGATTTTTTTTTTTTAACCTAAAACATCTTTATTCAACCCCCATATTTCCTTTGCTAGTACTGGACACAAATGTTTTTAAATATTGTTTAAGGCAAAAAAAACAAATTTTTTTTTGAGGACAGCAAAACCGTAACAACAAAAGCTTTGGACAAGTTTATCATATAGGCATCCAAATACTTCCTTATAGTAAAAAGAAATTAAATTAGACCCAGACCAAAGAGAGGAATCCCCTTATTTGTGGGCATATACCTAAAATAGCTGATAGGGACACTTCTAAGCATCTCTGCTTATTATAAATTCTGTCATGTAATGCTTGTCCATCCCTTTATTTTATTGATAGTTAGCCTGTGCGTACCCCTCTAAGCAGTAATCATTTATCTTTCAGCCTTGAAGATATTCCTCTAGTAGCATCCCACATCTACCATGGTTGTGGGAAAGCTTGAACCCATTCTGCTCCCAGGTCCCCTCACTCTCCATTCTCCCCATGGTGCTGAGATCTGCAGGCCTGGTGTAGTCACCATCACTGTACTGGGAAATGGGGGTTCTCACCTTCTTTGGACCTGCCCTTCCAATTTCAGAAACTGTTTCCCTTTCTGAAATGCCCGCTGCTCAGATCTTAGACTTCCCAAACTGACCCTTCTGTGTCACCTACCTGTCTGTTGTGATAAAACACCACAACCACAGAAGACAACTTCCAGAAGAATGAGACTTTACTTTAGCTTATGGTTCCAGGAGAACCGAGCCCATCATGGTGAGGAGGCAAGGCAGCAGGCATAGATGTGGGAGCAGAAAGCTGAGCGCTCACACCCTCTGCCTCAAGCAGGAAATGCAGCTAGACTATAAATACTCCAGGCCCTCCCCAGGGTTGTACCTCCTCTGGCAAGGCTCCACCTCCCAAAGGTTCCTTAGCCTTCCAAACAGCACCACCTACTGAGGACCAAGTGTTCAAACACGTTAGCCTGTGGGGAACATTTCTCATCCAAACCACCACAGATTCCAAATGGTCTTTTTTTGAATTCCTTTGCCTTTTTCACTCCACTGTCTAAGCTATTTGCTTGGTTTAATTTTTGTTCAACTAAATCCTGTCTGTTAAGGTGTTCTCTGCCTTCCGTTTGTAATTACGGTGATTCTACTTTCTGTGTGCCTCTTTTGGGGAAACTTCCCTGTTCTTGAGTTGGAGATGCCACAGCAATCAAGATTTTGTTTTGTCTTCTTTCCTTTTATATTGTTTCCATTTTTTTACTACACTGGTCTTTCGTTACTGCTGTCCCCTTCCAGCCACCAGTTAAGATTTCTATGAAGTATAGCAATGCAGTTGCCTGCTGTATTTAGGAGTTTAAAGGCAGGGAAAGACAGTTCAGCATCTAAGAGCACTTACTGCTCTTGCAGTGGACACAGGTTCTGGTCCCAGTACCAACAAAATGACTCGCAACCTTCTGTGGCTCCAGTTCCAGAGAGGTACACTTCTTCTAACCTCCTCAAAGGCAGGCACGATGTATATACATGCATGCAGGCAAAACACTCATACATTTTTTTAAATGCTCTTATAAATAGAGTATAAAGACCGATGTGTGTGATAACTTACACTTATACTTACTAGGGAGGCTAAGACAGAAAGATTCCTGTGAGCTTGAGGCTAGCCAGCCTGTGCTATAGGAGACCTCATTAGAAAAAAAAAGAAAGAAAAAAGTGAAAGAAAAAAGGGAGGGAGGGAGGGAGGGAGGGAGGGAGGGAGAGAGAGAAAGGGAGGGAAGGAGGGAGGGAGGAAGAGGGGAAACCAGATTGGCAGCTCCAAGAGGCAGATACTGATCATGATCTTCATCTGACCAGGCATGAGCACTTCCTTTACCAGATGTACACAGATCAGACCAGACCAAGTTTCTGTCCTAAACGAAACTCCTGTTCTAGACCACCCCAGAAAACATAAGGGCCTGAGCGTCACGTCAGAGGCTAAGTGAATGGGGTACAATTTCTTCAATCCTGTGTTTTCATCACGTTGATGCAAACTGCATTCACGTGGGAGGAGGGACTTTATGCAGGAATTGTTTCCATCAGATTGGCTTGTGGACATTCCTGTGGATCACTTTCTTGATTGGTAGTGATGTGGGAGCTCACAGTGGCTGGTGCCACCCCTGGGCAGATAGTCCTAGAATGTTGGAAAAAAAAAAAACAAGCCGAGAAAGCCATGGAGAACAAGCCAACAGCCAGCCTCCCACCCTGGTGCCTGCCTCTGGTCCAGCTTGAGTTTCTGCCCTTTCTTCTCCTCTGCCCAGTAACCTTTTCCCTCCTGAAATTACTTTTAGTCATGGGTTTATCACAATAAAAAGCAAACTAATACAGTGATCCCTCAAGAATGTTAAGGGTTCCTAATCCCAATCACTGAACCTCACTGAATAGTAAGCTCCTGAGCTTACATGAGGATGAAGCGGTGACAGTTGCCAGCTGAGACCACGGCAAAGGAAATTGAAACCTAGTGTTTTCTTCTTGTTCTCCAGCTCCATTTTGGTCTGGTTTAGAGGTGTGAGGCCATCTTACTCTATAGGACAAACTGAGTGTACTCACACATGTGTGCCTCCACACCCTGCTTTGTGACTGTTCTTACATCTATTCAGTAAGTCCTCCTGGACTGTAGCCACTACTTTATCTCATTTTGCCCTGAACCCTTGAATCTGTGGTGTAATCAGGCTGGATTTTGATTGTCTACCTCCAGGATCAGGGCTCCGTACTGCACCGCTTGCTGCCCTGGTTTTCTGGTCCTTGCTCCCCATATGTCTCTGATGTCTTCTCTCCCACTTACTCAAAACAAAAGCAGCCACCACCTTCCCCCTCCCTCTTAAAGGATCCTTTCTGTGGCGTTCAGGAGGCAGTAGAGATAACTAAGTTCAAGTCAAGAATTCCTTTCCAACTGTACACAAAGCCCCTGAGAATTAGATGTAGCATCATGCATATAATCTTCCCCTAGGTAAAGTACAGTAAGTATTCCTATTTCACAGCTGAGGAAGCCACTCAGAGGAGAGGTCCCCAGGTAAACACAATGAATCAAGGCATCCCTTGACTTCAGGTCAGGTCCGTGTGACACCAAGACCTTATATTTCATCTCCATACTAATAAGTGGCACAGGAAAAGAGTGCGGGCTTAGAGCAGTGGTCCTCGACCTGTGGGTTACAACCTACGGGGGGGGGGGGGGGGATGTCAAATGACCCACTCGCAGGGATCTTCCAAGACCATCGAAAAACACAGATATTTACATCACAGTTCATAACAGTAGGAGAATTACAATTATGAAGTAGGAACAAAAATAATATTATGGTTGGGGGTCAGTACAGCATGAGGAACTGGATTAAAAGATCACAGAATTAGGAATGGTGAGAACCACTGGCTGTAATGACAGGAAAGGAAGGGTTACACAAGGAAGAGTGGCAAAGGTGTGTAAGCAGGCAACACAGACCTACAGACAGGCAGGCTGATGAAGGCTCAGGCAAAGGCTCCTGACCTCAAAGTTGTGCTTCAGACTTCCCAAACAGCAGAAAACACGGGCAAGTGCGCAACCCTGGCTCTCCACGTGGGCAGGTAGATCACAAGAGCTTCAGTCTGGATGCTCCCTTTCTTAAATTTGTATTTACAGAACTGGAGGGACGGATGGCTCAGCAGTTAAGGACACCAGCTGCTTTTCCAGGGGACCCCGGGTTTAGTTCCCAGCACCCACATACAACTTACAACTGTAACTTCAGCTCCAGATGATCCAATGGCTTTTTCTGGCCTCCGTAGGTACTGCATACATGTTGCGGTAAATATTAACTGGGGATTTCTACCCCACCTTAGATAATTTTGTTCTCAAATAAAAGACTCAAAACCTTTAGATTTATAATAAGTCTTAAAAACACTTGAGCAAGGCAGATATCGACATCCTGTGCTATTCTGTTTACGCTCCTGTCAATAACCCCAAGATATAACTTGCCATGTTCGGCCTGGACAGCTCCTACTCCAACTGGCTAAGCCTCATGGCCATGCCCTCAAGATCCATCTACCCCATAGCATCTCTGACCTTCTTTTCCTCTCTCCTCTTCTCCTCTTGGTCTCTACCTCAGACCCCAGCCCAGAAACTGAAGCTCCACTTACCTCTCTTCTGCCCAACTATAGGCTGTATGCATCTTTACTCAACCAATAGTTTTAAATTAAGGAACAAGGTTTCATAGCATTATTAGGTGTACATGAGGGTCTGTTTGTTGGGACAACCACATCTTGAGAAGCTAGTATTTAGCATTAGAATATAAGCAGCATCAGACCAACCCACTGCACATGAACACGTACACAGACATATGTGTAGGTAAAACACCCATATTCATAAAAATCAATTTTTAAAAAATTATTTAATTTGTAACTTTGTACGTGTCTCCTTTATGTTGAGCATATTTTCTCTTCCCCTCCCTTTTTCTCTTCACTTCCTTTCTGTTTATCCCTTTTGTTTCCCTGCACATTTTCATCTTGTACCATCTAATGCATGCTTTCATGTGACTATATAAAAGTCTTGGAACCACAATGAGAGAAAAAGTGTTTGTCTTTCTGATACCGATTTAATTCATGTAATATCATTACCTCCATCCAGTTGTATTCATTTAATACAAATGACAGGGCTTCATTCTCTGTGGCTGAAAACTCCATGTGTGTACATTCTGTATTTTCCTTATCCATTCACCTCTACACTCCCTCTCCAGCTCCTCCCAGATGCCCATCAGCACATCCCTCTCCTAACTTTGCGAAGTCTTTTTGATTTGAAAGCACTGGGACCAATTAGTGCTTTCTATATGCGCATGGGTCATCCCCAGGAGCACTTGCAACCTACTGGGGACCATATCTCCTAATAGCCATCAAGTACCAATATCTCCTCACCTGGGGAGCGGGGGTTTCATATGTCCCTCCCTTATTCATGCTAGAATGTTTACTGGCTTGATCTTATAGAGGTCTTGTGCAAGCACCAGATCCATGATTCTATGAGTATATTTACCATACTCATGCTTTGTCCACAAGACACTGTTTAACTCTGGGCTTCCCTGTTCTCTGGCTCTTACAGTCTGGTGGTTCCCCTTCTACAATGTCCGCTGAGCCTCTGGAGGAGGTGGTGGTGCAATGTTGATGTCCCACATATACCTGAACACTCCACAGACATGTTTCCTCTATAATTTGACCAACGGTAAGTATCTATATTAACTGCTGTCTGCTACAAAAAGACGACTCTCTGAAGAGATCTTAGAGGTGCACTAATCTATGGATATAGAGGTACAGACTCCAAAGGCAGTTTGATACCACATCCATTTAGCAAAATAGATTTCAGAGGCTTACTCCTAGGGTTGTGAGCTTTCTGACCATGGGTTCTTGACCTTTTTAAACTAATTTATAGTCATAGACTACAGGCTCGAAGAGAGACTGAAACTGTCTGGCAGCTGTCTTCCCAATGACTGACTAACCTTTACAGACCTGAGGAGGATGGGGAATTGAGATTTAGGGGGCTTTGGTTTGGGTCTTTGTTGTTGTTTTGTCTGATCTCATAAAAAATATATTTTTTTAAAAATATATTTGTGAATTAGGACCAGCTTACTTCTTGGTTATATCAATACCCTGGTTCATTCTTAAATTAAGACACCTTTCAGAATGTTGACACAGATGGGGCAGATCTGACGTCCAGACATGCCTGTCGGAGTAAAAAATGAGCAGTTGCTAGAGAAAATTATTTTATAATATCTATCAGCCTATAACCCAGCAAGCCACTCCAGAGAGTAATCCCAATAGAAGGGTTAATATCATCACCAGAAAATGTTGTTACTTTGTTTAAAGCATAGCCACAGCATTTGGCAGCTCCTCCGATCCAAAGATGTTGTCTGTTTCCCAGACTTTTGAAGTTGGGCTAGCTATGAGTTTTGGGTATAGTTCCAGAGCCTGACATCAAGGTGTCTTAAAGTTTGCTTGCTCCCTTGGAACACTACCCTAAGACTACCTTAAGGGAAAGCTTGTGTACTCTAACCAGAGAATAAGACCATGTGGAAGAAACACTCGTTGCACCCACTGAATACCAATACCAACATCCACCTGTGATGTGAGGGGGGCCATCTTGAATCTTTCATTCTAGCTGAGAACAGTTGCATGCTGGGCATACACAGAATCAACAAGGAACTGCCAAGGAAGTTCCCAGGAACATAAAAAAGTAACCCTCTCTCCTTGTTGTTTGTTTAGTTGCTATGGTTTCATTCGCTGTAGATAATAAGTACAAGAATTTTCTAGAATAGTCATAACATCAATATTCATAACATCCGAAAGCTAAGAGAGATTCAAAATGCCCACCCATGACTAAATAGATCAATCATAGTATATCACACTGTCGAAGACCAAGTAGTGATAGTAAGGGATCTGCCACCTGAAAGAACCTTTCTCCCTCCTCTTCCTCCTCCTTGTCTTTTCCTTTTTTAAAACAGGGTCTGATTGTGACTTTAAAAAAACTGGCCTGAAGGAACTCAATAGACACCAGGCTTACCTTGAACCCACAGAGGTCTGCCTGTCTCCCAAATGCTAGGATTAAAGGCGTGTGTCGGCAGCTGCACATAAGAATTTGGATGGGACATAGAATTGAGCGGAAGAAGATAGATATGGCCAAGTAGACACAGGTAAAATACATAGGAAGAAAATATCCAGCACTGCTCCTGGGCACCTTACCGAGACAGGGGCAGAAAGGAGCAAATATGGTTCTAGAAATACTGTTCCTCAGTACAAGGCTCACATTCACCCTCATAAAGCCTCAGCAAACCGAAGAGGCAACAAATGGGAACTTGTCTGTTGGCATGGAAGACTTCAAGAGGATGTTTAAAATGGCAGCTGCAGTCCCGATGGATACATCTACCAAACGCCCTCACACCGAAGGCTCAGGGAACATTGCAGAAGAGGAGGCAAAATGGTAAGGAGTCATAGGATCAGGAACATGGCTGTGAGACTGTGTCTCCTCATACGGAAGCTACACCCAGAGAGTCTCCCCAGTGTGACAGCCCAAACGTGAGCTGAATAAGGAGGACACCAGACTGCATAAGGAAAGGCCCAGGAGGCCTTGACCCTACACAGAGAACTACAGGTAACTGAGTGAAGCTTGGAGTGAGGGAGGTAGCCTCCAGTGCCCAAGGATCGTCCCTGAAAATGTACACGCGAGTGCCATTATTGGGCTCAACAAATTACACGTGGGGCTATGGTTTCAGCTACTCCAGGCTGAAGAGGAAAGGTCATGTCCAAGGCCTGCCATGTCCACACAGTGGAGTCATGTTGGGGGAGGGGAGGAAGAGATAGGGAAACGGCGCTCTGCCATACAGTGCTGTGTGGTGTCCACATGACCCTGTTTCTAATTCTCAGTAACACACAATAAATAAAATAAATAATAAAAACTAAAAAAATGAAATGACCCAGAGAAAGCTAAAGATTGCATCATTCCACAACGTAGAAACTTTCTCTTTTCTCTCTCTAAAATAAAGTTCCATTGTACCCAATACTCTTTCAGATGTATCAAAGGATTCAAGAAATAGAAATTTATATCCAGATAAAAAGGAACCAGAGACCAGAAAAAATATTATATATAAACGTAATTCCACATCAACCCCAGCCCCCAGCCCATTATAATACAGGTTCTTGGTTATTTTGTTTAAGTCAGGAGGAGAGAGAACCATCAGGTTCTTTAATCCTAAAGTCTTACAAGTTGGGATCAAAAGTCTACCCTTCATTCTAAGCTTAATAGACAGCTCTTGGAATTAAATAACAGGCTGGTGTGTAAAAAGCAAAACAAACAACAACAACAACAACAAAGTTGCTGAAAATTGGGGACATTGCGGTTTCCTGCACAGATCCTTGAAGGTCTGACGTATTGAATCATGGTTACTTTATAAACTATAAAAAATTCAGGTGTGCTGCTGTTAGCTTAACACTTGGGTCTTGGTACACACCCTACTAGAATTCTCTCTGCAAGAGGTCATCCTGACTTCCTGCTACACTTTCCAGAATAAAGAGAGTAGGCCCTTAGCACACCAAGGTAAGCAATGGAGGGAGTTCTCTCTCTTTCCCCTCACCATCATAAATGTGCTTTTGACTTTCCCCAGTTCTCGGTGGGGGCAGGAAACCCTGTGTTTAGTTTTGCTGTGCCTAACCCGAGGAATCCCTCAAAGTTCGTGGTGGGAAGCGGCGGACAGTAAAAGACTGATGGTTGACTCTTTTGTTTGGTTTTTATTGCGCGTGACTAAATGTATTAGATGTGTTGGATCACAGAGAATGTATGTCCGTGAAGCCCAGAGCTGTTGAATCTGTATGCATTTTGCCTACTAATATTGCTTGCCCTTTCTGAACACAAAAGGCCTCCACACTAACTTGGTATCTGAGTCTCTTTAATAACGCTACAGTCAGAACGTGCTCTGTTTGAGTCTTTGGTAGGAAACCAGAGATCCTTTCTAAAACCTTTCCATGAGATTGTTTTTCCATGATTTTTTTTTTTTCTTCTTCAAAACTATGTAGGAGACGCAGAAGACAGGGTCCAGGAAAGGAATTGACGGACAGAATGGTTTTGGGAATCACTCTTCATAACTCACCACAAACTGTAAGCAAAGGCACATAAAATTATATATATTCTTTTGAGTAAGAACACCCTGAACCTCTGGGTGAGGGACTTCTTTTCAGTTGTCCTCTATGATGGCTGCTGGAAAGTGGATGACGCAAGGAACAAGCCATTCTACACAAATATGGCTTTCTTTTTTTTTTGGTTTTTGTTTTTGTTTGTTTTATCTTGTTTGTGTTGATGTTGTTGTTTGCAGATAGATTGCTGCTTCTAGATACCAGGGGGACAAATAGACCTCTGACAGCTTTATGTCAGCCTTACTGTTCTTCCTTGATAAAAAGAAAATTGAAATTTACTTCATTGTAGAAGTATAACAAATGTCTTTCTTCAAATTCCAATTTTTTTTCCAGCACAGATTTTCAATTGAGGAAGATTATTACTTGGGGGCGGGGGCGGGGGCGGGGGTGTATCTTTGGCAACATCTTTGCTCCAGGTTTGGGGGGGAAAAAAAAACGAAAAAAATCCCTCAGCAAGAAGATTACTGCGAGCTTTATTGCCCTGTCACAACGCCAGGTACTTTGAGTTCAAAACAAAAGGTAATGTGATTGGAGGGAGGGGCTGGCTGCTCTGGGCCCTTCCCTGCTCTAATGCATAATGTTGAAGACGTCTGTTTCTTTGTGCCTTGGTTTCCCCGACTGCAGAAGGAAGGCTTTGAGCTAGATTACCCTTAAGGCCCCCAGAGCTCAAAGAAACCTGAAGCTCAGATCTGACCGTGTGCCTGCTCGCCTGCATTCCAAGCAAACACGCTTGCTCCTCTGAACGGCTGTTTCCCCCATACTCCTAATTGACGATATTTTATACCTGAACTTACAATTTCATCACTTACCTACCCCATATCATTTAAGGTCTCTCCTTTCTGCTTTGAAGTTCAAAGAAAGAGAAGACTTTGTATAATGAGGATGGCCCCCTTTGAAATGCTCCCTGCGCAGCTGCAGGCTGGCAGATTCCGCGCCGATTGAGGAAGCCATTGTGATGCAGATGCACTTCGAAGTGCCTCTGCAGCAAGAGCATTTCCACGGGCCTTTACTGTATTTCTTCTATTATTCATAGAACACAATGTAAATGAAGCCATAAATTTTACCCCCCACACTAGATGTAGAAAGAAGATAATGGAAATTGTGAATTATGAATGAATCTCTGTTATTGTAATTCCTTAAGGATTCTGACGGAGATGATTAAATTCATGCAAAGACACAGACTGGAAACTTTCCCGCCTGTGTCCTCAACTAATGCTTCTTGGAACCTCACAAGGAAGGGACAGACTAGAGATGGTCTTGGTTGCCCATTTACCTGCCAAATGATCTCACAGATGATCTACCCAAGCTTGGAAGGATTAAATAGTCTCTTTCTATGAGAAAGGAAGAATGGGGCCAGATCAGTGTCTCTCAAGTGTCTAAGCCTGTCACTTGGGAGCCCAGGCAGAAAACCTACCCTGAGTCCTACAAATTTATTTTTTTCTTTCAGGAAACTGGAGAAAGAAGAAGCCACAGGAAGGGGAAGGGGAGATGTCTTTCTCAAGAAGATGAACCCCATGTTTCATGAAGTCAAAGATACAGCTTGTTTTGGTTTTTTTTTTTTTTTTTCCTTCTAAATTTGTTTTGATAACAAGAGTTCTGGTCAATGACTCTCTCGACCATGGTACACAGTCCTTCTAAATAATGACAGCAGACTGGTTTGGATAATGACACAAAGTGATTAGAAGCACTTCACTGGAGTGAGGCCAAGCCCCTGGAAAATCTCAGCCTTAATCCACTTCCCTCCTGTACCAGGCTTTCTGAAGGTTAGAGCCCCCCCCCCCAAAAGGAGATATGAGATGATATTTAACAGTTCAAGCATCGTTCGGGAAGAATTCTCTTCTGCAAAACCCCAAAATAGATTTTTGACATTTTTATACAAGGAATATGCATGGAGAGATGAAGCTGTGGGTGCAAGCAGACTTCTATTCGGAAGCGACATAAAAAAATCATTTAAAATGTAGATGTGATGACGCAGGTAGGAGTGTTAACATTCGCTGCAACGCAGCAGATGCAGGGTGACCTGGGAGCTCCTAGGCAGCCAGCATCCAGTCTGCGCCTCAACATCCTCTCCTGCAAAGTGAAACATCTGGACCAGCTGACCTTCAAGGCAGCTAAGATTTAGTCTCTACCTGTGTTCTTGTGTTCCCATGGATGAAATTTGGACAATGAGGTGACACAGAGGCATCATCAGACACCATCCTGGGTTAAAGACTTGGGAAGTTCCCACAGAGAGAGAATGTCGGCTTTCTACAAAGAGTTGGGTCTGGAAGCACAGTCAAGGCCACTGAGCTGCTGGCCAGAGGGATAGCCTTGGCTATTTGTCAAAGGTAAGGCCTAAAGATGCTACCTCTCCAGCTCCTAGAAGCTGAACCATTAACTTCCACCTGGACAAATCATCCCACTGAAGATAAAAAATCCATTCCTAGGGAAGGGATGGTTTTGGGCAAGGTGTTTAGCAGACATATTAGGCATGTTGCTTAAGATCCTCCACACAAAACACTTGAAACTTCTGACCCTGAAACCCTGGAACTTTGCTTCCTCTTTAGAAAAGTATAAGGAGAAAACAAAATTAAGCAGGAGGCAGCAATAATTTTCCTTAAAGGATGACCCAAACATGAAATCAAGGCTTTAGAACTTTTCTCTCTTTATGTGAGTTTTGAGAATGAGAATTCTGGTATTTTTAGGATTGACTTCTCAAATGACTACATAGAGTGTTAGAGAAACATCTGCCTGGTACACACACACACACACACACACACACACACACACACCCTCTACCTCTGCTTCCCTCAGCCAAGCCCCCCAACCCCATCTCTCTCCTTTCTCATCAGCCCTCCTGACAACTCCAGGGGACCATCCAGCATCTAGGCAGGAAATCAGAGCTTAAGGCAAGGGGGCAATGAGACATGGAGAAGGACAAACAGAGATGTGGGAGATGGTGAGTGGTCACTGGGGACCAGTGAGCATCACCAGGGACAGCCTAGAGAGCTACAGCAAGCAGCTAATATCCTGGAACTGAAGACTAGAGAGGGTACGGGACGGTCCCTAGAGCCCAAAAGTTCCCTACAGGCAGGGGCCAGAGGAGGCGCTGCCTGCTGGGAAAGGGGCTGATAGATGCAATGCAGATGGTCTACCAGATGCCACCAGAAATAGGGAGACATGGGGATAGGAGCATCCTGTGTCTCCTCTGACACCCAGTAATAGTCTCTGCCCCTTGCATTAGACCATTAGACACTTCTACCAGAGGCCAGAGGGACAAGAGCCTGTAGCCACCAACCCTATGGGACAAACCAGAGCCGTGTAACGAAAAGAATGACTCTCCAAACAGCAGGCAATGGCCTGAATGCCTGGGAGATCTGCAGAATGAGCAGTTCTACGTGATCTGTTTCCTCTGAAACTCAGGACCAGAGTGAGTTCCAGGACAGCCAAGGCTACACAGAGAAACCCTGTCTCAAAAAAAAAAAAAAAAAAGAGTTGGACTGCTACAATCGGGAACAACCAGGAGCCAGAGAGAAACACAAGTTTGCCTGACCTGGTTAAGACTCAGAATGCCCCTAATGTCTCTCCACTGCGTGGTTTTCATACGTTCATCCTCCTGCTGTCAAGTCCTGTCACCTGTTGCAATGGCCTCATTACTTAGCTTCCCATCACCATCTCCATGGCATAAACCTCACCTTTTACCTGTGCCGCAAAAGCATCTGCCAGCTTGTCTTGTCATGGCTATTGAATTCTTTGCATAGGTTCATTACTTAAGGTTCACACAAGCAGTCACCAAATAACACCTACCCGTAAAGTAGACGTCCTTAAATGGCATTTTGAAGTGAGATTATAGGAGAAGGTAGTTGACAAGAAAGATATATGTATTGAGGCTGCAGGGTGTGGGATGTGGGCCTGGGATCAGCTGCTTCCCATTAAAATAATTCTCTCTGAGTAACACTTGCAATTTCTTATGTCCGACTCTCCTCAGAAATCCCTCGCCTTTGTGTGCAACTTTGGGCGATTCGTTTTAAAAGGATGTTTTCCCTGTCCTGAAGTGTGTGGGGTTTCCCATGGTTCTTAAAAGTAAGGCTCTCTTCCTTCTACAGAAAACTTAGCTCACTCAGTTATGGGTATGGGGGTGTTTTTTTTAAAAATGCCAAAATATTAAGGTATATGGATAGAACAAAGACACAAAGAAGAGGCTCCTGAGTCGAGTGTCTCTTCAAAGCCACCACAGGCTGCTCAATGTGTGCTTCCATCTCTCCTTCTAGAAATTTCTATGCAGTCAGCCACATCAGAGACTTCAACAGCTGAGGCCGGTGAGCACATGCTCCCCGAAGCCCCTACCCACCTCTGAGGTTTTAAGGCTCCCAATCTTTTGTAAGCAAGAAGTGCTTCTCCCAACACCGCCACACAGCCTTTTCAGCATGACGGGGTCCTTGCTCACCTCACCTTAGTGACAGAGCCACCAAGTGGATGGATACTCTTCTCAAACAAGTCGCGGCCATTGCAGACATTGTTCTTGATCCATCTGCCACTGGGAAGGTAGCTCTGACCAGTCTTGTAAACCTGGTAGATTTCAGTGCAGTGGTGGGAGCCCTTTCTGCCCAGCTTGGGTCACAGGGAAGGCCATACAAGGTAGGACTCCAGGCTCAACATAAACAACCATTCGTTCTCTTGCATACACTTTCTCTGTATCCCAGACACTGTGACTTCTCAGTAGCCTTGGGTCACTCAGATGATGGGGAATTTTTTTCCCTGACCGAACACCTGGCTCTTGGGAACCGGCTTCTCTAGTCCCTGCTAGGCCCAGTCTAGTTCCTCAACCCCAGTACTCTGGTCATCCAAATCTCTACCAAGTGTGCCTTCTTCTGACCGAAAAGAGGCAGGCACACTTGGATGTGAGCCATAGACGGATGACCCGGAAGGACTTCTTCACAGTGCTGAAGTCCTTCGGCAGCAACGTCAGGCTAATGTCACCCAGACACTTCTGGCAGTATTTGTCTTCTTCTTTTTCGATCTGTCCCACTCCTGGAAGAAGTATCTTTTGAACTTGTAGCTGATATGCCAAGCAAAGACGTCCTCGAAGGGACAGAAGGTCCCATGAGGCCTCTGTGTAGCTTACAAGGCCTCGTCCACAGCCACTACCACAGGCAGCGTGTTCACAGAGGTAACACACTTTCTCTTCCGTTCACCTTGCCCCCTAGCCTGAGACCATCTCGCATGCTGCACGAATGGTCATGACAGCCTTGTAGTGAAGAAAGGCTGTGGAGGGTCACCTTTGGAGAACCTTTTCATCTCTCATGACGCCTGCGGCTCTGCTTGAGACAAGAAGCCCAAGGACCCATATCTTAGAGCTGAGAATTTCCTGTGAGACAACGCACAATCGGATACCACCAGCAGAGCCTACCAACCCTACCAAGACAACAAACACAGAGACCTCTGATAAATTAAATGAGATTCCCAGAGCTTTTTTTTCCCACTGTGTTAAAGATTAGCCACAGAGTCGCCTACCACTAAGCTCACAGATATGCCTCTCTCTCCCACCCCTTCCTTCTCCTTCTTCGATTTATTTTCGTTTACTTTAGTCTAGTTTGAGACAGGGTCTCATTAATTTATCCAGGCTAGCCTCAGACTTACAATCCTCTTACCTCAGCCTCCTGAGTAGCTGGGATTATAGGTGTGTGCGGCCACGTCCTGCTGATAAACTTATTTTAAGCCCCTCTACTGTCACTGAGCCCAAAGTTATTTCCTATACTAATGATTGCCAGCCAGCTCTGTCTGATGTTTTTAAACAGCCCATAAAGAGAGGTGTCAGCTTGACACCATAGTGAACATAGAACCAGAGAGGGGTCATCTGTTGGGGTTTTCTGTTTTGTTTGTTTGTGTTGTTTGAGGGTT
The DNA here is from genome assembly GCF_900095145.1 of Mus pahari. NCBI lineage: Eukaryota > Metazoa > Chordata > Mammalia > Rodentia > Muridae > Mus > Mus pahari. The sequence goes on from NC_034609.1 coordinate 14,967,510, forward strand.
TTGTTTGTTTGTTTTCACACATTTCTTCTGTGTGTCCAGAGATCAATTCAGCAAACACATGAGCCTTCATTTAAATGGGGTTTACAGAGCTATTTAAATAATCATCACTGGAGGGTCTCCTCTGATTACCCCAGCCCTTCCAGTTCTACTGCTTCCCATGGCCTCAAGTCACAAATCTTTCAGTCAAGTGAGCTTTCTCATATACAATAGATTTCATTTCCTTCATCACAGATAGCATGCTCTCTCTCTCTCTCTCTCTCTCTCTCTCTCTCTCTCTCTCTCTCTCTCCCACACACACACACACACACACACACAGATTCCCCCATCCCGATTCCAGAACAAAGACCTT
>NC_034609.1:14967888-14970988 GCF_900095145.1 Mus pahari
CTCTCTCTCTCTCTCTCTCTCACACACACACACACACACACACACACACACACACCTGTAAGCTGACTTTCTCCAGCCTTGGGGAGTGGTGACAAAGAATCAACCTGTAAACTCATAGTCACTGTGAGTCTACAAAGGAACGTCTAGCAAATTCTAAAAGGTCAGGGGGTCTCTGCTGTTAAGTGTCAAAGAGGTTGAAGAACAAACAAAGTGAAATGATTTGAATTAACTCGCCTTGGATGTATGCAACGGTTCAAACCAAACTAGATGCACTGTCAAGGCTTGGGGGAAGCCTGGCAATGATGTCCTCATAGTTTGAATCTGAAATGTCCCTCACAGGCTCATGTTTTGGATACTTGGGACAGAGACAGACAGACAGACACACAGACACACAAACACACAGAGGCTTAGCTGGCAGAACTGGGCAGGCCTTCGAAGCCTATGTCTGCCCTGGTTCTGGTCTGTGGTCTCTGTGTCCTGCCCTGCAGTGATGTGAACAACCACACCACAGGACTCCACTTCTGTGAACTGAGGCAAGCCTTCCCTACAGTGAGGGATAAAACCCCAAGAGCCAAGAGAATCCTTTCTCCTATAAGCTGTTGCTGGCAAGTATTGTTTGTGGTCACCTCAACATGAAAAGAACTAACACACTTATCTTCCCTCTAGATTTATTCTGTGTGTGTATGTCTGTCTGTCTCTGTCCCTCTGTCTCTGTCTCTCTGCCTGTCTCAGTCTCACTGATTGTCCCTTTGACTGTCTGACTGCCTGTCTCTGTCTGTCTGTCTCTCTGTCTTTGTATCTATGGCTATCTGACTATCTTCTGTTTGCCCTCTGTATCTATTCCTCTGTCTCACTGTCTCTCTGTCTGTCTCTCTGTTTCTCTGACTCACTCTTTGATACTCTCTCTCTGTCTGTCTCTGTCTCTGTCTCTCTGTCTCTCTGTCTCTGTCTCTCTCTCTCTCTCTCTCTCTCTCTCTCTCTCTCTCTCTCTCTCTCTCTCTCCCTGTTTTATAGATGGGGTCTCACTATGTAGGTCTGACTGGCCTGGCCTGAAACTCACTATGTAGACAAGGCTGGATTTAAACTCACAGAGATCCACCTGCCTCACCACACACAGCCCCTTGTGGATTCTTGAATAAATGCTAAATAGTTATTACTATACATCATTTGCTTTCAAGTAACTTAGAATTAACTATAGTTTTGAGAGAGAGATTTTGAGACAGCCCTCCTGCTTCAAGAGCACTACAGTGTTAAGGGTTTAGATTATTTCATGGGCCAGACATTAATAATGATATAGTACTCATGGATCATTTCAAGTGTTCCAATGGGGGCAATCAATGTGACAATATATCCAGACAGAGAAGAGAATCCTATCTTGATCCTCATTTTCTCAGAGGCCTCCCCTATGATTCTAATAGGCCAAGTTACTTTCTACCCTGGAGGCCCCTGCACACAACATTCCCCTCTGTGGCTCCATCTCCCTACAACATTCTACATGCATAAAACCTGCCTTCTAGAAGTCCGCTTCTGATGTCTTCGATGAGCCTGGAGAGACAGGATCCCTGTTACCTATGGCTACAGTTCAAGTACGTTTGATCCCCACCAAAACCATGGTCCTTAACTCCCCAGTGTGACAGTGTCTAGTACTTGGACCGTTAAGAAGTAAAGTCCGGAGGGAAATATTTAGCTAACAAACACCTTTGAGGAAGGATTAATGTTGTTCTTTTGAGTACATTAGTTCTCACAAGAACAGGTATTAAAAAATTTTTAAAAAAAAAGTGAGTCTGTTTTTGTGCAGTGGATGGTGGCTAATTCAGGAAGTCACAACTGGTCAATGGGCCAAGAGTGCTCAGGCACAAATGGGACATGTGTCCCATGACCCTCCCTTCACGGACTATCTTGGAAAAGGGGTTAGAGTATAAGAGCCAGAGGCTGGGGAGGAGGGGGACAAGATGGAAACATTGTCTTTGGACAAGGCAGAACAGTCAACAGCTGCGGTTATCTGCACAAGACCCACTCCAGGATGCTAACTTCTCTTCTCTACCTGGAAGTCCCAATGGATGAAACGTCTGATGCTCTGAGCCAAGATAAACTCGCCCTCCCTTTACACTGTCCCGTTCCATGCCCGGCCATGAGAGGGCTGACTCTCACAGTGACTGTCCAACACTAAACTAACCCGGAACCTCTTGTGTGCAGTCTCCCGGAACCTCTTGTGTGTGGTCTCAGATAACTCCAGGTGTCTGTGAAGCCAGTGCTGCCTTTATGGCTGCAGCTTCTTATTAAACAAACAATTCTTCCTAAGTATCAGAGAACAAAGATTCTCCAACCTTCTGCTCCTCCCATGTCCTATCTCCCATTGTTTGAGGTTAGGACATTCAGGTCCTGCTCTGGTGTCATCCCCTGTACAGCTGGCTCTGCCGCTGTCTCTTTAAGGGTCAGAAACTAAACTGTGATGGCAGTTTCATTCACCGCCCCCCCCCCCGCCGCCCCTGCTAAGATTGAGATTTCTCAGAAGCTACAGTTAAGAAATGTATTTTTGTGTTTCCTTAAAGAAAATTCCAGCGCATCCTTCAGTGAACTCCTCTTGAAGAGGAAGGAAAATCAATGCTTTCAGATAGCATTACGTTGTCCTGAATAATCCCGAAGCTGCCCGTGACTTACTGTAGAGGGTATAATTGAAGTGAGGATAAACTGCACACCATTTCAAAGTCTGCTAAATTGAAACCGTTCTTTCTGTTGACACATGCTTGGAAGCTGCAGATAATGTGATTTAAAATAAATACACTGGCCCAGGATACTTGTATAATTGAAATAAATATGAAATAACCCACAGAGTCTGCAGGCCATTGGGTAAATTAACTCCTTGTGCACAAGGTGACAAGACACCTGCCTAAGAAAAAGGAACGTGGCACTGGGCAGGCTTGGGCCAGGAGAGAATTCATCCACTCAAAAGAGATGGACACCCAAATATTGAGTTTTGGGGGACTCGGCCTGCGTCTTTGTAAAGTGCTTGTCCCCACTGAAGAACTCTCTCCTGGCTCCCACTCACATTATAGGATTCACTTGAACCAATATTAAGAGACCCTGATGCCTCAGGATA
>NC_034609.1:14971131-14972619 GCF_900095145.1 Mus pahari
GAGGAGAGGAGAGGAGAAGAGAAGAGAAGAGAAGAGAAGAGAAGAGAAGAGAAGAGAAGAGAAGAGAAGAGAAGAGAAGAGAAGAGAAGAGAAAAGAAGAGAAAAGAAGAGAAAAGAAGAGAAAAGAAGAGAAAAGAAGAGAAAAGAAGAGAAAAGAAGAGAAAAGAAGAGAAATCAGAATCCTGATGGGCCCCAGGGGCAGAAAGGACCAGACACCATAAGCTGCATTACAGTGAGTTCTGTGGAGGCCTTTTAAGAAATATGTGAATGAGGAACTTGTTAGTCAGGATAAAGGGGTGAGTTTCTCTTCCAGATGTGTTTCATTAGAGAAACAAAGCCACCATGGTTGGCAGGATGTGTCTGCTGAGGGATAGGTCCTCAGTGACTATGGGAGCCAGTTAGTAACCTGTAAAGCTCTGCTGCTCCAACACTGAACCCGTGTGCTGCTGAGAAAGGAAGTGAGTAAGAGTACACTGGAACCATGTGGAAGAGCTGGAACTGGTACCTGGCTCTCATAGAAACTCATGCAGTCTCCAACGACCTCCAAGCTCCTGGCATCTCTATGCAGATGAGCTGCAATGAACCTATCTGTCCTTAACCATGGTCCACCCAAGATCCTAATCTGGGACTCTAAAAAGCTAGAGGAGGACCTAATAGGAGTAGAAGAAGCTGGCATCTATCCCACTCTTAGCCCACACACAGTGTGAACTGCAATAGTACCTGCCTCTGTGGCTACCCTGGAGCCTAACAGGGCATACCTCATTTCCACACTCCGGATCTCCTCCACATGTTTCTACACAGTAACACCCAGGACCATGAAAGGTAGGGCATTCTGAGAAATTAAGAAAAGGGTTTCTGGAGGATGTGCCTACAGATTAGCTGAACGGACACAACACAACTCCCCAAGGGCCTGTAATTAGCAGAATCCCATGTTTTATGAAGCCCTTGGGAGTATTTAAGTTAGGATATATTCCCAACCTCTAAGAAGGTATGGTTGAAATGGGATGCAGTCATTTGATTAGAATTACTGAAGTGTGGTTAGAAACAGCAGTCTTAATTGGGGGAACTTTTCCTCCATTGGGGCATTTGGCAATGTCTGAGGACACTTTGGAATATGGCAACTAGATTGTGCTGTCTAGCACTTGATGCCTCAGAACATACTATAGTACTCAAGACAGCTGCTTACCACAAAGAAATGCACAGAGCAAAATACCAGTGGGGCTGAGAGGGAGACCTGGGCAGAGAAAGGTCACCTGTGGTTATGATGGCTGTAGTAGTTTGAATGAGAATGGGCCCAATAGACTCATGTATTTAAATCCTTGATTTGTAGGGAGTGGCACCACTTGAGAGGGATTAGGAGGTGTGGCCTTGCTGGAGGAAGTGTGACACTGAGGATGGACTTTAGGATTTCAAAAGCCTAAGCCAGGCCCCCCCCTCCTCTCTCCCTCTCTCTCTCCCTCTCCCTCTCCCTCTCCCTCTCCCTCTCCC
>NC_034609.1:14973718-14978943 GCF_900095145.1 Mus pahari
CTTCTAATGGTTTGTCTTTGTTTGTTTGAAGCAGACATCTTGCCATGTGACTCAGCATGACATGGAACTCACTATACGTAGTATAGATTGGCCTCAAATCTGTCATCCTCCTGCTTCAGCCTCCTACGTGCTAGGATTAAAAGTGTAGCACCATACCCAGCCACACACACAACCATACCATGCCTTGCTTGGCCTCCAGAAAAAAAAGTGCAAGTCACGCATTTGGTAAATAACCCCAGGAAATTTAGGTAGTAGAATAGGGAAGAAAGATGGATAATACAGGATGAATACTGAGCCATCACCACTTTGAGTTATTGGAGCTCCATTGAGCTGGGAAACTCTGAACCATGATGGTAAGTAACCTTGAGGAGAGAGAACTGGGCCTTTTCCCTCCAGTTCCCATCAGCCATTGGGTAAGGACTGGGGACAGGGGCACTAACTCCCTAGTGTTTTGACTGTGCCACACAGCTTCAGTGCCAGTGCAGCTCTGATGTCAGAGAGTTCTCAGGCAGCGAAGCAGAAGTGTTTGTTAATGGTCAGACGGTCTGCACCTTCAATGAGAAGCCGGGGTCTTAATAGTTACAGTTTGTATCCAAGAGGGAATTTCAAGGCAAATCCCTTTTCCTTCCAACTTGGGATGTAAAAGAGAAACAATTTGCAGACATTTCAATATACCTAATCCTGACACTGGTGTACTGAAGACACACAGTAATGAGCATAGGATTTGCCCCTCCCCCCAATATTAAACATATAAAGGAAAATAGTGTTTGTCCAGAAAAAGCATTAGGCATCTTTTTGCTGGTGCAGCATATATTTTGGTTGGCTTGTTTTGGGGGAGGTTTCATCTTGGGAATGGTGTGTGTGCGTGTATGTGTTCACATATACATATGTCTGTGTGTAGGTATGCATACAAGTTTGTATACATGTGTGTGGTGATCTCTCACTGAACCTAGAACTCAGTACTAAGGTAGACTGGCTGGCCAGCAAGCCCTAGATACCTACAGTGGTTGAATTCGCAGCTGTATGCCACCATTTCTTTAGGACAGGTGACATGAAATTGCATGAGCTACAGCTGTCCTCACTGCAAGATGCCTGCTTTTTGAGGTTTATATTCTGGGCACCCACATGGGTAGAAGAGGAAACACCACACACTCTTTAGTGACCAGCAAAATTAAAGAAACAAAATAGGGTTAGCAAGAATTAGAGCAACTAGAAGCCAAGGAGGCTGCTTCATCTGATAGTCAGAAAAGCAAGTGACATTTTGAGTCCTAGTCTGGAAGATAATGAGCCCCTATATACCAGAGGAAGAGAGTATCTAAAAGCGGGGAGGTAGGAACAGAGGTTCTGTTGCTTTATCAAATCACTTGACTGAGACAGATTAAAGCAGGAAAAAAAAATCTCTGCCTCATGGTTTCAGAGGGCTCGCTCTCTTACAGAGGGGAAGACATGGTGAGGCACAGCAGCTCAACCTGTAGGGCAGGGATCTGAAAGAGGGCGATGCAACCACTTAACCACCATTCCCCTTCCTGGTTCCTGGGCTTACGGGGCGGTACCATATTCATATCCCAGGGCAGATCTTTCCCTTTGGCTAATCCTTTCCAGGAACACTCTCACAGACGTTCAAGCCTCTGTCTGAGGCGACTGTACATCGAGTCCAGTTAACAATGAAGAGAAAGCACTGTAGGCTCCCAATTATGGAACCACCTTGGCGGGTTGCAGGTGTAGATTCATCCAATCAGTTAGGGATGGATGTGGATGCACTTAGGGAAGGATGTGGATGCAGTTAGGGAAGGATGTGGATACAGTTAGGGAAGTGAGCATCAGACTCACTCATACCTTACTGTGAGGCTCCACGTGCCCTGAGGAGTTAAGTGTTAACAGTAGCATGTGTTGTTAATTAAGGACTAGCATCGGAAAATTTTTAAAAGGCCTCTGATTCAAACTCACATTTTCAAAAGTCCTCTTCTAGCCACAAGAAGACCTTGTAGACAGTGGGCATGAGGTTGAGGCTGGAGGAGACCAGGACTCTGAATGTTACAAACTTGTAAGGCCAGGCCCTTAGAGGGCTGTACCACAGAGCCCACATGGCTGCATCCAGAGGAGCTCATGCTGACCTGAGAGATGATACCAGCAGGACCCTCATCTGTAGCAAATAACCAACCCAATGCCACATAGCCCCTGGGCTGCCAACAAACATCCATTGCTGGATTTTTGCTTTTTTTTTTTTTTTTAATGTTTTTGCTAAATGAGTTTTATATAAAAAAAGAGAAAAAGACTAATTTTATTCACAGTCACTTAACAGCTGGTGGCTGCTAATTGTCATCTGTTACATTGGGCATCAGAATGTGGCATCAGAAAGCCTGTCCATCTGTCCTTAGCTCTGTCAGGATTCCTTATGCTTCCTGTTCACAGTCTACCCCCGGACCAGTTTCCCAGAGCCAGCTTATGTCTCCTGGCTCTCAAGACAGGTTTCTTGGGGAAAGAATGATGGAGGGAACAGAAGGGCATGGCAGGGCCAAGGGTAGCTTTTTGAGATATGTATGTCACCCAGAAAGCCAAATGCTTCCAACTCGGACTCCTGAGAAGTAGGATCATGGGTGTGCCCACTATGACCAGCCACTGGACATTGAATTCTAGTTCAAGAAGTTTCATTGGCTGAAGAAGTACAGTCACATAATTTCAAAGTAGGAGCCTGAGGACACTATTCTCCATACGGCTGAATCAGCCCAGTACCTCAGATTGTGTGTGTGTGTGTGTGTGTGTGTGTGTGTGTGTGTGTGTGTAGTGAAGACACATACAAATACCCACCTTCCCTAAGCTTATCCTCTCCTGCAAAATGAGAATACACAACATAAAGGAGGATCTATCCATAAAACTATACATCAAGGTGCTAACGGCTTCTACAGTGGGGTGATCAGAGTTAATATACCTTATTTGTGTTGAACTGTGTTTGGTAACATTCCTATAGAAATATAGAATGCAGAAACATGGATGGTTTGTCTTGTCCGTGTGTATGTTTGGTGTGCATACGTGTATGCATGCATGGTTGCATGAGTGTGGATGCACATGTATTTGTGTGTGTGCGTGTGTGTGTGTGTGTGTGTGTGTGTGTGTGTGTAAGTATGAAGTTGTCAGGTGGCTTCCTTGACTGCTTCCCACTTTATGTACATAGATGTGGTCTCTCCCTGAACTGGAAGCTCACACGTTTGGCTTTTCGAGCCAGCCAGCTTGTCAGCGATCTCCTCTACCTCTACAGTATAGGGAGTGCAAGCAACCACTGTGCCTGGCCAACTTTGACATGGGTTCTGGGGCTGTGAACCCCACTCCTCATGCCTGTAAAGCCAAGGCTTTAGCCATTAGGCCGTATCTCTAGCCGCCACCCCTCCCTTTTTGGGTGTTGTTTTTGAGACAGATCTCCCTGCTGGCTGGCATCAGAGTCGCTATCCTTCAGCTTCCGCCTCCCCGTTGCTAGGATCTCGGGTGCACCACCCTGCCCATCATGCACGTCTACAATAATAAATAAAAACAACAGATTTCCAGGTAACATGGGAGGCCAGAAACTGCCTCTAGATGGCCCGGGTGAGGAGAAGAGGAAGTTCAAGACAAAGCCAACTTTTGCCAACAGAGAACAGAGACGCCTAGGGAAAGTTGAAAAAGTCGTGGAGCACAGCTGGGAAATACAGGCAGAAAGCCAGAAAATGCACGAAAATGTAAGCCAAGCCAAACACAGATGCAGCCACACAGGGTGGTACCCAGGGGAAGAACCTGAAAATCCTACCCTAAAGACAAGCCCCTGGCTCTCGGGGACCTCAGATTCAGTTGCAGGTTTTGAGGTAACGAGTTGTCTGTAAAGGAATCCCGTATTCGCCCTGTGTCGGGGACATTCTTGGTTGTCAACTTGACTATAGCTAGACTTAACTAAAACTCATGCGGCTGGGAAGACCCACCCTAAATCAGGCCACTTCTGGTGGCAGCCTATCTAAAGGACGTGGGAAAAGCAAGCTTCTGCTCTCTGACTTCACTGTCACTGGCAAGGTCATCCACCACTGCCATGAGAGCCCTCTTTGGGATTCTGGTGTATACTGAAGACCTCTGCGACACCCAGTCTCATGAACTGAACAACTACAATCTAGTCCTGGATTCTTGGACTAGCCATTGGGAGATGGTCATTGTTGAACTAGCTGGACCACAGTCTATAATCCTCTTTAGATAGATAGATAGATAGATAGATAGATAGATAGATAGATAGATAGATAGATAGATAGACAGACAGACAGATGAAGATATATATAGATAACAGATAGACGGATGGCTAGAAAGACAGACGGATATTCATTCCGTCAGTTCTGTTCCTCTAGAGACCTCTAGTATACCCTCCAAGTCTTGGTGGGCAGTGGCCGAGTGCTATCTTGAGAGAGAGACTTTCAAACTGAGCTACCCTATGACTCTAAGAACAGGAAAGAACCAAATAATGGAACCTGAATTTAACCTGACAAAGCCCCAGTATAAGAGACAGCCCTGAGAGGCAGTTTTGAAGAACCAGAGGGATGGATGCACACAGGGAACCCACAATAAAAGGTAGCTCAGCCTCAGTAGGCCAGGACACACACTTCATCTGAGAATAACCCGAGAGCAGCACAGCCCGAGCCTAAAGGCAGTGTATGGACCAACCTCAGGAGGCAACACGCTGTTCACGGCTAAAGAGCCCAGAACTCTGAAACTCCAGCAGAGTGCTTGACACCCAACGCTATGCCCCCCCATCAAGGTTGTACAACACTTCTGGAATTTAGAAGGACCGAAGCAAGTCCTCGGCCCACGGAGAACGGATGTGGAGGTGCCTTCCACACTCCCATGGATGGCACTTGAGAGACATACGACCACCACCTCCACCACCGTTGCCACCACACCAGTTAGAATATCAGCCACCCAGTCTGCAGTTGCCATGGAGAAGGCTGCCCAGCCCACAGACTGCAAAGGTAAGTGTGGCCTACGGAGGCTCCTGGAATGAAAAGAAGGGCTGCTGGTGTAAGCACAGCTCAGGCCTCCCCGGGACACTTGTCCTCATGGCCTCCACGCCAGCACACCACTGCAAAGGCAAGACTTCACAAGCCTACCTGGCCAGACCCCATGTGTAGGACTGGCAGTGTCCAATCTCTGAGAACCCAGAAACAAGTCTCTCTCTCTCTCTCTCTCTCTCTCTCTCTCTCTCTCTCTCTCTCTCTCTC
>NC_034609.1:14979014-14994507 GCF_900095145.1 Mus pahari
TCTCTCTCTCTCTCTCTCTCTCTCTCTCTCTCTCACACACACACACACACACACACACACACACTCCTTTTATCTTAGTCTGGACATTTCTTTTGATGCTTTTTATTTTTTAACCACACTTTTCATAGTATGTATACTGTATTGTATCAAAAAAGCAAACTATGGTGTTTCTTTCTTCTCTTCAGGTAGTCTGATGATTTTACACAATTTTTGTTGTTTGGAAATATTTTTTTCTTTTTCCATTTCCTTCCCCAGCTCCCCCTATACTTCCTATTTTAATTTCTACTGTGCTTTTAGCACATGATTCTGTCATATTTGTTTTTATTTTTTAATTTCTTGTATTTTTTAATTGTTTTGGTTGTTGTTGTTGTTTTTATGTCTTTCCCTGTTCTTGTCATCTTATTCTGTTCTCTTCTCTCCACAGTATTTCTTCCCATCTCTATTTCATCTCTCCTATTTAACCCCGCCTCTCTGGTTTCCCCTCCCCTGACCGCATCCTTCATCTCACATCCTTCATCTTGCACATTTACTATCTCAACATTTGCTTTAAGAGCTTTGCCTTTACCCTACATAAAATGTGAATCTTAGGTAAGATTCCTAACTGACAGCAACAGAATCTCCGTGGTTGGACTTCAGAAAAGCCTACACTAGAGGCTGGGGAGCGTGTAGAGAGCCTGGAGTGGAGGTCAGGATTAATTGTTGCTTCTGGCACTGCTAATGAGAAAAAACACCTCGACACCTTTTCAGCCGTTACTACATTCTGCTCAAAATTCAAATTCTAATCAGTACGGAAGCTCTGCAAGAGACTACAATAGAAATACTGGGTAATTCAGCTATACCACTCGGGCATGCGTAGCCAAAGGAACCCAAGTCAATACAAAATATAGATGTCTATGAAGCACTACCCACCATACCCAAGACAGGCACCTGGTCTAACTAGCCAAGCAAAACAAGCCAGATTACTTGTTAGAAGGATAACTTCTACATATTTTCTCTCATATGCAGAGTTTAGGGGTGTGTGAGAGTGTGGGTTAGGGGTCGTAGAATGTGACATGAAAGTGAAAGGATGATGAAGGGGGCAGTGGAAGACAGACAGGAAACAAGAGAGTGGCAAAGACGAGCAAAGATAATAATCGCATATAAAATGTCAGCATAAAACCGTTGGTTTGTACGCTAGTAGAAACTGTTTATGTGCAATTCAAATTCCTACCACAGAGATCAGAATGCACAAGAAAGGTCTGTGTCAGCCTCAGACAGAATGAGTGCAAAGGAAGGGAATAAGGTGTGTCTTGCCTAATACCTTCCCCCGAGGCTTCATCCAATGGACAAGAGTTTTTGTGACTCCTTCGAGAAAAAAAATCATGGTATCACAACTGCATAGGAGTGAGTGGCCACACCAGAGGAGCACAAGGGAAGGAGGAGGCAGCTTATTCAGGGGCAACACTGGAGGTCCAGGCAAGCACCTATGCTAGCTCATAATTAGTGGGCAGTGTTTATCTGTTTTGTAATATGAATAACTTTTGAACTTTATATTCCCAAATCAAGGTCAAATTTAATGCAATTTCTAGTTCTAGCAGGAGTAGAGCAACTCCTATGAGATGGATCTACTTGCATATGGCAGACCGATCCTCACAAACTACAAAACAAATTACTTGGGGACATTTGAAAAAAAAAAAACTATAAAGAGATGATAAGTAGATGGATAGATAGATATGTACATAGAAGAAAAGATAAGATAAGAGAGATGGGTGAGTGGGTGGATGGGTGAGTGGGTGAATAGATGGATGGATGGCCAGACAGATAGATGAATAGATAGATAGATAGATAGATAGATAGATAGATAGATAGATAGATAGATAGATAGATAGATGAGTATATAGATGATAGACAGATGACTATGATAGATAAATAGGTATATAGATAGGTAGGTAGATAGACAGACATACAGACAGATAGATGATAGACAGATGACTATGATAAATTGGTATATAGATAGGTAGACAGACAGACAGATGATAGACAGACTGATGACAATGATAGATAAATAGGTATGTACATAGGTAGACAGACAGACAGATGATAGACAGACTGATGACAATGATAGATAAATAGGTATGTACATAGGTAGGTAAGTAGACAGACTATCAGGAGATGATGTCTGTTTACTGAAGAAAATCCTAGATGTAAAGTAACTGAATCAGCATGATGAGGGCTGGGAACATCAGAAGACCTGAATTCAATGGACAACAATGAATTGGTCAGACAGAGGGAAGGGAAACATGTCTTCTCATTATTGTCAACCAAGTATAAAGAAAGATTCTAATTCACCCTCTTTTTTAAAAAACACATGAGAGCCTAGAGGTCCGCAAGGCCAGGGGAACTCTGAGACTAACAATCTGGAGGCGAGGATGAAACTCACCCATCCACCACTCAGGCCGCCCTCCTCCCAGCTCCTCCCTTCCAGCCCTTGAATCCTTCAGCAAATAACTATTCTATGACGAAGCCTCAAGACCACCTCAATGAGAAATTATAGCTTCCAAAGGAGCCATTATCTGACTTGTGTGCATAAAATACAGGTAAAATGCTAAACGAAGACCACATGCACACACATTCACACAAACAGAAAGATACACATGCATGCACTTGTGCACACATACATACACATGCACACACACACACACACACTCACACACACACACACACACACACACACACACACACACGCACACATACCAGCTAGAAGCCAGTAAAACTGATGAGCACCATTTCTCTCCAGGGTCCAAAATTCAAAGAAAAGATACTCTCTATGAAGCAAGACCACAAAGAAAAGTTGGAAGAAAAAACTAGCAAGGTAAGAAAAGGAAGCTAAAAGACTGTCTGGCAGAGTAAAATGTAGGAGGCAAAGGCGTGGCAGCACTCACCTATCATCCTAGAATTTGGGGTGCTCAGATAGGAGGACCCAAGTTCAAGGTCACTCTGGATTACATAATGAGTTCGAAGCCAGCAAGGACTGCAATGCAAGACCTTGCTTAAGTAAACAAACCAACAAAATGCCACAAGAGAACTTTGGGGGGTAATCACTGGGTCCCTGTCTCACTGGGGAAGTGGAAACAGTCATGTGTGTTTATAAAGATCATCCTGCTAGTCAAGTCGATGGTACATGCCTCTAGTCACAGCACTCGGGAGGTAGAGGCAGGAGGACCAAGAGTTCAAGACCAATTTCAAGTACATAGTGAGTTTAAGGCCAGCCTGAGCTACATGGGACCTTGTTTTTAAATAGAAAGAAAGGAAGGAAGAGAGAGTGGGGGAGGGAGGGAGGGAGGGAGGGAGGGAGGGAGGAAGGAAGGAAGGAAGGAAGGAAGGAAGGAAGGAAGGAAGGAAGGAAGGAAGGAAGGAAGGAAAAGAGAGAGACAGACAGACAGACAGACCTCATCTATTACCTGCCTATACACTTCAAATGATCACATCTTACTAAAGGGACATTTCTATTTTGACAATATTCTTTAAAAAAAGATTGAATTTTCCAAGATCTCAGGGGAAGCAGGAATCATACAAATACATAAGCATAAAGAAAATGCTACAAAGTAAATGACACCTCTGTCAAGGAGGAGAGGCAGGGGACATAAAGGACAGTAGAGAGGAGAGCAGTGCTGTGGCCACCCTGAGAAGAGAGCTTCACAGACAGACAGGCCAGCCTGAGACACCTCTGCCTTCCCATAGCGGAGATGGGGATAACAGCGTCTCAGTAAGATGTCTATGCCTATCTGCTACAATGTTTGCTCATCCTGATTTGCTTAGCCAAAAGTAGCCTTTTAAAATTACTATTAAACACATAGAAAGGCCCTCAGAGGCCCTGGTGCCTCTTTTACTGACACTGCCCACAAAGGTTAAGTCCTACCAGAGCTGACATCAAGGTTTCTGAATGCTTTGCTCTAACAGGGAGACTGTGAGTAAACAATCCACGCCCTTCATAGAAAATATTTACAGCCATCCCATTTCCATCATAGAAAATATTTATAGGCATCCCATCTCCATCTCTTGTGGAGTCAACAAGGCCACATTCTAAACCAAGAAAGAGAAAACAGTAGGCTGGGTGGGGGTATTGTTTCTAAATATTCGGATTCAGCTTCCCAACATCCCAGAAACTCCATCACCTGCAGAGAAGGCCATGGCTGCCACGACCTAGCCATAATCTCCAAGTTCATCCATCTCAGATGAGCCTGGGGCTACCTACTACTGTAAGCTACCGGGCAATGCTCCAGAATGCATTCTGGCTTCAAGAGCATGCACAGTCGTCACAAGGAGGAGGGCAGACTGCCATGCAGTCATTGTCTGGAGGACTAGAATTTAGCCAGTGAAGGCCCAGGCTAGATGGGTGAATGCTCAGATCTATGTCTTGTGTGGGGAAGGCAGAGGTATGCCTGGAGCAGTGTTCCATAGATCCCTTAATGGACTTAAAAATAATAGCCCTCTTATATTAGCCACCTTTGCCTTCCTGCATTACTGCCCTCTCCCCTTCTGGTGCCTCTTGGGAGTCCTTGTGCCAAGAGTTGAGACATAGCTATGGTAAGATACTGCCCATGGACCATCTACAGCATGCACATGCCTCCTCCCCCAAGGCTCAAGGGATATCTCAGAATAGACGGCAGAAATAGTTGAAGAGCCAGAGGTCAGGGAGAACCAGGACAAACCAGCCCATCATCTGGACATGACAGTTCCCCCACGTTCATGAATTCACAACAGATGTGGTTGCCACCTGCACAAGACCAAACCAGCCAACCTAACATTTCTCTGCTAGGAAGAGGCTGTCGGCATCAGAAGGCTGTACGTGATTCTCTCTAATTGCAAAGAAATATGGGCAGACATTAGTAAGTGTGCACTAAGATGAAATCCAAGTTTTAAAAAACATGTGGATTATTCCACCTAACAAAAAGACTGTGTGAAAACCCATAGAATAAACCAACAGGAACATTCAGGATCAAAAAGCAAGGCTTAAATTATATGTGCCATTGCAGTAAAAGAATGAAAAGATTAAAATGCATCAAAAACAAACTAATAGAATAATCAAATGAATCTGAGGGAATCAAAAGGCAAGATCAGCTAGAAATGCTGGTCCCACCTGACATCCCAGATACTCATGAGACCAAGGCATGAAGGTCTCATGTTCAAGGCCAGCCTGGGCATATTAATGAGACCCTACTTCAAGATACAAGGTAAGAAAAGAGAACATAGGTCAGTGGTAAAGAGCTTGGCCAGCATGTACAAGGTCATGAGCTCAATCTTCAGTATTGCAAAAATAAAATTAAAAAAAAAATTAGTAATGGCTTAAAAGCAGAGTTATAACAAGAGAATAAATCTGAAACCCAATTTTTTAGAAACAAAAATAAAGGTTGAGAGAAATGGTTCGGTGGTTAAAAGCACTGAGTGCTCTTCCAGAGGACCCAGGTTCAAGTCCTAGTACCAACACGGCAGCTCACAACTGTCTGTGATGCCAGTTCCAGAGGATCTGATACCTGCGCTGCCTCTGCAGGTGCCAGACACACATGCAGACAAAACACCCAAGTACACAAAAACAAGTAAGCGAAAATTTAAAGCTCATTTATAAAGAAAGAAACCACAATAAAGTGAGTCTGCCCCGGGGTGTTCTAATAAATAAAAGAGGAAAACAGAATATGTTAAAACATTTATTAAATTTCAAAAGCTATTATGAAGACAATAATAAAAGAGATCATTCAAAGGAGTCTAAGACAGCATTTTAATTTCAGCTCAGAGGCTGAAATGGAACAGGCAATTTCCTAAAACCTTTAATCACAGCTGACCCAAGACAAGGCAAAAGTCCAAACACACTGATGTTAGAACTAATTTAGAAAGTCATCAAGGAGTGAGCCACCTAAAATATAAAAGACCCAGACAGAAACCTGGAGGGGAAGTGTTGAGCCTTGAGGCCCAGCTCAATCACTCTGACCACTCCTTCAACTACCAGGTTAGTAACCAACGGTCCCGGCTTCTTCTTGCAAAGCTGGCGCCAACTTTCCCATCCAAACTTAACATAGATCACATATTACAAACTAACTCTCACTTATGAATAGTAATGCAGAAGTGTTGAATAAAATATCAGCACTTACATTCTGGCAGCGCGCTAAAAGAATAATATGCCAAGATTTAAGATGCAAAGACCGATCATTAGGGCTCACTACAGCCACATGTCATGTTAGAAAAATAATAGAATCATCTTCAAAGACGCTGGTAACAATGATGGGGAGGGGGAGGAACAGTACTTGGTCTTAGCTAGGAAAAAAATACCTATTAAAATATGAGAAAGTAGATGTGACTTTAATATGACTTCTTCAGACATACATAAAGAAAAACTCATCAGCATGTATACCAGCGAATTATCATGACATTCCCATTGAAATCTGGAATAAAATACGATATCCACTGCCACCACGCTATCTAACATTGTTGTAGATGCTTAGGAAGCCGAATAAACCTGATATTTAGAACTGGGAAGGGGAAGGACAAATAATGATTATGTGTATCTGATGTGATTGTTCATCTATGAAACCTGAGAAGATCAACAAAGAACCCCCGGGAAGAGAGAGAATAGAATAAAATATTTATATTTCACATATAGAGAACACCTTCCTATTTATAAATATCCTAATTAGAACGCATAAAGAAAAATGACTCACAAATGAGAGGTTTTTTTTAAAAAAATGAAGCGGGTCTTGGAGAGTCGCTCAGCAGGCGAGGACTTGCTCAGCCAGCATGCCACCCTTGGTTTCAACACCCAGAACCTCATGAAGAACAAAACTAGAAAATGTGTTGTATCTACAAAAAAGAAAATATTGAGAATATTAAGGCCCAGCAGAGGAAAGGGTAGGAAAGCTCAAACGAAAAGGAAACTCTGCCATTAGAAGAGTTTAAGCATTGTAACAACGCCATTTTGTTTTAGGTCAACAAACTCCTAGAGCTCATATAGTTTCATTAAAATGTTAATGGAATATTCCTTGAATGAGTGAAGCTTCTTCTAAGAAAATATGACAGAAGAATAAATTAAAGAAATTTGGTCCAGGTGCACAGAACGGTCAGGAAAGACGAGAGAGGCTGGAAGTGAATCCAGAGACCTGTGAAAACCTACAGGGTTGAGGAAGTAGAGAGAAGGCGTTTTCAAGGGGAAACGTTGTAACAGCTGGCGAGGCATCTGAGGATCACCACCCTGGGTCCTACCTCACTTCTTACCCACCCAGCACCGAGTAAATGTTGAGTCGATGGGGCGTATAATCTGACCAGGGGCTTAAGCAGTGAATACACTGTAAGGAACCATGCTACAAACCCTAAAATCCACAAGCAAAACATTTTAGGCATCCAAGGAGGAAGAAAAGGAGGTCAGGAAATAAGGGGTTGAGCAAAAATTAAGAGTACCTCAAAACTCTATAAGCTAACTGGAAACTATGTTTATAAGAGCTTGAAGAGAGGTATCCTGAAAGCCGGGCGTGGTGGCGCACGCCTTCAATCCCAGCACTCGGGAGGCAGAGGCAGGCGGATTTCTGAGTTCGAGGCCAGCCTGGTCTAGAGAGTGAGTTCCAGGACAGCCAGGGCTACACAGAGAAACCCTGTCTCGAAAAAAAAGGGGGAGGTATCCTGTGTAATTGGATAACGCTTCTTCTAGAAGCCACAGGTTTGTAAGAAGATCCAGTGTCAAACGATGGATACCTCTTCATGCGTTTTTTGAAACCTCAACGGCTCCCCAAAACAATACAGACTGTTTTCACTGCTCTTATTTGCCACTAAGAACCAGACGGTATGAGAACCAGGATCTATTGCTGAAGGAAGCCCATGGTTTGGATATGGTACACAGGAATGTAGCCGGAAGTGAGCAGGAAACATCCACCTTGCTGACTAGAACCCATATCTCCAGAAGTGCTGCGCAGAGACTGGAGGGAAGAACCCATCACCAGCCTCGCCCAGCTGCGAACTCATTATCACTGCCACACAGAATGTGACCTCTGCAGCAAAGGTGACATGCCTGCTTTCCGATGGGACTTGGGTCCCCACTCCATGGAAGGAAATACAAGTCTGTTGCTGTAAAACAGGCCAGCTGTGGCAGGGAAGGTCACAGGGCCACTGGCGAACCCGCTACTGATGCTGTACCGCATGGACGTGAGGTTAAGCTACCTCCTAAGATTGACATTTAAATACAGACTGGTGCTGTTCTCCAGCTGGGTCACAGCTTCTTTTGGCTGTGGACAATGGTGAATCAAAGAGGAACGGGCTGCTAAGTACTCAGTCTTACAGAAGACTTGTGTACCACCCCCTCCAAGACCCAAGGGACATCACAGAAGCGAGGGGGGCAGATAAATGTAAGAGCAAGGCGCTTGGGAATAGTGCTATAAAATACCATCTTCTGGCTCTGGCATGGCCGTTGCGGTCATGAGGGTGCAGAAGCTGTGGCTACAGAAAGACCTGCAAGGAAAGATATAACATGGAAGGAGGAAGCAGATTGGTTGGGAAGCAGAAGGTGCTAGCTGGAATGGGGGAGGGGGAATAAGGGAAGACAATGGGGGGGTGAACTTGATTGTAATACACGGCATACATGAGTGAAACCATCAAAAAGAAAACAATGTTTTTAATTTGGTGCTACAAAACTGTACAGTGTTCACACATTATTATTATAAAATAAAATTTAACAAAACTGGAAAAGGGTAAATGTGATACATGTACCAAAATCGTGCCTAATACAAAATGTTCTTGTAAGTTAGTTAATGAGAAAAGTTCATGTACACCCACACAACACACACAATAAATAAGTGGGCATGAAATACATAAGACAGCTCACAGGGTGAGTTATTTATAACATGTGCATATGTATCTTTAAAAATACCCAGAACATGACTCATAATTATGAAAACTTAATTAAACCACTTAAGATACAGCATTATGCTTGGTGTCGTGGCACATACCCAGCATTCCGGAGGCTGAGGAAGGAGGATCATAAGTTCAAAACCAGCCTGTGCAGCACAGTGCAACTGTCTAAATAAAAGAGCATCCGTGCGCTGTCTCACAATTGTGGACCAGAGCCCAGCCCAGATCTCCGGTGCCAGATGGACACAGTGGCCCTCCTGTAATCCCAGTGCTTGGGAGGCAGGGACAAGGGACTTCCTCAGAGCAAGCTGGGTAGCCGAGCTAGCTGAATTGGATTCCAGCAAGAGACCCTGTCTCAGTATATCAGGTGGAGCACATATAACTGAGGAAGACATCTACTTCTGGCCTCTAAACACACACACACATGAAAACATACATATACATTCATATATACCACACACGATAATAAATAATTTATTTCATTTATACAATATATTTTGATCATATCTTTCCCCTCCCTCAACTCTGCTGAGCGCCCCCCTCAACCCAGCAAACTTTATGTGTTCCCTCTCTCTCTCAAAAGAAAATACACAGAACAACCAACAACAAAATCCCACAACGACCCACTAAGACAAAAAAAAAAATCCAAAATAAAACAAAAAAGTATACACACACACACACACACACACACACACACACACACACACGATGGAGTCTGTTATGATCTGACCCATAATCCTGGGCGTGGGGCCTACCTTCGGTGTGGTTGATATTCCCGTGTCACTCCTTTGGAGAAAACGGATTTACCTTTTCCCCACGGATATCAACTACAGCAGCTTCTCGTCAACCTGTGCAGGTCTTTTGCATATAGCCATCTCCTCGATGAGCTCGTATGTGCATCAGTCCTGTAATAAATAATGTTTTAAACACAAAAACATTTTAACCTCTTAGATTAACAAAAATATTGCTAGGAACTCCCCTGCTCATATACTACCAATAGGTATGTCGATTGATACAAATGGAATATAGTCTCCTAAAATTTTAAACATGTGCAGCATTGACCGAGGCAAGTTTTCATTCTAGAGCCATGCCCAAAACTGCCCCCGTGGGTTTTACTGCACATGTGTTCAAAGATAAACATACAGCTGAGCTTGAAAAACTAAACACCACTCAAGATGATGACAAAAATCAACCTCCTCGAGCAAACAGAAAGGGAACTGAAGAACACAATTCCACCTACATGAGCACCAGAGAGTGAGATCCTTAAAATGAACGGAACCAGGTGAAAGACACATGCTGAAAAGGGGAAGCGAACACAGAGGCATCAAAGGACATTTGCACTCAGGAAGCAGAAGACCTACTGTGTCATTAAAATACCAGTGCTGCCCAAGCCGACCCACATCCCTAAGATGCCTACGCCACCCAAGCCACCCTGCGCCTCTAATGGCGTCCTCAACAGCAGCATCCAGGGTGATCTAACATAAATAGAAAAGCCAATCCTGAAAAACATACAAATTCTCAAAGTGTCCCAAATAGCCATCAGCCCCAGAAAAGCAGAGCACAGTTCATGCTCTTCGATACTAAAAAAATTATAGGGCAATAGTGATCAAGCCAGCATGAGGAGGACAAACAGGAATGACAACCTCAGCGCCAAACGCACCAGTTTGCATACCAAAAGAAGGAGCTTTTAAAAAGAAGGAAACACCAGAAGGTAGAAATGTTGAGAAAGAAAGAAAAAAAAAAAAAAGCTTGGTCAAGTCAGGTGTGGTAGCACAAAGAATAGAACATTTGGAAGACAGGGGGATCACAAGTTTGAAGCCAGCCTGGGCTATGTAGTAGGTTTGAGGCCAATATAGGTTACAGAGTAAGTCTATGAATGAATGAATGAATGAATGAATGAATGAATGAATGAATGAATGAATGAACAGTACATTTTAAAAGAAATAGGCAAGAGGAATAAAACAGAAATAAAGTGAAAGTATAGCTCAGTGGTTAAGCACTTATCTAGCACTCCCAAACCCCTGAGTTCAAGCTACCGAACCATAAATATAAATCAAGAAAGAAAGAAAGGAAGAAAGAAAGAAAGAAAGAAAGAAAGAAAGAAAGAAAGAAAGAAAGAAAGAAAGAAAGGAAGGAAGGAAGGAAGGAAGGAAGGAAGGAAGGAAGAAGCAAGCAAACAAACAGAAGACATTTATATGCAGTACAGTAGTTATGCACATCTATGGGGCTGAAGGAGAAGAATCCAGGGTTCAAGGACAGCCAGGGCTGTACAGTGAGTTCAAGAGCAGCCCCAGTGACATAGTAAAACACTGTCCCAAAAGAAAGGAAGAAAAGAAGGGAAGAATGCAGGGAGGGAGAGGAAGGGAGAGAGGAAGGGAGGGAGGAAGGGAGGGAGGGAAGGAGAGAGGGAGGTGAGGGGAGGAAGGGAAAGAAAGAAAGAAGGAAGGAAGGCCAGAAGTGTTCACTGTGGAAAGCAGTGTTTTTAACAACCTGGATATCTACACACAGAAAAAGTAAAGTTGAACCTACTATATACCATGTCCCCAGATGTACACAAAATAGATCAATGGCCTAACTGTAAGAACTAAACTATAAAACTTTCAGAAAAAAAAAAAAAACAAAGAAACACTTGATGATGATAGATCTGACAAGAATTTTCCTGATTAAACACCAAAATACCAAAAAAATAAAGAAATGAAAACAACAAAAAACAGCAAACAAACCAACAAACAAATCAAAAAACTGGACTACAGCAAAACTTGATTGCATCAAATGATAAAGTCAACAAGGTGATAAAGCTGCTTGCGGAAGGAGAGAAGCATCTTCAAACCTGACAAAAGGCAAACTCCAGGAACCCGTCAGCTCCTCAACAACACGGAAACAAGCAAGGGAGGGGTCAGTGGTACAGTGCTTGGCCGGCGTGCACACGGTCCTAAATTCTATTCCCAGCATCTCGAAAAAATGGGCATGGGACTTAGAAAATTCACAAAAGATAGAGTGTAAGTGTCGAACAAGCCTATGACAAGCTACCCATTAGGATATAAATGGATATTGTAATGATAAGCAAGGAAAATGGATAATACTAAGTATTGACAAGAATGTGAAGAAATTAAAGACTAGAAAGATGGCTCAGAGGCTGAGGCCCCTTCCCGGGGGCCTGCATTAGGTTCCTAGCACCCACATCACCCTCTAACTCCAGCTCCAGAGAATCTGCTGACCTCTTCTGTACTCTGGGCACTGCACTCACATACACAACACACACAGGGCCGCATACATATACACAGAATGAGAAACAGAAATAAAATCATTTTGACAGAATAGGGAAACATTAGGAAGAACGTGTGCTAATGGTAGATATGTAAAAGGCTGTAACTGCTATGGAAGACTATAGTCTTTCCTCAACTACCAAAAACAGAATCACTGCACAACACAGGAATCCCACTTCTGGGTACAGAGCCACATGAACTGAAACGAGGCTTCCAAAGAAATATCTGTATGCCAATTCACAACAGCCAAAAGATGCAAGCAACACAAATGCCTAGCAGTATATGAATGGGTAACATATGCCATATACCGTAGAATATTACTCATCCCTAAAAAGGAACGAAACAGACATACGTTGCAGTATAAACAAGCCTTGGGGACACTATCCTGGGTGAAATAAGCCATAATAAAAACAAATGATAGATCATAACTGTACCATTTCACTTTGAGATTATCTGAAGCCCCAAAGATTTTCAAAGATTCCTTTTCTAGGTCCAACAAAAAAAAAAAAAAAATGTTGCTCTCATCAGCACGTCGCCATCCCATCCTGGATAACTTCCTAAGTATATAGCACTTCATCCCACCCTCCCTGCTGCCCTGTAAGGTTGCAGAGTGTTTCTTACAGGAAACTGAAGCTCAGGAAAGTTAAGTAACTTGCCCAGCATCAATAATTGACAGAGTTTAGACCTTGGCCCACGTCCGAAGCTCCAAAGCTTAATGCAGTCAGGACATCTTCCTATCGCACGACTGCATCCTAGGGGGTGAGCTGTGGGCCTGTGGAGGGAGGGCAGGAAAATACAGGTGGGGAATATCTGTTGCTTTTGTTTTTCGGGAACTTCCACTGCACAGCATCCCCTGCACCTGAGCACTGCCCATCCATGTGTGATTTCAGGTGAATTAAACCAGACACGTGTGGCAGCCCCAGGGAACTACTGGAAGGTCTTATTGTATTAGTCATTTTCCCTGTCATCTTGAATTAGTGTCATATTAGCTTAATGCAAGACTAACATGATATAGAAATGTTAGCATATTACAGAACACTCAGTGTGTCAAGTAAGAACTTTATCACATTACTCTGATGTTTCAGAGAAGGTGGGAATGTGAGGGTGCCCATAAAAGACAGCGAATACCAAGTCCAAGTGGAAACCCCCAGTATGGCACTGGCATGGGAGAAGAGAGAGACCTATGCGGCTACCTGGCTCTAAGATATCTGATCTACTAAAGATTAGGGGACAAGCTGGCATTGCTTGTCATTTCCATGAGGATACCCTCTCCCCCAAATCATCCATGGGCAGCATATCTGAAGGGAACCCGTGACAAAGGAATCTCATCTTTGACTCAAAATGATCAGCTCTCTAGTTCTCGTATGGCACTGCAGCCTTGGGTGGTAGATTGCATCTCTTCTCTCGCTGAGTCAATGACTGGGCTCTTATCTTGGGTTTATTTACAGCTCTAGAGGTTCCACTGTGAACTTTGGGGGATTATCAAAGCCCTGGATTTGTACATAAAGTTATATGCACACAAATGACTTCTTATTTTTTTTCTCGGAAATTTTCCTTAGATTCTTGCAAATCAAGTCATTAAAAGCAGAACAGGGAGCTGGGCCTCCTGCACATGGTGGTAAGCCCAGCACTGGAGAAGCTGAGGCAGGAGGATCGCGGGTTTGAGGCTAGCCTAGGCTACATAATGAGACACTGTCTCATAAGCTTTATAGTAGATCAGGAAACATCAAGTTCAAGCAAGATAAGGGATGGCTGAGACCCTGAGTCCTAGCCCTAACCCTGCCATTGACTTGCCGGGTGACATCAGTCACAACTGCTTTATGTGTGGATTGCGTGATTGTGTTGTAAATTTCTTGAGTTTTTGGTAAGGACTAATGCAACTGTGTCTGGAAAGAACTTCAAGAAAGATTTTTTTTTTAATCCCTTTAAAAAACAAAACAAAACAAAACTCAGTTATCAATTCTCCTTTGAAAATTTATTTTCAGCTCCCAAGGGGAGAAGCCCAGGTGTGTACCAGTGCATACTGCGCTGATTCGGGATACCTGCATCCCACTAGTCCGTCCTCCCAGAAAGGAATCTCATTGGTGTATGGACTTTCTTGTCTCTTATAACAGTGAGCCCTTGGCTTCCTCCACCTCTGATAACATGGTAATTTCAGTGAACCAAATCCCAGTGGAGTAACCCAGACTATGATCCCAAAACATTATGAGCTACTCAAGCCAGAGAGACCAAGCCCGTGTCCGAGACACCACTCTCAAGCCAGCGAGAAGGTCTGAAGAAAAGAGCGTACAGCTCCATTATAAATGCGCCTTTCCCCTTAATTAAAAATCTATTAGCAAATTTCCTGATAGGCTGCTGGTATTTACAAATATAAACTAATAGCTATTTATTTGGATGTTTATACTAAGGCTCAAAAACGAGTTTTTCCTTGTAGTGTGATAATTGTTCAGATGGCTTCCTGCTGATTTAATTACTTCAATTAACGAGGATTCTGCAAGAGTTTCCCTTGGCTTTGGTTTCTCGGTGCCGTTATCACTGGAGTCTCATTGATTGTAGCTCGAGGGCCAAGCGGTATCTGTACCACTCCGTCTCAAACACCAGCACTGAGAGAGATGCAGTCGGTGGAGAGAGAAGAACGCAGAAACCAAGCTGCCTGCCTTCCGGAGCAGAGAGGAGGTTTCAGGCCCTGTACCACTGTGCTCAGGCTTGTTTGGTTCAAAGGTGCGTCTGGCCAACCCCCTCACCCCCATTTTCACCTCTTGCCTCCGTGGCACCAGTGATGGGCTACAAATGGTTAGGTGACGCCCAATGGGGTGACTGTAGCCCAACGAGAACCCCGACCCCAGAACCTTGTGTTGTCTCAGACTTCTCTGACATGGCCAATGCCTGAGGAGGATGCTTCTCCAAGAGAAGGCTTCATCTTGGCTCAGAGTCTCAGAGTTTCAATCTGTGGACAGCCGGGTGAGACAGAACGTTGTAACAGTGAGTGTGTGGAGGTTGGCTGGGTAGGGCAGAACACTGTGGCAGTGGGTGGAGGCAGAGTTGATCACCCTATGATGGGTGATAGAGAGGAGGGATCGCAGATCCGATATCTGTCATGCCCGCATAGGTGGGCCCATCTCCCACAGCTTCCCAAACCTCCTAAAGCGGTTCCACCACTGGGAACCAAGAATAGCACAGGAGGCAATGGCAGACATTTCATGTAAGTGTCTGATGTCCTGGTAGCTGTAAAGTATATCCACCAGTTCTGCAGCATGCCTTCCTTCAAGATAGCATCAAATTATTCTCTCTCCCTCCCTCTCCTTGCGCGCGCGTGTGTGTGTGTGTGTGTGTGTGTGTGTGTGTGTGTGTGTGTGTGTGTG
>NC_034609.1:14994537-14999803 GCF_900095145.1 Mus pahari
TGTGTGTATGTGTTGTGTATGTATGTGTATGTATATGTGTGTATGTATATGAATGTGTGTATGTGTGTATGTATATGTGTATATGTGTGCATTGTATGTAAATGTGTGCATATGTGTATTGTGTATGTGTGTATATGTGCATATGTATATGTGTATGTTATATGTATATGTGTGTGTGTTGTATGTATATGTGTGTGTGTGTGTGTGTGTTACATGAACTTAGCTTTAGTGTTGTGAGAAGCTCTATAGACAGGCCCATGTGACAAGGAACTAAGCTCTCCTCCTTCTGGGAACATTTGGGGTGAGCCCTTTGGATCTTCCAGGTCTAGTCAAACCCTCCAATGACAAAGCCAGGTCAGAACTTTTATTGCAGCCCCATGAGAATGCCAGAGGTGAACTACTCTCCTTCCATTAGCAAACCATGGCTAAGCTCATAGAATCTAGGCTCCTTACAGTAACAACTGTATGTACCTTCACAGTAGAAATATCCTCACACCAGAAACGGAGAAACACAGTGAACTAAAAGGAACCTTTTCAGAGAGTGCTAGCGACGTATGAAAAAAAAAAATCATACAAGGTAAGAGGAGAAATTATATAAGCAGCACAGGAGAAGCTTCCTTGAGATGGAGCGTCCCAACTGGGATTTAAAGATACAGGATACCTGGCGAAGAGAACTCTGGCTTAGAGAGAAAAGCAAGAGCTAACTGAATGAGTTAGGAACCGGCCTGGTGGTTTTATATTCTGAGCAAGGAGACAGCGTAAAGTATGAGAAAGTGTTAGACGAAGTATGCAAGGCCTCAAAGCCAAGGGAGCTGGGAGGTCTCCAGGGGACTTTCAGTAGGGGCGGCCATCTGTTGCACATCTCTAAAGGTGGTGCTGCCACAGGTGAGCATTAGGTGGGGAGCAAGAAAGAACCCCAGCAGGGGGCCTCGGTGCCTTTGTCAGGAGTCAATGGGCACAGCCAGCTAGGGGTAGAAGTAGTGAGAGCCTCCCCCAGAGCTAAGCCTGGAGTGTAGAATGGAGAGTATCGGCCAGGGGATTACATGGAGGTGAAGAAAATAAGGAGCCAGGAGGGAGTGTTCTGATCTGGGTTACAAACATCCAGGACCACAGTAGAGCTTGCAATCTGAGGTATTGACGAGTGTGTCAGAGCAAGGGTAAGTCCCACCTGTGAGCGAACAAAACCAGGCTTAGGGGCTCCCCATGGACCAAAAACAATTGGTGCATTATGTAAGATATGCTGTGTGAGCCTCAAAAAGTGACTCAATGGATGTCACTTCTTTGAGACCCAGGACAATTCTGGGTTAGTCTGGAGAGAGTGTGTGTCTTCCTTTTACAGATGAGGAAACCTGAGGCTCAGAAAAAGGCCATGGTCTGTGTGACATCGCCAGCCAGGAAGAAGCCATGCAGGTGCATGGACACAAAGGGGGATAGGGATGGGGCAGTTATTTGTGCTGTTATTCCCTGCATGTTCAGCATTCTTGCCCATCAACACACTCCACCGCTGTGACAACCAGACGACTTCCACCCCTTACCCTGCCCTATGCGATTCAGCTTCCCATCTCTATAATGAAATGTCCGAGATCGTTAACATAAGAGAAAAGCCCTGGCTCAGTTTTGAAGGCTGCTCATGATCCATTGGCCCTATTGCTTAGAGCAAAGCGGCACAATCTGGTAGAAGCCCCTGAGACAGCAAAACTGATCACCTCATCACCCAGTGGTCAAAGGGAAAGAAGGAGAGGCCATGGTTCCACTGCCCATTCATGAGCAAACCCCAGGGACCTAAGGACCAAGTCCTATGTCCCAGTAATGCCACCCTATGGGCCAAGCCATTAACACATGAGCCTTAACATCATATATCCTGACTACAGTATCCTTGAAGAGACATGCACACATGTCCACACACACACACACACACACACACACACACATACACACACACACCACACAATACCACACATGCACACAGACACACACACACACATATACACATACCCCATCCCATATCATGCCACATATATGCACCACACACACAGACACACACACACACCACCCCACACCATACACACACAACACACACACACACATACACACACACACACACACAAGTTCATGTATTCATGGAGGACCTCCTTCCATCAAACACTCACTGGAGGCTGAAGAAATGGAGAAGGATCAGACCTACTATCTAACCTTGAAGACTTGTCACTCAGGTAAGACGATTCATCCCCTACAATACCTAGCAAGATGTTGTAGAACGGTTGGTTCCTAGGCCTGCTACAGGAAATCCTTCCCACAGACAAGAAACAAACAGGAGTCTGATCCACAGACAGACCCACCGTGCAGAAGAGGATTGTGGAACTTCGGGCAAGATATTAAAATATTCTCATGGGCTGACCAAATTCTAAGCATTAGAGTTGATGAACGGCTTTATTGAATTTTGTGGATAAATATTTAAAGCTTTCCAGGGTTTGTGTAAATCACACCCAGCAGATGCACTTGCTCACAGCGCCATCTGCTGGTAGCTTCCAGTGTTGTGCAGAGAAATTAAAAGGCATCCAACCCAGAATCTGGTAGAGATAGGGCTATCATTGTCAGGTCGTCCCACCATAGGAGGTCCCAGTGCAGGTTGATGTGAAGGCACCAATAATCAGAAGCGGCGGAGCATCTAAGAGGAAAAAAACTCTAGAACAGCCTAAGGTGAACCAGCAGAGGATGGAGGCTGTAAAGAAGAGGCAGCAATTTCTTCTCAAAATAAACTTGGAAACACGGCATCCTCCAGAGGTCAAGCCACCCTCCCTTTGCTCCAGGAGGACTCCCAGCGGGCCAGGGCACTGGCAAGAGTGCTCATAGTCTCACAGTCTCAGGGCGCACACTGCCAGGATGCATTGTCCCACTGGTCAGAACACCTGAACCATGACACTTGTCACATAAAAGGTACTGCACAGCTCTTTAAAAATTATGTTGGAGGCAAATATTCTTTAGTGCCTGTTCTTATATGGTTCCTGGCTCCAGCTGTTAAATGTACGGACCTGGTTGGGAGTGAATATGGGAACCTTGGGGGGGGGGGAGAAAGAAAGAGGAGGAAGGGAGGGAGGGAGAGGGAGGGAAGGAGAGGGAGGGAGGAGGGAGGGATGAGGGAGGGAGAGAAGCAACTGTTTAAGGAAGGCAAGTGTGGAAAACTTTAGAACTAAACAGAAGGCAGAATTCTGCCAGGGAAAGAGGCAGCAGAGACGAGGAGCAGGGGGGAAGGGAAGAGAAGAACTAAGGGAGAGTTGACCAAAATGAAATATGCATGAAGTCCCATACGGAGCCTGTTGTTTGTAAGTTAATTTATACGGTAAAAATATAAAAAAAAAATAAAATGTTTTTAGGAAGAAGAAAAATATACTACCAAAAAGAATTATATAGGAGAAGCACATTTAATGGCACGAAAAGGGTTCAGACTATACGTTGTAAAAATTTCAAAGCAGAGTGTGTGAGAGAGAAGGGAGGCAGGGAAGAACAGGCATCACAATATTAACAACGTATCCGTAGTAGACAGACTATTTGACTGTTTTTATAGTTACGCTTCTAGATGTTTTCAAATTTTCACCAATGCGTGTGAACCACTTTTACTGAGAAGAAAAAAGATTAATTACCCCAAGAGTGGATGGATACGTCTGTCCTTCCACCAGCTGTGTGTGGCAGGTCACTTCCTGTGGCTGTACAGTCAGAGCAGAGGAAGCAAGGTCACACTGACAACAGTGGCCACAGCAGCAATTCCCAGGAGAGCCCCTTCCTGCTGAACTTAGCGGGGGTAAAGTGCCCAGTACTGTGTCTGGCACACAGTAAAAATTGAGTTAATATGAACTATTATTATTCATAATATTATTACTACTAAGGTTAACCTTTCCCCCAAATACACAGAACACTGCCTCATAGCCTAAGAAGAAAGATGAGAACAATGCATTGAAACTATCTAATCATACTAGAGAGTTCGTGGTAAAGTCAGACAAGAAGTGATACCCCGCAGGCTCCAATGCAAGCTAGGCAAGCTCCCCCTGGCCACAATGGAAAGAGATCCATTCGCTCAAACTCAACCAGGGGATATCCTCAGAGGGGTTTCACGGAGCCTAAACGTAAGAACAAAAGCACGCGGGGTCCCCAGAAATCTGAACAGGATGACCAGGAAGAATCAAGAGTCCCCTCCCTCTCTGTCCCACAATCCTCTCTTCTCTCTCTTTCAATCCGTCTTCAGTGACATTCTCACACTGAGTCCCCTGTGCGTGACAGCTGGCCAGCACAGCTTCGGTCTCCCCATCCAGGCTCCCGAATGGAGAATGAGATCTGACTCTTTGTTGTCGTGATTCCGCACCAGGTCACTCAGATCACCTAACCCTTGGCCTCCCAGGAGGTCGATTACCCTGGATCAGGCCCTCTGGTGCAACTAAGCTGGCCAAAGGCACTGGGTCACGTGGTATAAAGCGTGCCACTTCGAGTATTCATCTGCGGCTATGGTTAGGTCTCTGCGCAGAAGAAGACATTGACCTTTTGGGATGGAGCTTTCTAGAACAGAACTTACTGCCTTCCGTTTGCTTTGCAAGGTTTCCTATTCATCCTCGTAGACCCGCCCTGTGTTTTATTAGGGTTTGATGCTTGACTGTGTTGGGGGAAAGTCTTCCCCACCCCATAGGTTTGGTTTCTCAGGAAGCAGATTAATGTCCTCGATTATTTATCTGTTCTAGTGAAGATGCCTCATCTGGTGAAGTAGCTGCTTTGTGGCTAAGGTTAGAGAACTCCATTGCTATTCTCCAGAATCCATCTGGGTTCACAGAGGCCTGAGTTCTCCATTCATCAAAAATGAAAGACAATATAACTGGGGCCATCCGCTCAGCACACTTAGCTTCTGCCAACTGGCATTTTCTTCCATTTCCTTAGCTGACTCTTTACCATGCCGAAGATGCAGGGGCGGTGGCAGGAGAGGGACTGCTTTTCACTTACATTTCCCCACTGTGGCAATTCCGACCCACAAGAAAAGTAACACTCCAGGCTAGCTGTGAAGACTGTCCACCCCCTTACACACTTAGGAACTTCAGACGGGCCAGCCATGGTAAATCATTTATTCTTAGCCAGCTTGACATGCAGAGTGACCAGGTGAGGGCCAGGACAGTCTGAGCTACATAGTGAGATCCTGCCTCAAAAGAAAACAGAAAAGGGAGGGGGGAGGAAAAAATGGGAGGAAGAGAGTGACAGAGAGAAAGGGAGGGAGGGAGGGAGAGAGGGA
>NC_034609.1:15000049-15014695 GCF_900095145.1 Mus pahari
AAGAAAGAAAGAAAGAAAGAAAGAAAGAAAGAAAGAAAGAAAGAAAGAAAGAAAGAAAGAAAGAAAGAAAGAAAGAAAGAAAGAAAGAAAGAATCAAATATGACTACCGGATGGGTCTACACACACTGTGAGTTGTACTGTAGCCACAACTTCTTACATGGCTCCCTTCCATTAACAGAGGACCATAAGGACACTGTCAGCCAAGATCCTTTGCCCACCAGTCTCTGGAGTCCTGGGGCACCCTCTCACCACTCAGCACAGATCTACTCCTGTAGCTGGCCGAGTCTCCTTGAGGGGATTCACACACACGGAGCCTGGAGGAGTCACGACCGGTGTGTTTCTTTTGATGCTGCAAAGACATTCCTTCCCTAGAACTGCATAAAACCAGTTCTCACCTCCTATTTGAAAATTTGCTCACCTCTGGCAAAAGAAACGGGCAAGGAATGGCCCCTTTCTGCGGTAGTCGCTTGCCATCAGTCTCCCGACCACTCCGTCTCCTTTAGCGTCTCTTGACTAGGAGTCTGCTGGTTGTCTTCTCCCTGGGAACTGTCGTTTTCATAGTCACCGCAACAATTCTCTGAGGTAAACCTATTCTGTCATGATGCCACCTGAACTTGGCTCTGGCCTGGCGAGAAGCCACCACTGACCACACTTAGAGCGATGCGCCGTCCCTCTCACTAGCAAATATGCTTCCTTACTAATGAAGACCTCCTCCCACATCTTGGCACACAGTCACCTGATGCTGATTAGTGCCAACATTACCACCATTTACTATGGGGCTTCTTTTTCTATGCCTCTAAAGAGTCACCATAGCAATTGGACCACCATGTCTCCTGGGTCACTTCATCCTCATCTTTTCGTCCTCTTCTCTTCCTCACCTCTTCCTTACCTCTTAGCTTCTCGACATCACTACCATCTGCGTAGCCATTTTCCTTTGCATTAAAATTCCTTCATTTAAAACAGAGGTGTTTCTGTTCTCCTGGTTAGTTTTAAATGATTCCCCATTCAAATCTCCAGATTAAACCTCCCTGAGGGAGGAAGCCATCTGCTCTCCATCTTTGAGGTGTATAACTAAGCACCTGACATTTAGCAAATGCTCAGTAGAAGTTTGATTAATTTACCGGACAATGTTTACATAGAGGATAATATCTCTCCTTCCACATGTCTGCCATGTGTTTCATGAAAGGCAGCTCTTAACACAAACATAGTGACATACCATCCTACGAGGAAAAGAACTCGGAATCTCCCTATCTGCAGGAGAGGGCCTCTACATGACTTTTGAAGACAATGAGCTGGCCAATCTCCTTCCATGAGAACTGTGTTTGGACGTCAGCTTTGGTCCTTGGCAATTCGTAGCCCGTTTCCCAGACAAAACTCCTGTCCCAAGTCCAGCCACACTACCCACAGCTCCCTCCTCATCTCCATCCCTCTGGCTGGCTTGTGATGCTTCCTTTCTGCCATCTACTCTTGAGCTGTGGAAGATGCATGGCCATTTCCTAACCTAAGAGGGGGAAACAGAAAGGATATAAAGATGTCGTTTGTCCCAAATCCCAAAGTCATGGTGAAGCCAGGACAGAAGATTAGCTTACTTGATTTCTCCCTGGTCTTTTTTTTCTTCTGCCCTCCTTTCTGGAATCACTCAAAAGCGACTGCAGGTCTTTCTCTGCTACGTCTGAGGAAATGGATGCTTTGAGAAATAGCTTTGGGTTGGGCAATATACACTACTTTGAGTACTTAGTAATCAGACCTTCTGGTGGCTGGATGCTGAGTGGTTAAAGGGAAAGGGAGAGAATGGAACTTATAAAGTGGGGATTGTTTGGGGAGGGTTGAGGAAGGCAGGAGGGAAAGGAAGGGCAAGGGTAAAGAAGAAATGAGCAGCCTCTGCTCTCATACACTTCCAAATTAGGGCTCTGCCTTCTGAAGTATCTTGAAAGTTCTGTACATAAAATATAACACTGGGGCCAGAAAAAAAGAAATCAGGTTAATTCGGGTCGCAATAGGGCCAGTTCCAACTCTCACTGTGTGAGCAGAGAGAGGAGAGAGAGGAGAGAGAGAGAGACAGAGAGACAGAGACAGAGACAGAGACAGAGACAGAGACAGAGACAGAGAGAGACCTGCATCTTTCAGAAGTTACTGAGAGTCAGCCAGGGAGAAAAGGATACAGATCCGTGTGGCCTCCAAAGCCTACAATGCTTGCTCTCGTCCATAACAGAAAAGCACACTGGGAGTAAAAGTCGCTTTCTTTAGTGCTACAACCGAAGTACCCAAGAAAACAGCTTAAGGGAGAGTGGACTGTAGTGGCTCTCAGTTCCAGGGGATTCAGTGAGCATCACAGAGGTAAGGTCTTAATTCTGGGTGGACCGTTGGACGGGAAGTATAGAGTCAGTCAGTGATAGACAGAGATAAAGGATTCCCAAGCATCCTGAGACCCCTCCTGTACTTCCAGACCCTTTCAAATAGCACTGCCAGCCGGGCACCAAACATTCACTGCATCAGCCTCTTGGGGAGCCCTTCATTTCCATAGTGACACTGATTTCTAGCCTAACCTTAGAGAGTGTGTGACTGAGAGTTGGTCTATATTTACAGTCTCAGTGCTTGGAAAGCTAAGAGAAAAGAAGTGAAGTTTAAGCCCGTCTAAGCTACAATGTCACTCCCTTCTAAGCTACAATGTCACTCCCGTCTAAGCTACAATGTCACTCCCGTCTAAGCTACAATGTCACTCCAGGCTAGCATGGACAAGTTGGTGAGATCTTGTCCAAAAGAAAAAAAAAAAAAGTGACAAAATAATTCATGAATATCTGAAGACTGCCTTCCCTGGATGCGTTTCCCTCCCATAGGCTCAGATACATCTTCTGTGCGGAGCAGGCCTCTAACGTAAAGCTTGAACTGTACTTACGTGAATTCCGCTTCATCTCTTCAGGAATGGTTCAAAGCGTTGAGTCCATCCGGCATCTGTGCTTTCAGAACCCATGGGAGGAGGGACGCTCTTCCTCTTCAGAGCTGGAAGGTAAGGATGTAAGCCTGACAGCCCTGGGCTCCGTGAGGAGGATCCGACTCGTGCTAAAGAGAAAAACAGACTTGGTCTTCATCCCCGGACTCCCAGGCTAAAGCCTTCCTCTCAAGCAGGATGAGAACACTGTCTGGGGTCAATCATGTCAGTGATCTGAAAGAAATAATCAGGATGCCCACCTAAACCATACGCCGTCATGGTAACTGTCAAATCAACCACAGACCAATACTACTCAAGTCATTCATGTCTAACTAAAGTCCTGCACTCAAGAGTTGTTCAGCCATCCTCCCTACATGCGCCTGCACCCACCGTTCTATGTGACTACACAGATTCCACACATAAGGACAACCATGTGCTCCTCTGTCTATGACTAGCTGACCACTTAAGGATGTCCTCCACATTCATCCATGATATTGAACAGGACCGGATTTCCTTCTTTTAATGGCTGAATGCTGCTTTATCTGAATGCTGCTCACACTTTCTATAACCATTAACGTGCCAGTGACCATATGAGTTGATGATGTCATGTGGTCATTATGACAAATGCTGCAAGATGGCAGCGCTGCTATCTTGCACCACACTCTGATTTGACTTCCTTTAGAAATGTCCTGGGCAGTGCAATTACTAGTTCATATAATAATTATGCTTTTAATTTTAAGAACCTGCTATATTGTACATACAGATAGGAGTTAACAAAATACAAAACATACACCAGTAGAGAAAGCAAAGACAAAAATTGATTCTAGGAGAAATTATGTTATTATTAGTAGTAGTAGTAGTAGTAGTAGTAGTAGTAAAAGGAAGCTCCAAGAAAAGGCATAAATGATGTCAGAAATTTTAAATGAGTCATTACTACAGATCCTATATTGAAACAATCATAAAAGGTCATTATGCCAATAAATGAAAGAAAAATTCAATTAAAACAAACAAATCCAAACAAAATCTGACATTTGAAGAGATATGATAGAAAGCTGGGTAGTCTTTTTCTTTCTTTCTTTCTTTCTTTTTCAATTTAATTTCATTTTTTCTTTACTTATTCACTTTACATCCCGCTCACTGTCCCCCTCCCGGTCATCCCCCTCCCACAATCCTTTCCCCATCCCCTCTCCTCTTCTCTTCTGAGCTGGTAGGGGCCCCCTGGGTACACACACACACACACACACACACACACACACACACACTGACCCTTCAAGTCTCTACGAGGCTAGATGCTTTCTCTCCCACTGAGGCCAGATGAGGCAGCCCAGCTAGGAAAGCATGGCCCACTTGCAGTTTGCTTTCTTATACACGCCCTAGGCACATGGTGGACTGGACCCTCCACATCCCTAAGGCTGGATAGTCTTAAGCATTTCTTTCCAGATGATTCGCAGATGGAGCCTTTAGCGCAAACTGTAAAGTGAAGGCAGTGAGCAGCCTCTGGGTAATCGCTGGGACAGATATTTTTTAATTAATTTATTTATTTTATGTCTAGGAGTACACTGTAGCTGTCTTCCAATGCACTAGAAGAGGGCATTGGATCCCATTACAGATGGTTGTGAGCCACTACATGGTTGCTGGGAATTGAACTCAGGATCTTTGGAAGAGTAGCCAGTGCTTTTAACCGCTGAGACATCTCTCCAGCCCTGGTACAAATATTTTGAATTGTCATATTTATTAACCCTAAGTGCCTTTATCTGAACATATGTCCCATGATTTGCCACATAACACACCTACTAGTTCACTATTTAAATTTCCTTTACAGACCCTTAACGTATTTGGGGTTTTAATCCATGAACAAATTAAAAAAGCATTCAGAATGTCCTAACTCAAAGGATAGCACTAAAAAGCGGTCTATCTAATGCTGTTTTTCTAAACGTATCAAATTGGCTCACTCTCTAAGCACCTCCAAGGGAAACTTTTTGTCTTGGAGTTTTAAGGTCTGCTGTTGCTGCAATGTATAGTCAGACACATCTGCATGTCTATAGGCCCCTCTCAGTTATAGCACAAAATGTAGCCAAATTACTCTGATTTGAAATAATAGACCTACAGAATTACCTTCACTTCTGACAACAGCTACAAATTTGTGGAGATTCTCAACTCTACTCGTTTCAATAACTCTCCAGAAGGACGGGCAGCAATTGCTGAAAATATTATTATGGCTTTGGTTACTAAAGGATACTAGAGAGTACAAGGTCTCCATTGTCCTCTGCTCTGGAGTCACTATGCTAAAAGGATTGCTACCCCAGTCTCAGAGTTTTCATTGCCGCCTTATTACATAAGCATGATAGATTGACTGACTGGTTGCCCAAGTGGTTGAACTCAGCCTCATGTCAACTGATACCACATGACCCAAACTTAAACTATAAAATCAATCACCGGGTGACCTTTCTGATGTGTCTATTGAGTATTCTTGACCCCAGTCTAAGATTCAACATGGCCAGCACCCACTTAAAACAAAGACACTTCTATCGGGTTTAACACAAATTACCTCCCAGAAGGAAAGCAAAGCCAGGCATCTCTTTGGTCAAGGTCAAATTCTTTACTACCACCCAGTACTGACACGTAACTGGTAGACACATAATTCAGGTTCTCTGGCATCAGCTCTATATATTTATATGTAGAAGAGAACATATTCCAGGGACCTATTTCAACAAGAGATTGTAAAAGCCAGCAACCAAAAACACACGGTAATGCCATCTCTGTTCCAGAGACTTGGTCAAACCTGTACCCCTGGGCAGGCTCACTTGAAACCCTGGCTGAATTGTTGATGTAATTTCAGGGAAATAAAAAGCTTAAAGCACACAGAAAGCTCACCCTGCCTCTCCCTATTAAATACAGCTCTGTCCCTCTTTCTTTACCCCAGCAAACTATGCTGAGACCTGAAGAGATTTTTTTTTTCTGTGCAATAAGCAGCCTGATGCCTTTGTTTTGTAGCTCACGCCTTTCAGAGAGAAAAAAATAATAATAATTTCACATGTCTCTTCTATTTAAGTTGCTTGACAACCAGACTATCCAGCCACAAAGAGATTGTGGGTGTCATAGAAACAAGCCTTAGGATTTTTCATAGTATGAGCCGCACAATCTCCTTCAGTAAAGTGGCCATTCACCTTATAAACAGCCAACTTAAAAAAAAGAAAATCTGTATCCATCAATGGTTACATATGCTCTGAAGGTGCTATTATAAGACTCTTTGAACAGCAAGTCCACTTTGTGAATTTAAAATATAATTTACTTGTAGGGTTTCTGGAGCATAGCACGATACAGAGAGAGATACACTTTGCTAATTTCCTTAACAGGTGGATTTGGTTTTCCTTTTTCATAAGTGAAACAATAATAACGTTTAGTCCAGACGGCTTTGCAGTTACCACAGACTGGGGTTAATTGCATCCCGGTTTGCCAGAGTATCTTATATACAGAGAAGGCTAGATAAATAGTTGTTTGTTGAATTGAATTTGTGCATGCTTTACTATATGTCATGTTTAGGCTCCGAGAACTGGAGATAAGAGACTAACGTGCCTGAGGAGCTTAAAGTGAGTGCAGTTGTTAAGTATCTAGGAATCTACATGAGAGAATACTGATCTCTGCCACGTGTTCTGGTGAGGGGAAGCACATTTGATCAGTACTGATAACACAATGGAACGAGTCACAGAGTCTCTGTCACTTTTTTTTCCAAATCCGTGGTTACATATATATTCATCTTGTCAGATGGTATATAAATAGATGAGGTGAAACAACATGGCATTTGTTGTACTTCAATTACTTTCTTGTATAATGTCAAGAAGTAAAAGCTAACAAACCATCACTTTCCTTGACATTTCCTCCCTCAAGTGACCAATGATGGATTTGCCTTTAAAAAGCATTCATCATTTTAAAGAACGCTAGAGACAGTAGATTTCTTTGTGTTATTTTTTTCCCATTTTTTTTAAGCCAGTGGTTAAATTGAAAAGTCCAGCTCTCCTGCAGATGGAAAGCAAACCTGGTTCATAAGATTACATGTTTCCAATCCTGGGGGAATGTTTGAAGTCATCCAAGTAGAGAGGGCATTTGCTGTCATAAATGGTCCAGAGATGGAACTGAATTCCCAAAGAGGCGAGAGGCCACCCTCACCATCACACCCACCCCCTTCCCCTGCCTCCAGTCTCCATTCCCAATAAACAGCATACACTTTGCTTAGCAAATATCTTCATGTGGCCAGATCTGACATCCCAGCACAACTGTTAACAGCGGTTAACATCTGAGTCTGAGGGACATCGTTTCAAATATCATCTCAGCCGTTTATCAGCTCTCTGACCTTGCTCAAATTACTTAAGTTCTCCAAATCTGTTACTTTGTCTGTAAAATCGTGACAATAAAATCTAATTCACAGTGTTGCTGCAAATGATAAAATTAAGTGGCTTGCTAAAAAGGCTCAATGCAGAAACTGCTAAAAATAATAAAATAATAATAATAATAATAATAATAATAATAATAATAATAATCCTGTTATCAAGTATAGTGTGAGCCCATAAAGACCAGGTCACTGCCAGATGTCACCACTACTTGAAGTCTTCAAGTCAAGCACAGAACCAGCCCCCTAGACACTCACTATTGGGGGAATGAATTAATGTACAAATACTGTTAGTCTAACCTAATTATCATCTATCTGCCTTAGATACTAGGGGTCAGTGTATCAAAATAATAATAATTTTGACACCAATTACTGAGCTAAGTTATAAGTGACCATCTGCCTTAGATACTAGGGATAAGCGTATCAAAATAGTCATTTCTGACACCACTTATTGAGCTAAGGTATAAGTTACCAAGATGAAGCACCTCTGGTCCCATGCATGTTGAATCATCTACCAGTCACAAGTACTTTAGGATAGACTTACTATCATCATCATTTCATAAATGAAGAAACTGAGGCATAGAGAGGTTAACTAGCTTGTCACAGCTCACACAGAGTAAGGCATTACAGTGTATTGCCCAAGAAAGAAATTATCCAGATAATAACAGTAAGACATTTATATTATATAATTAATCAGACATTTATAAAGATGCTCACCGCAATAGTTTTCCTGAATCTGGCCTTTGCAGCAACCCTAAGAGAAACACAGTCCCCCTCACTTTCCAGAAAGAACTTGAAGCATGAGTTAGTTGAAACAAATTATCCAACATGTACATAGTTAAAAAGTGGTCAGCTGGGATTCAAACTCAGGATTCAAGCTGCCTGACTGACTACTGAATCAGAGATCCACCTGTCTCTGCCTCCCAATTGCTGGGATGAAAGACACGCGCTGCCACACCTAGCAAAAGTCCTGACTTTTAAGCTCTCTGTGTTGGAACACAGGATCATTTGAGGGTAGACCTTGCATTTGGTCATGTTTATGGGCTCAGTGTGGAAGGGCTGACACATGTACACCAATACACTTCCCTTCGCCCTGGACACTCATGGAGAATGCATCTCCCCCAGAAGCTGACTACCATCTCAGGATTGATTTCCAGCCAATGCTTAGAAAACAAAACGTGTTCACTTCCAGATCTAGCCCCTAGATATTGTCCACAGCCACATCTTCATGTTCTGTTTATTTCTCGGAATAGAGAAGAGCACAATCAGTCTGATCCGCAGATCACGCACCAGGGACTAAATCCAGCCTCCACTTCTCTTTGTAAATAATGCTTTATTTGAACACAGCCACACTTATAAGCCACACATGGGCTTTGCTCTTTCCACAGTGTGATGGCAACACCAAGACAGATGTGATGCCAACATGTGACAGACAAGATAATCCACAAAGAAGAAAATACTTATTGTCTAATATAACCCTACTCCCAATTATAACTCTTGCTCTAGGGAATGCTGAGAGCCATAAGATTAAAGGAGCCTAGGTTCCTGGAAGAATCAGTTACGGACAGCTTCCCTGCCAATATGAATACCCAACCTAGGTGGTTACTGAGCAAAAAAATAAATAAAACCTCAGTGCTGTGCTATTATGTTCCATGGTACATTTGTTAAAGCTGCTAACGTAGTATAACTTATTCACAAGTCCCTCAGTAGGGAGAAAGTCCTTCCACACTCACTAAAAAATTACCTCTTTTTGAGTCCCCCAAACAATTCCTTTCACCTCATTGCTTCTCCGTATCACACAGCCCTTACTTCTTACCTCCAGCCTTTGGAAAGGAGCTGCTTCCTCCCTCCCTTGAGATTGTGATGACACTGATGCTGGCATGACTGTCCTCCCTGAGATCCCTAATCACTAGCAGTGTTTTGAGAGTTGGTTTTTTTGTTTTGTTTTGTTTTTTTGTTTGTTTGTTTTTTAAGTTTGAGTTTTCAAAACTTAAAAAAAAATAAAATAAAATTACAGTACTTATCTAATAATTCTGACTATGCTGAGAAATAAGACTTTGCCAAGCACAAGGGGGAAAATGTATTTTGATTTGTATGTCCATATAGGGAATGCAATAAAGCACAGGCCTTTCAGAAGGGAGGAAAAAAAAATCCTTAGTAAAGGGAAAGAAGAGCCAAGAGCAGATTACTAACTGCTGCAGGGTTCAATATTGTAAAGTCCCTTTTTTCTTTCCCTATGCCACATTTTTAATGTCGCCGTGAGCTCAGTGTGCTGTGACTATCAATCACAGGAAACCACTGACATTGTAAAACTGCTTTTTAAGATATACAGAGTTTTCAAAGCCAAAGTTGTCTGAAGAATAAAAATCTTCAAAGATTGTATATTTTCAAAAGTATCTATTTGATACTCCAAGCTGAGTGATAGCCAGCTGTCCCTGTTCTGTAACTGCTTGACAGAATACATGAGTGACATTCTGTGGAAGACATTAAATACAGGAAACAAAAGCATCTTAGGAGGACTGCCAGCTTTGCTGTGCTGTGACCTCAATGACTGTGTGCTCTAAAAACTCATATGCTGAAATCTTAATGCCCAATGTGATAGATATATCAAGATGAGGAGCTTTAAGGGAATGCAGAGTCCACAGGACTACAACACATGCCCACATGAGAATAACAACCCACCCTCACCCAAAAAACCCGCTTGCCACATGGAGACACAGACAGAAGTTAGACACATGTGATCCAGGAGATCCAAGCATACCAACACTCTGATTTCAGAATTCCACCCTCCAAAAATGTAGAAATAGATTTCTCTTATTTATAAGTCTCTTGGTCTCTAGTAATTTGTTATAGTATCACAAATAAACTAAGACAGGCTCTTCCATTTGTGGGAAGGAGAATTCACATTATTGCTGAGGCGCTAGGACTGAGAAGATTAGAATCAAATTGGTTTAAGAGTAGACAGTCCTCCAAGCTGCTTAGCAGTCAGGAAATATTGATGTTTGAAGATATATATATATAATAATAATATATGATATATTATGACTACATATAGTTATATAAATATGAAGCCAATT
Organism: Mus pahari; assembly: GCF_900095145.1. Lineage (NCBI taxonomy): Eukaryota > Metazoa > Chordata > Mammalia > Rodentia > Muridae > Mus > Mus pahari. The sequence continues at coordinate 15,010,443 of NC_034609.1, forward strand.
CTAGAACTTTTGGAAATTTGCAACTTATTCTAACTATTTGAAGAAAATCACCACTAAGAAATGAACTATGACCATCAAAGATTGACATCTCTAACAATCATTCTTTGTAGGGATGGGGGAGACAGACATACACCTGCCTCTGCCTTCCTGAGTGCTTGGGTTAAAGGAGTGTGCCACCACACCTGACCTCTGGCAATCATTCTGATATTCAACAAATATAGACGTAGAATATGTCATGGTAATCACCATCCCATAAACTCAAAACACACTAGAGACATAAACAAAGTGATATCTTTCTGAGAGTCACCTTCTGATAGAAACCGAATAAGCAAACCAAATGCATTACGGATATTGAAACGGTGATGGTACACAGACAACAGTCTTGTGACAACATAACAAAAACAGAATTCAACCCAAGTAAGGTGGCAAGCACCTGTAATCGCTGCACTCAGAGACTAAGGCAGGAGAATCACAAGTTCGAAGCCAGCCTGGGCTACAAAGCTAGATGTGTTTCAAAAACAATAAAATTCAATAAGGAGCTACATAGAAATCCCGGGAAGTGGGGTAACTAGAAAAGGAACTTAACCAGTAAATGCTTCTGTGCAAATATGAGGGCCTGCATTCAGTCCCCAGAACCTACATAAGAATGCCAGGTACCATAGTACATTCTTGTAATCTCAGTAGCAAAGGGTATAAATTAGTGGGTCCCTGGGGCTTACAGTCCAGCCTGACCCTGTCTCAAGAAAACAAAAACAAAAACAAAAACAAAAACAAAGTCTGTGTAGTTCAGTGGTAGTATGATTGCCTAGAAGGGCCGGTTCCAAGGCTGGAGACCTAGCATTGTCGTGTGTGTGTGTGTGTGTGTGTGTGTGTGTGTGTGTGTGTGTGTGTGTGTGTGTNTGTGTGTGTGTGTACACGTGTGCGCGCTTGTGTGTACATATGGGTGTCTGTGTCTCTCTGTATGTGCAAGTATGTACATGTGTATGTATATGTATGTATGTTGAAATGTCAACCATCCTCCACAGATGGCCACCCTTTCTTTAAAACACTCCCAGGAAGCTGAATAAGAGTAACTGGCACTAAGACAGAAAGCTTGCTCAGCGGTGTGGGCACTTGCCTAATCGCTCTACTTGTTTTGACTGTTTTAATCCTCAAAAGACTTCTGTGTGGTTGGTATCCCATTTTCCAAATTTAGAAACTGTGCTGAAACACTACAATAATCAGCAAGAGCAGCAGCAGAGAGCTCTCGGCTCATTTCCTGGGATTAGTGTAGCAGACGTGAGCAGCAGAACACTGCAAACAAGGGGGCTCCATGCCAGAGTCACTTACAAAAATCCTAAACCGGGTATTAGTAAGCCAAATCCAGGAATAAACAAAATAGTTAGCATTATACCAAATAAGGCTTATCCCAGAAATGCAAGGTTACTTTGTTGAAAATCTATCAACATAATTCATTGTATTAACAGACCCAACTGTATGAGCATGTTGATAAATGCAGGGGAGAAATAACTCTTAATAACTTGGAATAGAAAGAAAGTTCCCTTGAACTGGAAAAGTTCCCTGTCAAAAGTTCATAATAAACATCACATTTAGAGCAAAGACATTACATACATATGAAGGAGTTACATACATGCAAAGGCATTACATATATGTGAAGGCATTGCACATATGGATGATATCACATAGATGTAAAGGTCTTATGTACATGTGAAGGTATGGCATATATGTGAAAGCATTACATACATGTGAAGGCATTGCATACATATGTGAAGGTATTACATACATGCAAAAGTATCCCATACATATGAAGGTATTGCATGCATGTGAAGGTGTCACACACCTGTGAAGGCATAACACACATGTGAACATATTGCTTACATATGAAGGTGTTACATACATGTTACAATGTTAAGGGGGAAAAGATGTCTGTCACTCCCTCATACCTCACATACCACTGCAAGCTTTGCTAGTACAACATAAAACCAAAACTGTAATATAACATACAGAAAAGAATTAGAAGCAAGCCCTAAAGTGGGAGAAAATATTTATAAAAATATATCTGCCATTTAAATACTAACCAAACCTGACCGTGTTTAGCCTTCTGGCATCAGACAAGCATGGGAGTGTAGTGTGGCCATAGCCAGCGAAATAGATGATGAAAGGTTATTCTCCAAAGAAAAGGGAAAAGGGGAGGTTAACTCAGTATTACATGACCCTGGAGCACCAAAAATTAAAACAATGAGATACCACTACACATCTCTTAAAATGTTCCAACTCCAAAATATTATCAACACCAAACACTGGCAAAATGGTACAATAGAAACGCACCATCATTATTGATTAGAATGAAAACTGGCTCATCCACTTTAGAAGAACATTGTTATTTCTTGAAAAAAACAAAAAAACACATAATCTTACCATATAATCCAGGTGTCAGTGGACTGAAAACTTATTTCCACACTGAGACCTACACATGCATGTTTGTCCTGCCTGTGATTTTTACTGCTCAAACTCAGAAGCAACCAACATGGCCCTCAGTGAATGTACAGACTGATGGATAAGCTGTAGTACATCTAGGCAAAGGAACACTGTCAGGACTGAAAATGAAAAGAAATGGGCTACCCAACCACAAAAAGGCACAGAGGAGCTCTGAGTGCGAGCTAGCAAGAGAGAATGAAGCCAAGCTGAAGACTAGATGGTGAACAGTCTCAGCTGAGGAGTAGACACTGTATAACCTCAGCCAGGCCGCACTCAGCCAACTATAGAACTGGAAACAGTAGGCAGATTTATGCTGAGGGTGGGGGAGGGGGGTAGGCAGAGCACAGAGGACTTTGAGGACAGTAAACCTACTCTGTATGGTCCTACTGGGTGATACATATCTCTACAGGTGTGGCCAAACCAAAGGAATATACAAGACTGCCTTAATACAAAGTATCAACTTAGTATGGTAATGTAACAATGTATCACTTGAGGCCAGAAGCTGTGCATACAATGTGGAAGCAGGGAAATGCACAAACTCAGCTATCACAACCAATAAAATCCACTTGAACATAGCTAGGACAAAACAAACTTATTCACGATATAATAATTATCAATGTAGGAAATCCAAGAGAATTCACAATTTATTTCTTAAAACTATCACGAAAATTTAATGATGACACTTAATACAGGGCCAATTAGATGGCCCAGTGGGTAATGGCACTTGCCACCAAGACTGACCATCAGAACTTGATCAAATGGACCCAAGTGGTAGAAGGAGAAAACAAATTCCTGTAAGTCATCCTCTGACCACCACACATGCACTATAGCAACAAACACACACACACACACACACACACACACACACAAATATAATTTTGAAATTTTAGATAGAGATACCTGATGCATGGTGAATCTAAAAGCAATAGTTCTCCCAAAACTGTATGAACACAACAAAATGAAACACAGTCATTTTCATGCTAATTTTGTTTAATAGAAATTTTTTGTGATTAATATCATGAACATGTCTCATTGGTGATAAATCATTAAGAAGAAACTCAGTTGGAAAATAGCCAAAATGTGTGAGTAGGCAGCTCAGGAAGAAATGGAAATGAACAGGTCTCATTAATTATCAGACAAATTAATATCAAAGCCAAACCGAATACTTCCTTGAGCATCCAAACTGAAAATGTCGAGTCCTGGCAGGATGCAGGCTAAGGAATGGAAAATAAATCAGCAGATCTTTGTAGAGTAACCGCAGATTAAGATCAGAAGAAATTCCACATCTACCTGTTTACCTTAAAGAAACTCTTATGCAAATTGGAGTTCTGTGCGAGAGTCTTTACAGTGCTGATACAAGGGTTACCTGGCTCATCAGGGCCCTACTTAAGTGGTTCTTGGAACTCATCAGGCCTCCCAGGCTAGAAGGCCCTGTGTTCTCCAGCTGTGCTTAGTGACATTCTCTTAGAGCAAGCTCAAGCCAGTCTGTAAAGCACATCCGGGTTCTCCTGTGTTCCCTCCTGCACTAGCCTGCTCCTTTTTCCAGTGGGATTACTCTTAGAATTATCTAAAACAAAGAACCGCACTTTCGATGTTACTAAAAAGGGTTTGTTTTCAGAATAGCCATTTTCAATGAGTGGGTTTAGAACCCAACTGGAAAGTCTGTGGGAAACCGGGTGGTGGTGGCACATGCCTTTAATCCCAGCACTTGGGAGGCAGAGGCAGGCGGATTTCTGAGTTCGAGGTCAGCCTGGTCTACAGAGTGAGTTCCAGGA
>NC_034609.1:15014783-15023691 GCF_900095145.1 Mus pahari
GGAGGGAGGGAGGGAGGGAGGGAGGGAGGGAGGGAGGAAGGAAGGAAGGGAAGTCGGGAAGGAAGAAGGAAAGTCTGTGGGGTTACTCAGTAGAAACCTCACAACCTGAGTTTGATCCCTGGGACCCAACTATAAAATCTCATACCCTACTTTACACAAAATAAATTAAATGCAATAAAACCCAACCTGTTTGCTCTGACTTGAGACAGGATCTCACTTTGTATAGTCCAAGCTGGCCTTGAACTCTCAGGAATCCTCCTGCCTCAAGCTCCCAAGCACTGGAATCACCCAAATTGGTTATTGTTGTTATTGTTGTTGTTGTTGTTGTTTGTCCATTTTATTTTTTTTATAACTGAGCAGCCCCATAAAAGCTACTCAAATAAATCTGGGCTGAGAACCAATTCCCTGAGCTGGAAAGCATTGGGAGGAGACAGAGACACAGACGGAGCAGCAGAGACAAGCTCTTGTCTGTCACGGCATGAACGGAACTCAGGATGCCAAGCAATGGAATTGCAAGTTCAAAACTCATCTCAAAAACTGAGGAACCAGGTTATGTCAGCACCAGGAAAGAAGACATGTGAATTCGAGGTTAGCCTGGTCTACATTGTAAGAGCCAGCCAGGGCTATCTCGTGAGACCCAGTCTCAAAAAAAAGCAAAGCCAGGGGATATAAGAGATCAAGAAAAGAAAAGGATGGAAGGAGATGGGAGAAGAAAGGAGGAAGGGAAACTGATTCAGCGAACATGGAGGGCAGAATCTAGCCCGATGCAGAGGTTCATGAACACAGTGGCTTCTCTACAGTGGGCAGCCATGTCACCTGACTGAGCAGAGTCAGCAGGACTGCACATTTCCAAACAGGAACTCAATGCTTTTCAAGGAACTGCAGTATGTTTAACAGGAAAATACAGCTGAACACACTTAACCTTGGACTTAAACATTTCAATGAAGGATCTTACAAAATCAGCTTGGGGATATCAAAACAATGCGAAGAGACTGGCAAGATGGCTCAGGGCAAAGCAACTGCCACACAAAAATGTGGCAACCTGAGTTCAATCCCCAGATCAAGTAGAAAGATGAAGGAAAAGACTCCATAAAGTTGTTCTCTGACCTCACATGTTCTCTTGTGGTGCACATGAACCTGCACTCCACACACCACACGCACCACACACACCACACACACCATACAACACACACACACACACACACACACACACCACAGATACACACTAGTAAATGAATAAAAATTTGTTTAATTTTAAAAATTGATGAAAGGTTATTAGCCACAAATGCTAATCCAGGATGTTTTTGATTCTCCTGGGTCTAGGAAACCCGTAGCACTCAGGGTGATGCAGACAACAGCCAGGAGCCAAGCACAGTTGTGTTTCTGGGAGTGCTGCCTGCTTGAGAAGTCACTGCAGCTGAGGAGCAAAGAAGGAATTACACGCTAACAATGACACAGGTGGCTGCTTATTGAGACAGAAAGAATTTAGTAAAATCCTTAGTGAGAAAAACCATAGCATAACTGTGTATACGATATGATCTCATTTTTAAGAATATTTATATTGATCAATGTTAAGATATTCATAAAAATTTAGCAGTAATTCCCTTACTAAGGTAAATAAGGATTATTACTGTTCCATTTCTTTCCTCCAATGAACAAACCTGGATCACATACTGGAAAAGATAATTTTTAAAAACAGGTATATCATAACTATCATACTCTCATATAGAAATAAAACCAAGTATTTGTTCAAGAGTTACTTCATGGGCTGGTGAGATGGCTCAGCGGGTAAGAGCACCCGACTGCTCTTCCAAAGGTGCAGAGTTCAAATCCCAGCAACCACATGGTGGCTCACAACCATCCTTAACAAGAGCTGACTCCTTCTTCTGGAGTGTTTGAAGACAGCTACAGTGTATAATAAATAAATAAATCTTAAAAAAAATAAAAAATAAAAAATAAAAAGAGTTACTTCATCCATAATAGGAAAGGTAGAGTTTTATACCCAGAAAAAAAAAAAAAAGGGTTTGCTTATTTGTTTGGTTTGGTTCGATTTTGAGACAGGGTCTTACTATGTGGCTCTTTCTGTCCTGGAACTCACTCACTCTGTAGACCAGGCTAGCCTCAAATTCACAGAGATCCACCTGTCTCTGCCTTCCACGTGCTGGAACTAAAACTGTGAGCTACTATGCCTGGCCATAATTGGGTTCTTTTAAGACCTATTTTTAACTCTGTGTGTGTCTCTGTGTTGTGTGTGTGTGTGTGTGTGTGTGTGTGTGTGTGTGTGTGTGTGTGTATTCACATGCATGCTCACATGCAGGTGACCTTAGAATCCAGAAAACAGCATCAGATCCCTGGAGGATATTACAGGTCACTGCGAGCCACCCAGATTAAGTTCTGGGAACTGAACTTAAAAGGAGATTAAGTAAATTTAAGATTCTAGTATTGTAAGTTATAGAAGTGTCCTAGTAGGAAAGCTCAAAGTTAGAAACTGCCTTAGAAAAACAGTCCCCCGGGCTGGTGAGATGGCTCAGTGGGTAAGAGCACCCGACTGCTCTTCCGAAGGTCCGGAGTTCAAATCCCAGCAACCACATGGTGGCTCATAACCACCTGTAACAAGATCTGATGCCCTCTTCTGGAGTATCTGAAGACAGCTACAGTGTACTTACATAGAATAAATAAATAAATCTTTTTTTAAAAAAAATAGAAAAACAGTCCCAAGCCCTCCTTGAAGTTGAAGTCATCCGGCCATAAAGATAAGGAACAGGAGTGCAGGAATTGGCCTTGGCCTTCTTGGCTGACTCAACAGCCATCTGGCAGGACAGCGCCTCCCCCTGCTCATTAAGACATAGTTTGAAGTATCTGAAGTTGTACATCACCCAGATGTATTGTCCTCCCTGATAAGCCCCCAGCCCCTGGAATTTCTAGACGCCGCAGCCTGCACGTACAATCCTGCTGACTTGTAACCACCTTGCTGATGTTTTAATGAGCCAATCACGCCAATTTCTCCTAAGCCCCCAGCCCTGACCCTATAAAAACCCCTAGCTTTCGAGCCTCGGGGTCGATTCCTCTGTCTCCTGTGTGAGACACTTAACGGCCCGGAGCTCCGCTATTAAAGCTGCCTCGTGCTTTTGCAACAAGAAAGTCTCTCGTGTTTCTCTGGGATACCCTGACTCCCATGACCTGAGGGGGGTCCCCGAGAGGGGGGGTCCTACAAACTCAGGTTGTCTACAAGAGCAACAGGGGTCCTAAACTTCTGTGACATCTCTCCAGCCCCATATAATTGGTTAAAAACAAACAAACAAACAAACAAAGAAAAACAGTGAAAATCTTGCTCTTATTATGTGGAAGAACCCATATTTCACTGTGCTAATTTAAAATTAAACTAACCTGCCTTTGTATCATTTAGACTAAGTAAGACTTTTCTAAGGAATTGGACAACAACACTTCATTCTATAAAACATAGTAAATGGTCATCCTAGACTAGAAATTCGATCATTTCTTAGCAGGTATGGTGGCTTGAATATGCTTGGCCCATAGAGAGTGGTACTGTTAGGAGGTGTGGCCTTGTTGGAGGAAGTGTGTCTCTGAGGGGTGGGCTTTGGAGGTCTCCTCCTATGCTCAGGCTCCACCCACTGCGGAGGAGAGCTTCCTCCTAGCTGCCTGAGGATGCCAGTCCTCTCCTGGTTGCCTTAGGAACAAGATGTAGAATTCTCAGCTTCTTCAGCGCCATGCCTGGCCTGGGTGCTGTCATGTTTCCCACCTTAAATGTTGTCCTGTGTAAGAGTTGCCTTGGTCATGGTGTCTCCTCATAGCAATGGAAACCCTAACTAAGACAACAGGTAAATCAAATTTTGTATTGCTTTAAAACCCGGGCTAGGTCTTTTACTTCTATCACCACGAGCATTGTCAAATCCTGGAGTGGTGTTCTCCTCTGACCGGCTCTAATTTCTCCCTCTGTGTTGGTAGGTAGGCCAGTCTTGCAGAAGCAGATCGGGATGCAGTTAACAGTCAGGCTTTCCAAAAATTCCTCTTTCTAAAGCTGGGAGATTATCTAATGGAACACTCTGTTCTGAAGCCAGTTCTCAATGCATACAATAAATTAATACCTGTTGGGCTACAGCCAAGGGATGGCCCAACATGATCCTTTCATGTATCACTGAAAAAACAAACAAACAAACAAACAAACAAACAAAAAAAAAACGGAGGCCTTACATGTTAGCATTTTGTCTAGGCTCCACCCCACAGTTACCTGACAACAGTAAGGTATGCCTGACTCACTATGAAAGGGGCTGCTGCCCCCTCCTCTCTCTTGCCTTCTTGCTCCTGCTCAGTCCTCTCCCTCCTGCTCCCCTCTCTCCCCACCCCGTCCCCCTCTCTCCCCCACTCCCCTCCTTCCCTTCTCTCCATGTGCTCATGAGTGGCCTCTCCTCCTCCTCCTCCTCCTTCTTTTTCTCTCTCTCTGTCTCTCTCTCCTCTCCTCTCCTCTCCTCTCCTCTCCTCTCCTCTCCTCTCCTCTCCTCTCTCTACCTTCCTCTGCCTCTACTACCCTCTCCCCATGCCCTATTCTATACTATACTATACAGTCATGTGGCTGTTTCCTCCAGGGAAAGGATGCCTCAGAATGGGACCTCGGAGGCACCCCCTCCCTCCACACCTGATTACACATCCACCAATCATATCCCTTCTCTCTTTATCTTTAGGAAATCCAGCATTACATAGCTTTTCTGGCACTTCAAGTTAGTTTAACTCCAATGTGATTGAAACTCCCTAAGGAAGAGGAAGCTCGGTCTTCCTGCTCAGGATAGGTAAGTACTTCCCAGTTAAACTTCCCAGGGGGGCGGCTGGTTACAGTTTACTCCAGCCTCCCGGATTATTTAAGACCACTAACCCCTGGCTTTGATTTCCTTGTTCAGGTCAGAATTTGAAACATTTTACCAAAGGTAAGGACGGCGAATACAGAAGCAATCAAAAAAAAAATTTTTTTTTCCCTACGATGCAAACCTCAAACCGTTAGCTCGGGACTCAGAAGAGGGAGCTGGGAAGCCACTTTTTATTTCTCCTGCTCTAGCTGGGTTCAGTCATTCTCTTGAACATTGTCTCAGACGCGGGGCTTTGTTTTGCTTGTGTCTTTTCTTCAAAATATTCTTCCCTTTTCATGGGAAGACCCTGGAGCCCAGAATTATCAAAGCAATCCATCTGTATGTGTGTCTTACGATCTCTTGTTTTGACAACCGAAGCCCCCACTAATTTCTCAAAAGAAAACAAAAGGAAATAAGGTTTCATCGGTTAGATTTTGTTTCTGGTAAAATGGCAGGCTCACAGCTATGGAGACCAACAAAGAGCTTCCTGTTTTATCTGCCTATTCCACATCGCATTCAGAACACCCATTCACTCCAAACAGACCCAAACCCTATTGACCTTCATTGTTCATTTGTACCCCTAAAGCCCCAAGCCTGGGCAAACCTAACAGCCCGAGTTCAAATCCCTGGAACCTACATACAGTAGGAAGGAGAGAACTTACTCCACAAAATTGTCCTTTGACCTTCACACGAATACTGCAAACAACAACAATAATAATAGATATTTATAAAGCCACCAACTTAAAAAAGGTGGGGGAAGCTGCAGAAAGCAAAAATGAGACTAAGATGGGGCTTTCTCCACAAAGAATCCAACAAGTGCACCCAGTCACCTTAAGTAGCTGGCGCTGCGCTAGGGCCCCACCCCGGAAGTGCTGCTAAGGACTTGAAACAGCTGTGCAATGAGAACCACAGAGATATAGCGAACTGCAGAAAGCAAATCAGAAGCTAAACTAACTGGCCAGGAAGGAACGCGGACCTCAACAAACCATAGACACACCATAACAGGTACGGGGATCAGAAATCTAGAGGTTTCCAACCCATACCACCGCCACTGCCCCTCAGGCATGCACATGCAGTGCATCAACCAGAGGTGTAAGCTGCCTCATGACCACAGCTCCAGAGAGGGAGTGTGGGTGCCTAAGGCTAGGAAATCTGCAGCACTTCCCACCACCACCCCATTCACATCTACTATTGCCCTGCGTAGCAATGCCTGGATGGGACCCCAGGAAGAATGTGACAGAACGTGCCACGTGGTACAGCATCCTGCTGGGAACAGCAGACCCCAAGCCTCACAGACTCTGAAGACCGCAGCAGAAGGATGGGAAGGAAGACTAAGTCTGAGAAACCCTCAACACCCACATCCGCCATAGCAGACAGGAACCATGCGGACCAGAGAAAGAGTGTGAGGAGCGTGGCGCATCCAGACTACAGAGCTAAGTCAACAGAGGGCGGGCATCTCTCCTCAAGAAGCAGCATCTCTGAATGTAACACCTTCTGTTCATTTGGGGGTTCATTTGCATTTGTATTATTTTTGATCTTCAATTTTCTATTTTATGTAATTTTGTGTATGTGTTCATCTCTGAAATTTCAATGACCAATTGTATTGCAACTCGTATTTCTTTAGAAATAGTTTTTTCTGCCCAAATTTTTTCTAAAACTAAAAACAGCCTTTTCCCTAATGATTCGAATATCTCTAACCTATATACTTTCTTTCTCAGTCTGACTAACCCTCTTTGGCTCCTTCCCTGTCCCACTCTATACTTGGATTTGAGACCCACTGTCCCCAAAATGAGCCTGTGCTTGGTACTGTAAACCCATTAAAACTTAGGGTTGTCTTGGCCCTAGGGCCCAACATACAACTGTTCTTTAACTACACAGCTTCAAACTGCCTTCTAAGTAACTATTTGTACCCATAGACAAACGCTACTCTCAGCCTCAATCAGAGAATCCTCTCGATTGCGGAGACAATAGCTGCTCAGGGTGCTGAGAATAAGTGACAGTTGAATGCTCAGTCTAAACAGAGAGTACCATCGCCCATAAGGCTCGGAGAACATCGAAGGTGAGAAGGCAGACAGAATGTAAGAGCCAGAGATGGAGAGCGGGGTTGTGAAATGCCTCCCTCTAGGCAATGTGGAAGAGGAACTCACAGCAGCTGGACCTGCAGAAGATTGGCCCTATCAGCTGTCAGTCACAGATGAGGGAGGGACTCACAGAGCCCTCTCTGAGGACCTGCTGACTACTGATAGATGCTGGGGAGAAGGTGGCATAGTCTCCTGTTTGTCAGCCCACCAGATTCCATTGGATAGTTCCAAACCTGCAGTCACACAAGTGGCCCTGGCTGAACTCGGTGGGTGGGTCACGAAACAAAACAAAAAGGTGGACACGAGAAAGGTATTTGTAGGGAGTTGGGAGGGGCGTGACTGCTAAGAGTAGGCCTGTGAAGGGAAGGAGGCAGGAGGGTAAGAGGGAACTGAGAGAGAAGGATGGAAAGTCATAAGAATGCACTATGTACATGCCTGAAATTGACAAGAAACAGGAAAATGTGGGACAAGGGAATCTTACTCAGCTGGGAAAAAAACCAAAAAAACAAAAACCACCAAGTGGTCAACCCAAAAAACATACGCGCACAAGCAACACTAGACGGACTCACTAGGTTGTGTTTCTACATTTCCATCTGTGTGCAAATATAACAATAATAAAGAAAAAGGAAACGGAAATAATGCATGAAAAGTGGGAAGGGGGCTGGGGTAGAGGAAGGGGTTAACAGTGGGAGAGGAGCAGGATGTGGTAAAGAGGATTAAAAACTATCATCTGTATTATATACATAAGTACGTATATTTGTATATATGCACACAAATGTATGTATGTGAGATGTAGTGATGAAACCAAGTATTATCTGCAATTAATAAATGCTAATTGACATGGAAAAAAAATGAAGTCCTAGCATTCCCGTGAAAATGGACCAAACTAGAGATTCTTTTTAAGCAAACTAAGCTATACTCAAAATAAAGATCACATATTCTCCTATATATTTAAACTTGCATCCCACATACATAGTGTGTGTGTGTGTGTGTGTGTGTGTGTGATTTGAATAGGAATGGCTCCGACAGATTCGTGTGTTTGAATGTTTAGCTCATAGGGAGTGGCACTATTAAGAAGTGTGACCTTGTTAGAATGGATGTGGCCTTGTTGAAGGAAGTGTGTCAGTGTGGCGGTGGGCTTTGAGATCTTACATATGCTCAAGCTACACCTAGTGCTGTACAGTCCCCTTTTACTGCCTTTGGGTCAAAATGTAGAATTCTTGTCTCCTTCAGCACCATGTCGGCCTACAGGCTGCCATGCTTCCTGCCCTGATGATAATGGACTAACCCCTGAACCGCTAAGGTGGCCCCAGTTAAATGTTTTCCTTTATAAGAGTTGTTGTGGTCATAGTGTCTCCTCACAGCAATAAAAGCCCTACTAACTAAGACAGGAGGGCCAAGTGTGGTGGCACAGAAGACAACAGATCTCTGTGAATCTGAGGCCAGACTGGTCTACATAGTGAGTTCCAGTATGGCCACAGCTACATAGTGAGACACTGTCTCAAAAAAATAAAAAAGAGTTGAATGGGTCTCTGAGCCAGGAGACAAGGATCTAAAGTGAGGGGAGGAAGGGTTATTGGAGTTTGTAGACTATGTCCTGAAAACAAAAGGGGGACTGATTTGAAGGGAGCCAATAAGAGGGAGAGGGTGGAGCCAGGCAACCAATAAGGGGGAGAAGGTGGAGCCCAGGGGACCAATAAGAGTAGAAGGGTGGGGCCAGTGACCAATAAAAGGGAAAGGGTGGTGCCAGAGGACCAATAAGAGGAAAAGGGTTGAGCCAGGAGAACAATAAGAGGGAAAGGGTGGAGTCAGAGGTGGGCAGAAGGGGACATAAGGACCGAATATAATGAGAAGATATGAAAATGTCACCCGGGCCTGGTGGCGCAGGCCTTTAATCCCAGCACTCGGGAGGCAGAGGCAGGCGGATTTCTGAGTTCGAGGCCAGCCTGGTCTACCAAGTGAGTTCCA
>NC_034609.1:15024271-15062234 GCF_900095145.1 Mus pahari
CACTCTGTAGACCAGGCTGGCCTCGAACTCAGAAATTCGCCTGCCTCTGCCTCCCGAGTGCTGGGATTAAAGGCGTGCGCCACCACGCCCGGCCAATAACTCAATTTCAAAGCAAAGAAGCTAGGTAAGGTACCCAACCCTGTACAGTGGAGGCAGAGGCAGGGGCATTGAATTTAAGGCTGTCCTGGATACATAGCAAGGCTACAGGCAAAGGAGTTGAGTGGGATTGCTGAAGGTGGCCACTCCCACCTAGCCTTTGCCTCTGGAGATCTGAACTCTGGTCCCCATGCCTGCAAGGCAAGCTCTTCACCCACTGAGCCATCTCCTCAGCCCCTGATATGCTGTACTCTGGGTACTTTACATCTGGATATCTGACCTAGTCATCCTCACCTAACCTTTATGCCTGTATTGATTGGAGGGCAGGCACTAGATTAATTGCTATCTAAGAAAGAATAAAAGTCAATTTCATCTTTATAAGAGGTTTCCAGGGTAAAGACAAATGGTGCCAGGGTAAACTGCAGAGAAGCAGTTTCTAGTACAGTCTGAATCTTCAGGGCACCCCCATAGTTTCCTGTGTCAGCCTTCAAATATCAGAAGGTGGTGGAAAATTTAGGGGTGGGGTCTAGTGAGAAGCTGCTAGGACATTGGGGGTGAGTCTCTGAGGGGCACATTGAGACTATGCACCCTGCCTCTCCATCTTCCTTTGCTCCTTGGCCACCAGGTAGTTAGGCAGCTGTGCCCGTGAGGTACTCCTTGCTTATAAACGTCATCAGACTGGAAGGACGTGGAACCAATCTTGGGAACTATGGGTCAAAATAAACCTTTCCTTCCTTTAAAACGATGTCCTCCAGCATGTGCCAGAGCGATGGGTGTCTTGACGGGCACGTCATCATGAGCTGGAACAGCGAGACACATTGTATGCCATCTGAGTTATCGTTCAGCCCACACAAAATGAACGACGCCTGACCTTCACACCAAGTGGACCTCACGCTACCGACAAAAGTCATTCTGTAAGGGGCAACTAGTCTCCACAAAGCTCTGTTTCACTTTGCCTTCAATCAGCATCAATAGCAAGTCTTTACATTTGTATTTCTAATTTACTTTTAAGATATGTTTGTGTAGTAAAAATAAATAAAGTCCCTTGTCCAACCATTGCTGTGAGGCATCTGTCTCTGCCATTGGTCATCCTCTTGATAGGGATGGAAGGACAGTAGACAGAGGTCTGACCTGATGTTCTAAACGCTGGAGACTAAAATGTCTCCTGCCTCCTGCAAAGGAGTGGACAACAGGCAGGAAGAGAAGGATGTGTAGGACTCTATAGAGTAGAGCTTTCACTCCCACTACACCCAAGCCCGGTCTGCTTTGACCCCTCCTCCAATGCAAGGTAAGTGTGTGCATTCCCCCAGCTCCCCCTAAGAAATGAAGACTGGGAGCGATGGGGGGCACAACTGAACTGACCTGAGCTGTGGGGAAGAGAGCCATGGATCCTCCTCCACTCGGGGAGACCTTTAGTTTCCCTGGGGGACTTCCTGGGAATATGAGCTTGAAGTCAGATGTGTCTGAAGTAGAGGCAGAGGCAAAGCGTGGGATCGGGGTACAGACACCCCTCCCTGAGCACTGTACTTTAGGGGGCCTGATAGCAAGGACTCACTATGGCTTCCTTTCTCAATATGTAAATCCATCTTAGTTTTTATATGAGCAAATTCTATAAAATTAAGGAGTAAATAGAACATTTAATATTTGTACTGGTTTATACTTAAGTGGGTAATATAACAACCATTTCAGGTTTTTTTTGTTGTTGTTGTTGTTTTTCAGATGACTGGAATGGGCTATATGAAAATTTTGTAATTGCAGAAAACTTAGTGAGCAGTTAGAAATTCGTGTACAGTATCTATAATTGTATCATTAGATTTTAAACTCCTTTAAACTTGAGAAGTCTGGATTTAACCGGCAAGGAAACATGTGAGAAGTGATGGAAATGGATTGTAAATGTCAGCGTCATGTTTGATCATACCAAGGTGACCTTAAAATGCCATCTTATGCACTTTAATTTAACAAGACTGATTTCCTAAAATATCAAATATTTGATATAACCAAGAATTTATATTGAACTACTGGAACAAATAGCTAGAAGATATTTCAGTTGTCCCACTCGGAAGAAAGAAAAAAAAAAAAAAAGCAAGCTGTAGGCAAACTGTTCAACATGGCCAGAGGAAGGAGGTAGGAGGTGGGGAGGTGGGCCTCCTTGTACAGCTCCATTTTCCTTCTTCATTGAAAACTGGGAAGACCAGCCTCACCCAGATGTGAAGACTGTGTCCCTTCATCTGATTTCATCTCAGGGCCCCGTCCCCTCCAAACGCTAGCAATCCGTCAGCAAACCCATCCTCAAGCCGTTCCTTATTTCAGACACCGCAGCTCTTCCTTTTAAAACTGCAATTTCCCTGGGAAGAACCAACACATGAAGTCCCTAAAACCTTACTGGGAGAGTATTTGACTGAGTTGCTTTCTTCTCTGAAAGGATAGACTGGACACATAAAAAATGGAAAGAAGAAGCTAAGGATATAATTTTAAAGCACACACACTCACACCCCAGCTTGGAGTTTATCCGTAACAAGTACTTATTCTAATGCCTGCAACTCTTGAATGACAGCTAACTGGTCCATCTTACAATGAGGAAACTGAAGCAGAGAATTAAAGTAGCTCACCCAGTTACACAGACACTAGAAGAGGAGTCCAGAATTTGAACTAATATCCGAACACAACCCAGTTTACGTCCCCGCCTCCAACCTTCCACCCCCCCTATACCAGCATTTGCTCACAGGTAGACTAATGGAGTCCAATTGGCCACTCCTGTGTTGGCACTATTTTTTGTGATACTTTATTCAGTTCTCATAAGTGGTTGTAGACCTCTTTGGGCCACTTACTGCTTGAGTAGAGGCATTGGGTTCCTTGGGGCAACTCCAATCTTCATTGTCAGGATAGCCAGCAGTTCAACAAACAAGCAATCCAAGAATAGCAAACACAACAGCAACTGCAGCAGTAGGAACCAGCAGAGACCAGTAGCACCGGGCAGCACGTGCAGCAGCAGCAGGTGGCAGATGCAGGGACAGCAGCGGGGGGCGGGGCAGCAGCAACAGCAGAGGAGTAGCCACCAGCCACAGGTCCTCTCGGTGATCTTCCATGTATACCTTCTCCAGAGTCCCCAGAATTAAACTCTCTGTAGCTGGCAAAGATCACACGCCCGCTAGCGCCTGAGGCAAATCACAATCACCTGTTGTGAAGCAGCCTTTGAATGAGGTTTTACCACTGAGTAGAAATAATTCAACACTATTCCCTGAACGCTGGTCACCTAGACATTCAAACACACATCTGAAGAGGAGAGTTGATGACATGAGCAACAGATACCATTTGGAAGCTGGCCTTGGAACCACAATAACTACCCACAGCCCCCTCTATCCCAATCCCCTCAACAACACACTCAGCCTCAACAACCATCTGCACAGGTCTCTTTGGTCATTTGCTGGCAAGCAAGACACTGGCCCCTGATGCTGAGGATCCTGTACTTTCGGTCTCTGTGCCTGTCTCATATCAGGAGCACGTCACTGGCCCGTACAGCATCATAGCTGATCAAAGACAGACCAAGTGACATGCAAGTGGGACGCCAGGCCGACCGTGATCCTATTTCTCCCTGCCGGCTTTATAAACGCAGCCCTGCCCCCTGTCAAATGCCAAGGTCAACTGTTCCTGCCAAGTGACTCCTCCTTTCGTCTTATTCTGAATCACAAGAGCCTGCAGTATG
Source organism: Mus pahari (assembly GCF_900095145.1). Taxonomy (NCBI): domain Eukaryota; kingdom Metazoa; phylum Chordata; class Mammalia; order Rodentia; family Muridae; genus Mus; species Mus pahari. The sequence continues at coordinate 15,028,071 of NC_034609.1, forward strand.
TCAACTGCAGCTGCAGCTACGGCTCCATGTGACCTTCCCCCAACCACTGATAAGGATTCCCTGGTCGTATCATCATAGGGCTGCCTATAGCACAGCCTGGACTGGGTGTAGAACCCTGTCCTGTACTGTGCACCACTTGGAGCTGACAGCAGGATTTCCAAGTGTGAAGAACAAGCTTCCCCCAGAACCCAAAGGAGACAGTCTGCCTGGTGTTGCCTTCCCCCTCCGTGTCAGGATGGTATAATATGAAAGACATGGAAATGCATATTTTAGGGGTTGGAAAGATGGCTCCGTGGTTGGGAGCCAGTACTGCTTTAACACTACGATGCTCAACCTCCCTAATGCTGCGACCTTTTATGTTCCTTCAATGTTCCTCATGTTGTGGCGACACCCAACCATAAAATTATATTTTTTTTGCTACTTCATAACTGTAATTTTGCTACTGTTATGAATTATCATGTAAATATCTGCGTTTTCCAATAGTCTTAGGAGATCCCTGTGAAAGGGTCATTGCAACTCACGTGTTGAGAACCACTATTCTAACAGGACCTGCGCACCATGAATCCTGCACACACGTAGTGCGCATACACACAAAGAGGCAAAGCTCTCAGACACATATAATGAAAACTACCCCTTTTAAGGGCAAAAGACCCCAAGTATCAAGTGACAAGGATTTCAGTTATATATCTGGGGACCTGGAAAATAACCTGGTGCAAGAGGAAGTCAGAAGAGGGCATGGGATCCCTTGGAACCAGAGTTACAAGTGGTTGTGAGCCGCCATGTGGATGCTGGGAACCAAACCCACGTCTTCTGCCAGGGTAGTGAGCATTCCGCTGCTAAGCCATCTCTCCAGCCCCAGAAAGTATTGTTTCCTACTGAGTTAAGTGCCTCAGACATCTTTCAGTCCTCCAGTCATGATTTCTTTTAGGACTACAAGCTGGGTGCCTGTGTTGGCTGTACTTCTATTCTGTCCCTAAGGATTCTACTCTCATTCACTATAATTACAGCTACCTGGCTACATTCTCACCTTCTCTTATCCCCTGCAAACACTGGAACCGGGGCACTAGGTGATGCGTTCGTTCCCTTCCTTCCACCTCATCCCAATTCATCAGTCGCAAGAGTTTCAACTACTTGACTACCACCTTGTGTTACGCTATTTGCTTTCCACCAGCCGCCAGTAGTAAAGTCTTTATTGCCTGCCGGATGGTGAGTGATTCAGCGTATAGGCCCTAATCTTGGCCTGCTTCATAGGACCACTCCCAGTTTCAACTGTCTCAGTCAGGGTTCTGAGGAAATACATGTTTAAACTGTTTGGTTCTTTCTTTCTTCCTGAACCTGCCATGAACGGATAGGTCTGCTCAGCCATACGCTCCCACCGGAATATGTTACCTTAACCACAGTCCCAAAAAGCAATGGGGTTGATCAACCATGGACTGGAACTCCAAATGTAGAGCCAAACTCAAGCTGTCCTCCGTTTGAAGGTGATTGGCTTAGGTATTTTGTTACAGTGTCAGAACTAATGCAAGTGCGGAGTCATACACAGGTCTGAAATAAAGGGAGGGAGGGACTGTAAATAATGATCTTGGGGGATCAGTGGGGGCGGGGATTGTTGAGGTCCTGAGTATGGTTGGGGTTATCCAAGGAGATGCGATGCAAGAAGACAGGAACCCAAAGAAGCACCAAGGTCTAAGAGACCCACACAGGGTGACAGAGTAGCCCAAGCAAAGGAGAAGAGGTAGAAATGGTATATGCCCAAGACTGGTGTCACTGACTTCTTTGCCTCGCCAGAAAGGAAAAAAACGATTAATAAAAAAAATCAACAATTGAAAGATCAGCAACGCTTAAACAGCCTGTGATGATATGCTTTGTTTCCTGTGGTAATAGATTAGCACAAACTTGGTGGTTTAAAACACCAGAAATTTAGCCTCACACAGTTCCAGAAGAGGCAGACATCTGAAATCATTGTTAATTGGCTGAAATCAAAGAACAGAGCTCTCCCCGGGAGGCTCTAGGGAGAATCCGTTTCCTGTTCCTTCTAACATCTTCCTGTCTCGCATAGGGCCAAGCATCTCCAAACCTCTCTTTGCTCCATTTTCACGCTGTCTTCTCTCTACCATGTATCGAGCCCCTCTCTAGCCTGTGTCTAACATTAACGAGTTCGTTTAGGACCCACCCAGGTAACCCAGGGTAATCTCTTGCCTGTATGAATCGGCCTCCTGCTACTGTGGCAAAACACCTGAGAGAATTCATTCCTAAAGAGAAATATAGGCTGAGGAGAAGGCTCAACGGAGGAAAACTGTGATGCCTATGGGGTGAGGGCCAGAGTTTGGATCCCCAGAACCCATATAAGAGCCAAGTAGGCATAATGGCCACCTGTGATCCCAGTATTCAGAAAAGCAGTTAGGGAATTCCAGAACCAGCCAAAACCATGAGCATGGGTTCAATGAGACCTTGCCTAGATATTTAAGGTAGAAAGAGATCAAAACGTCACACACCAGCAACCTCGTGCCTCCACACAAACAGGCACACATGCACACAAACCACACACACACACATACATATACAAAAAGACGGTGGGTGGAGGTTTGGGTCCAGGAATGGCTAGGCAACACATCACAGTGAGAGCAAACAGCGAAGCAAAATTGCTTTTATCCTTAGGATAGAAACAAAGATAGAAGCACCATGCACTAGGCTCCATTCAGTTCCCTGCACAAGCACACACTCAGTGTCCTACAAGCACAACCAATTGCCAGCAGTTCCATTGGTGTGTGTGTGTGTGTGTGTGTGTGTGTGTGTGTGTGTGTGTGTGTGATGCTGGAGATGGTCTCCAAGGCTTGGCTCACAGTGGGTAAGCTCTCTACCATAGAATAGCAACCCCAGTCCAGGACTATGCCTTTAACAACCCACTTTAGGGAAATGCACTCAACAAACTATCAAGAACAATCTCCCCCAAATTTCTCCTTTCCCTTTTTCTCTCTCCCCACCCCTGGTGCTGTCCATCTCTCCCTCTCTCCCCCATGTCTCTGCCTCCCTCCCCCCTCCTTCCTCCCTCCTCTATCCAGCTCCTGCACTTTGGGGCTTTGTTCCCACCTATCTACTTCATCCTCAAACAACAATTTTTCTACCTATTTTTCAATTATTACAACAAACGCTTACAAGTTAAGTGAAACAATGCTGTGTTCTTCCCAGAGCCAGCTGTTCCCTGACACCAAGTAACAGCGATTCTCAACACTGCTAGCAATTGTTATGAAAATGCATCTCTCAGTATCCTGTTGTCATGGCAGCTAAAGATCAAGACATGCCTGCGAGGCACAGCAATTTATACTGATTTGAAAGGCTGTTTGGGAGGGGGGGAGGTGGAGAAGGGTGGTGCATTAAAATGCATAACCGAATGTATGTGAAACCTTAACCCAGCAAAGTACAATGTCAGTTATTCAAATAACATTTATAAAGCAAAGTACATCATTGGCTTCCATCAATGTTATGTTCATTATTTATGCTCAGGGAATCTGTTTATTGTTTTTCTCAGCGTTTGGAATTTCACCATTACCTTTGTTGTCCAGGCACTGTTTCTGACCTGAACACAGACACCAACCAACGCCCACACCACAGAGCTGCTATGGGTCCCCCCTCCCCCGTTTCTTTGTTTGCTAAGCTAGGGACACCTCTTAGGTGAGTTTCTCCCCTGGACCAACACTGCTTGCAATTTCGCAGCATGGCCAATTCTCTCTGCCTCCAGATTGTAATTGTACCTCCAAGACACAGTCACCACATTGACATCATAGCTTTGGTCCTTAGTAAGGAGCAGGAGAAAAACCCAGGAAGACAGACAAGGGGTTTAGGATGCCAAGTAAGAATATAAAAGGTTCAGATGCAAATAATTGACTACAAAATACCACATTTATTAGCAATTTGGATGGCAGTTGGCCCCTAATCCTTCCTGTGGGTTATCCCTCAGAATCACCCAGAGAAACCAAAGGCATTTGGGAGGCAGAGAAATGGAGCCGAGGGAGGATTAGGGATTGCAGTGGCTAAGCTAGTTTGAGAACTTAGAGTTCTGACATTCCTAACTCATTGTTTCAACTGGGTGTGCTGGACAAGGGCCTAAGGAATCTTGCTGAGAGTCCAGAAGCTTAACTGAGCGCAGCCCCTCCAAGGATAATTGGTTACACTAATTTTCCCACGGCTGTGTAATCACCCACACTTGGGCCTTGACTTTATGGAGATGGTTTCCCATCTCACTTTAGAGTGTCTCTGAGCCTATCCATTTTTGTTTGGTTGGTTTTTCTTTTTTGATATTTTTTTTCCTTTTATTGAAAATAGATTTTTTTAAATAATGTATCCCGGTTAAGGTTTGCCCCTCCCTTTACCCCCCCCCCGCAACTCCTCCCCACTTCCTCTCCCATCCAGCTTTACCTTCTCCTGTCTCTCATTAAAAAACAAGTATAAGGGCTGGAGAGCTGGCTCAGCGGTTAAGAGCACTGATTGCTCTTCCAGAGGTTCTGAGTTCAAATCCCAGCAACCACATGGTGGCTCACAACCATCTGTCATAGGATCTGATGCCCTCTTCTGGTGTGTCTGAAAATGGTGTACTTATTATATAAATATAATAAATAAATATATTTTTAAAAGTGTAAGGCCCGAGAATCACTACAAGAAGACCCCAGACTCAAACAGTATGCAAAGACAGGGAGCGTTTATTCTGCAGAAACGGCCAGCACACCAGGGTCAGTCATCCCCAAGGAGACCACAAAGGAAGCTCGCTGGCCCCTCTTAAAGCGAAGGCTTTGAAAGCCAGTTCGGGGTTTTCCAGTTGTAGCTGGGATCAGGATTGTTTGAGCTATGATATGGGATGTTTGTACACTTCTGATTGGTTCATACCTCAAGGGTAAGAGGGTTACCTTATAGGGACTTTTTCCATTTCTGTTGTGAGCCCCTAGGTGTCAAGACAGTTGCTGACTAGCTGCCCTTTTTTCTGTGTTTTTTTCCAAGTAGGCCTTCTGAGAAATTGACGCTTAAGGCCTAACATGGCTGGCTGCCTGTTCTAAGATGGAGTGAGTTAGGTCCTATCACAAGCAAGCTTGTGATAATTAGAATGAATTATAATAAAATATAACATAATGTAATATAATAAGATTTAAAAAAAAAAAAAACCTAACACATTGAAATGAGACAAAATAAACAAACCAAAGGAAAAGGGTCCACATGGAGGCATCATAAACAGAGAGCCACTTGTTTATACACTTGGAAAATTCCATAAAATCACTAAACTCAAAGCCATCATACATACACAAAGGACCTGTAGGGAGAAGGAAAAAAGTAAATAAAATAAAATAAAAAATAATAAGATAAAATTAAAAAAAAAAAAAAAAACAGGAAGAGCCCAGACCAGACAATATGAGGCAAGGAACAGCCATGATGCCAAGTTCGCTCTCTGTTGGCCATCTCCTGAGAGGCATGCAGCCTACCATTAGGAGTATTTTGTTCCCCCAGGAGACTCCCTTGGAGAAAACTGAATTTTCACTTGCAAGTGGTTATCAGTTGCAGAATGCTTCTGGAATAGGATGGGGCATGTGTCCAGTCTCAGCTCAAGGACCCCAACTGGGGCAGACGCAGGCCCTGTTAACGCTACCTCCGTCTCTGAGTTTACATGTGTGTCAGTCTTGCTGATTTAAAGGGCCTTGGTCCCTTGGTGCCCTCTGGCTCATACATTCTTTTCACCTCCTCTTCTGCTGCGTTCCCTGAGCTGTGAAGGGAGGGATTTGATGGAAACATTCCAGCTGGGGGGGGGTGTTCTAAGCGCTCTCGTTCTCTGCACAGTGTCAGGCGATGGGTCTCTGTTCCAATCGGCTGCACGAGGAAGCTTCTCTAATGATGGCGAGCAAGGCGCTGCTCTGTGAGTATGCCAGAATGTCATGAGGAGTCACTCCACTGTTACTTTTAAAAAGAAAGAAAAAAAAGTCATATTTGATTTTACCCTAAGTCCGTGGGCAATCTAGTCTCAAGTTCCTGGTCACCCTAGGAGTGTCCAGTATGGGTTCCATCACATGGAGTGGGTCTTAAATCAAATCACTGGTTGGTCACTCCTGCAAGCTCTATGCCACCATTGCACTCACTTATCTTGCAGGCGGGACAGCTGCCTTGATGATCAAAGGGTTTGTGGCTGGATTGGTGTTTACATCTTTCCTTTGGTAGCATGTGGGGTACCATCCTGTACCAAAGACACTAGCAGGTGGGAGCAGAGGCTCTCTGTGGCCCTCAGTTTGATTTCTTCGTGCTCAGTGAATTGTGTAGGCGCTGACTTCTGATGGAGCCTTGCCATCGGTGGTCTTGGCAACAGCCTGGGTTGTCTGGAGATTCCCTGGGATCCTTCCAACCAACATCGCAATTCTGTGTGGCCCAATCCCAGTACTGGAAGCTTCCAATCCCAACTTCATTTGGTAAAAAAGAGATGGCTAGTTGACGCTCTGTATTTCCCATTATTGATAATCTCATGTAGATCACTCTCATATGAATATATATTTTAGGAAGCTTCTACTGTATTAGGTTTCCATACTACCCCTCAATGCCCCTTACTTTTAGCTGTCTCTCCTGGTATTTCCTCCCTCAGCCTCCTTTATATCCCTCTTTCCACTTGCCCTCCCGTCCTAATCCCCACCATCCATCCATAACTATCTATTTTATTTCCCTTTCCCATAGAGATCTATCTGTCTGACCCTAGTCCTTTACTCTATACCTATAATCTCTGTGGTTCTATGGATTGAGGCTTAGTTATCATTGACTTAATAGCAAATAGGCACATATAAGCAAATGCATACCATATTTGTCTTTGTGGCTCTGGGTTATATCACCTCACTAAGGATGACTTCTTCTCGTTTCATCCATTCACCTACAATTTCATTATTTTATTTTATCCTTAGACCTGAGTGATACTCCACTGTGTGAATGTACCATATGCTTTTATCCACTCATCTGTTGAGTTATGTCTAGGTTGTTTCTGGCTATTTGAATAGAGGAAAAGTGAACATGGTTGATCAAGTGTCTCTGTGGGAGGATGAAGCATCCTTTGAGTGTTTGCCCAAGAACACTGTGTTAGTCAGGGATTTCTAGAGTAACAGAACTTAGAGAAAAAGAAGGGGGAAGGTTTATTACAATAGCACAGAGGGTGTGGCCCAGCTAATCCAACTGTGGCTGCCCATAAATGGAAGGTCCTTTCCATAGTGGCTGTACAAATTTGCACTCCCATCAGCAATGGAGAAGGGTTCCCCTACTCCACCTCCTTGCCAGCATGAGCTATCACTTGCTTTATTGATCTTAGCCATTCTGATGGACGTAAAAGAAAAATCTCAAAGTAGTTTTGATTTGCAATTCCCTGATGACTAAGGATGTTGAACATTTCTTTAAGTGTTTTATTATTATTATTATTATTAGAAAATTCTGTTTAGAACTATATCCCATTTTCAATTGGGCTATTTTTCTTGATATTTTGTTTTTTGGGTTCTTTACATATTTTATCCCTCTATCAGCTGTGTAGTTGGTAAAAATTTAAAAAAAAAAAATCTTTTCCTATAGGCTTCTACTTTGTTTGAATGACAGTGTCCTTTGCCATATAGAAGTTTTTCAGATTCGTTAGATACCATTTTTTTAATATTTCCTATTCTTTTTAATCTTTATATTAGAACATTATTTTCCAAATTTGTGTTTATACATGTACTTATGTGCACATGTTTATGGAGTCCAGAGGATAACCTGAGATCTCAGGAGTGCTGTCTGCCTTATATTTGAGACAGGGTCTCACTGACCTGAAGCTCATTCATCGGGCTAGGCTGTCCATCTCTACCTCCCTAGTCCTTGGATGTCAAGCAGGCACCATTATGTCTGGTTTTACTATGTGAGTTCTGAGAATCAAACTCAGGTTCGCATGCTTGCAAGGCAAACACTATTTACTGAGCCCCATCCTTTGTTAAAGCACACTATGCAATGTGACAGCAGCCTTACACATTTTCTGTTTATCACACACTTTTTTTTTAACTGATAAAATTTATTTTAAGATATACAACTCAGTATCGACATTTTTAAGTCATCAAAATAATTTATAATAGTTGAATGTCTCTTAAATACAGATGATATCTTCTGAAGCTAAAAGTAATATGCACTCAATCAGTTTTTAAAATCTATTTGGAATATTAAACATGATATGATAGAAGTAGAAGAAAAATCTCTTAGGAAGTCCTCTATGAAAGGAAATTGTGACAAGTTCCTAATTAAACAGAAACCGTTCCATCTGCAAGGGAGAATACGGAGGATAACTGTGGCTTTATAGAATGAACTGGGTAGTGTTTCTTTTGTTTCTGTTGTATGGAATAGGTTGAAGAGTATTGGTATTAGGTCTTCTTTGAAAGTCTGATAGAATTCTACACTAAACTCGTCTGGTCCTGGGCTTTTTGTTTGTTTGGTTTTGGTTGGGAGACTTTTAATGATTACTTCTATTTCTTTAGGGGTTATGGGACTGTCTAGATGGTTTTTCTGATTGTGATTTAACTTTGGTACCTGGTATCTGTCTAGAAAATTGTCCATTTCACCCACATTTTCCAGCTTTGTTGAATATAGGCTTTTGAAGTAGGATCTGATGATTTTTTGGATTTCCCCAGTTTCTGTTGTTAAATCTCCCTTTTCATTTCTTATTTTGCTAATTTGGATACTGTCTCTGTGCCCTATGGTTAGTCTGGCTAAGAGTTTATCTATCTTGTTGATTTTCTCAAAGAACCAGCTCCTGGTTTTGTTGTTTGTATAGTTCTTTTTGTTTCTACTTGGTTGACTTCAACCCCGAGTTTGATTATTTCCTGCAGTCTACTCCTCTTGGGTAAATTTGCTTCTTTTCTAGAGCTTTCAGGTGTGCTGTCAAGCTGCTAGTGTATGCCCTCTACAGTTTCTTTTTGGAGGCACTCAGAGCTATGAGTTTTCCTCTTAGCACTGCTTTCATTGTGTCCCATAAGTTTGGGTATGTTGTTTCTTCATTTTCACTAAATTCTAAAGTCTTTCATTTCTTTCTATCTGTCTTCCTTGACTAAGTTATCATTGAGTGGGGCATTTTTCAGCTTCCATGTATATGTGGGCTTTCTGTTGTTTTTGTTGCTATTGAAGATGATCCTTAATCCGTGGTGATCTGATAGGATGAATGGGATTATTTCAATCTTCTTGTATCTGTTGAGGCCTGTCTTGTGACTGATATATGATCAGTTTTGGAGAAGGTTCGGTAAGATGCTGAGGAGAAGGTATATTCTTTTGTTTTAGGATGAAATGTTCTATAGATATCTGCTAAATCCATTTGGTCCATAACTTCTGTTAGTTTCAATGTGTCTTTGTTTAGTTTGTGTCTCCATGATCTGTCCATTGATGACAGTGGGGTGTTGAAGTCTCCTACTATTGTTGTGTGAGGTTCAATATGTGCTTTGAGCTTTAGTAAAATTTCTTTTATGAATGTGGATGCCCTTGCATTTGGAGCATAGATGTTCAGAATTGAGAGCTCTTCTTGGTAAATTTTCCTTTGATGAATATGAAGTGTCCTTCCTTATCCTTTTTGATGACTTTTGGTTGAAAGTCGATTTTATCCTATATTAAAATGGCTACCCCAGCTTGTTTCTTGGGACCATTTGCTTGGAAAAAAAATTTTTTTCCAGCCCTTTATTCTAAGGTAGTATCTGTCTTTGACTCTGAGGTGCATTTTCTGTATGCAGCAAAATGCTGGGTCCTGTTTACATATCCAGTCTGTTAGTCTGTCTTTTTTATTGGGGAATTGAGTCCATTGATGTTGAGATATTAAGGAATAGTGATTTTTTGCTTCCTGTTGTTTTTTATGTTATTTTTATGTTTGTGTGGCCATCTTCTTTTCAGTTTGATGAAAGAAGATTAATTTCTTGCTTTTTCTAGGGTGTAGTTTCCCTTCTTGTGTTGGCATTTTCCATCTGTTATCCTTTGTAGGGATGGATTTGTGGGAAAATATTGTGTAAATTTGGCTTTGTTATAGAATATCTTGGTTTCTCCATCTATGGTAATTGAGAGTTTTATTGGTTATAATAGCCTGGGCTGGCATTTGTGTTCTCTTAGGGTCTGTATAACATCTGCCCAGGATCTTCTAGCTTTCATAGTCTCTGGTGAGAAGTCTGGTGTAATTTTGATAGGTCTGCCTTTATATGTTACTTAACCTTTTTCCCTTAATGCTTTTAATATTCTTTCTTTGTTTTGTGTTTGGTTTGGTTTGGTTTGGTGTTCTGACTATTATGTGACTAGAGTAGTTTCTTTTCTGGTACAATCTATTTGAAGTTCTTGTGTGTTTATGGGCATCTCTTTCTTTAGGTTAGGAAAGTTTTCTTCTATAATATTGTTGAAAATATTTACTGGCCCTTTAGGTTGGGAATCTTCACTATCTTCTAGACCTATTATCCTTAGATTTTTGTCTTCTCATTGTGTCCTGAATTTCCTGGATGTCTTGGGCTAGGAGCTTTGCATTTTGCATTTTCTTTGACTCTTATGTCAATGTTTTCTATGGTATCTTCTGCACCTGAGATTCTCTCTTCTATCTCTTGTATTCTGTTGGTGATGCTCACATCTATGACTCCTGATCTCTTTCCTAGGTTTTCTATCTCCAAGGCTGTCTCCCTTTGTGATTTCTTTATTGTTTCTATTTCCATTTTTAGATCCTGGATGGTTTTGTTCAATTCCTCCACCTATTTGGTTGTGTTTTCCTGTAATTCTTTAAGGGAATTTTGTGTTTTCTCTTTAAGGGCTTCTACCTGTTTACCTATGTTCTCCTGTATTTCTTTAAGGGAGTTGTTTATGTTCTTCTTAAAGTCCTCTATCATCATCATGAGATGTGATTTTAAATCTGAGTCTTGCTTTTCTGGTGTGTTGGGGTATCCAGAGCTTACTATGGTGGGAGAACTGGGTTCTGATGATGCCAAGTAGCCTTGGTTTCTGTTGCTTATATTCTTGCCCTTGCCTCTTGACATCTGGTTATCTCTGGTGTTAGCTGGTCTTCCTGTCTCTGTGGCTTGTCCCTCCTGCAAGCCTGTGTGTCAGTACTCCTGGGAGACCAGTTCTCTCCGGAAGGAATTTGGGTATGGAGAGCTGTGGCACAGGGTCAGTTCTCGAGTGCAGACAGAAACTGGAATGATCCTATCCCCGGCTATTCATTGGTTCCTGTGTCCTGATGGCTCTGGGCAGGTCCTTCTTGGGCCAGGAATTTGAGCAGAATTGGTGGTTACAGTGTGTCAGCACTCCCAATGTTATGTGGGAATGGAGAGCTGTGGCACAGGATCAACTCTCAGAGCAAATGGAAACCGGAAGGCTAAATCCCATTTATTGTTGATCTTAGTGCCTGTACTAATAGTGTTCTGTTCAGAAGGATTTTCCTATGCCAATGAGTTCAAGGCTATGCTCTACTTTCTCTTCCACTAGGTTCAGCATATCTGACTTTATGTTAAGGTCTTTGATCCATTTGGAATTGAGTTTTGTGCAAAGTGATAAATATGGATCTATTTTCATTCATGTACATATACAGTCCAGTTTAACCAGCACCATTTGTTGAAGATGCTGCCTTTTTTCCAGTGTGTATTTTTGCCTGGTTTTTGTTACTGTTTTGCTTTGTTTTACCAAAAATCAGGTGTCCATATGTATGTATATTTACATATTTATGTCTAGGTCTTCAATTTGATTCTATTGATCAAGCTGTCTGCTTTTGTGCTAATACCAATGTTTTTAACGGGATAGCTCTGTCATACAACTTGAAATCAGGGATGGTGATACCTCCAGCAGTTTTATTATTAAGGATTGTTTTGGCTATTCTGGATTGTGTGTGTCTGTGTGTCTGAGTGTGTCTATGTTTCCATATGAAGCTGATAATTGTCCTTTAAATATTTGTGAAGAATTGTGTTAGGATTTTGATAGTACAATGAATCTGTACTTTGCTTTTGATAGAATGTCCATTTTTACTACATTAAACCTACCAATCCATGAACACAGGAGAACTTCCCATCTTCTGATATCTTCTTCAATTTCTTTTTTCAATGTTTTAAAGATTTTATCATACAAGTCTTTCAATTGTTAGTTAGAATTCCATCAAGATATTTTACATTATTAAAGGCTCTTGTGCAAAGTCATTTGTGTACATATGAGGACTACTGATTTTTGTGTGCTAATTTTGTTTCCAGCAACTTTGCTAAAAGTGTTTTATCAGCTGTAGGAGTTCCCCAGTGGAAGTTTTAGGGTCATTCATTTGTGTGTACTATCATACTGCTTGCAAATAATGATGCTTTGAATTCCTCCTTTCCAATTTGTATCCTCTTGGTCTCCTACAGTTTTCTTAGTGCTCTAGGTAAAACTTTAAGTACTATATTGAATAAGTATTGAAAGAGTGAACAATCTTACCTTGTTCCTGATTTTAGTAGAATTACTCTGAGTTTTTCTCCATTTAAGTTGATGTTAGCTTTGGCTTGCTGTGAACTACTTTTATTATATTGAGGTGTATTCCTTGTATTCCCTCATTTCTCTAGGAGTTTGTACCATGAAGGGGTGTTTGATTTTGCCAAAGGCCTTTTCTGCATCTAATGAGATGACCACAGGTTTTTTGGTCTTTCAGTTTGTTTATGTGGTATATTATTTACATTCATCAATTTATATATGTTGAACCATCCTTACATCTCTGGGGAAAAGCCTACTTGATCATGGTTGACGATCTTTTTGATGTGTTTCTTGGATTCAGTTTGCAAGTATCTAACTGAGAATTTTTATATCTATGTTCATAAGAAAAAATAGTCTGTAATTCTCTTTTTTTGCTGAGTCTTTGTGTAGTTTAGGTATCAGAGTAATTGTGGCCTCATAAAACAAATTAGATGATGTTCCTCTGTGTCTATTTTGTGCAATAATTTAAGGAGTACTGACATTAATTCTTCTATGAAACTTTGGTATTGGAGATAGAGAGATGATCCAGTGTTTAACAGCACTGACTGTTCTTCCAAAGGATCCAGATTCAGTTCCCAGAACCCACATGGCAGCTCACAACTGTCTATAACTCCAGTACCAGGAGATACCTCCACACAAATATGTAGGCAGCAAAATAACAATGCACATAAAAAAATAAAAATAAATTATTTTTAAATGGGGCTAAGTCTGGTAGAATTTCACAGTAAAACAATCTGATCCTGGGCTTTTTAATTTTTTAACTTGGCACTTCTTAATAACTGCTTCTATTTCACTAGGGGCCACAGGTCTGTTTAAACAGCTTACCTGGTCTAACTTGGCTATGTGGTATGGATCAAGAAAATTATTTTCGTTTAGATTTTCACATTTGATGGATTACGGGTTTTTAAATTATGTCCTTATGCTTCTCTGGATTTCTTGGTGTTTATTTTTATAGCCCCTCTTTTATTAATAATTTTTATATTCTCTCTGTCTTTTAGATAATTTAGATAAGGGTTTGTCAATCTTACTGATTTTCTCAAAGAAACTTTATTTCATTGATTCTTTGTATTGTTTTTCTTATTTCTATTTTATTCATTTTAGCCTTGAGTTTGATCATTTCTTACAGTTTACTCTTTGGGGGCATAATTTCTTCTTTTGTTATTTTTTCTAGAGAATATGATGTGCTATTAAGTTACTAGTATGAGATCTCTCCAGTTCTTTATGTAAGTAAGTGCTTAGTGCTATGAACTTGCCTCTTAGAATCACCTGCATTGTGTCCCATAAGTTTGGGTATGTTGTATATTCATTTTCATTCAGTTCTAGAAAATTCTATGATTTGTTAATTTCTGTCAACACATTTTTCATTCAGTAGTAAGTTGCTCAGTTTCCATGAGTTTGGAAGCTTTGATTTGTTTCTGTTGTCAATGAGATCCAGTTTTAAGCTGTGGTGGTCAGATAGAGTGCAGGGTGTTATTTCAATTTTCTTGAATTTGTTAATATTTGCTTATGTGTGAGTATAGGTCTCCCAGCTCTCATGGATCACTGGCTGATTCAGTCCACAAGGGCAGTGGGAACAAAGATGGGTCAGGGGTTGGAACCCCTGTGATACCTACAGTGAATGACCACACCAAGACTGCTTGTCAGTAGGCAGATAAACTTTACTCAGGGTGATTGAAAGCTTATAAAATTTTGGAGGACTGAAGGTAGAGATATCCAGGATGGGCAAAAATCATTGGCTGGGAGCTTTAGGGTACCTGGAATGACTCATTAGCTTGTGGGAGCATTTCAGGAATCTCGAGTGCTAACTGAACTGGTTCTGTCAGGAGAAAGGAAATTAATCCTATAAACTAATTGAGGCTATGTGACACTCCTCGCGTAGAGGCAAGTGTTGGGGCTTAAATACCCCAGACAAAGTCTGAGAAGGAGAAACTAATAATGAAGGGAGACCCCCATTACATGCTACACTCCAGAAGGCTATCTCGTCAATGGTAGAGTTTGACCTTAGTTAGCAGAGTTTTCCCACATCTTCATATGTGGTCAATTTTGGAGAAAGTTCCATAAGGTACTGAGAAGAAGATATATTCTTCTGTGTTTGGTAATATTGTTATAAGTGTTCTGTACTATTTGTTAGGTCCATTTGATTTATAATGTCAGTTAGCTCAACCATTTCTCTGTTTAGTTTTTGTCTGGGTGACCTCTTGCTTGGCAAGAGTGGTATATAGATATCTCCCACTATCACTGTGTGAAGGTCAATATGTGATTTAAACTGTAGTAGTGTTTCTCTCATGAACTTGGGTGCCCTGGAGTTTGGTACACAGATTTTGGATTAAAGTCAGTTTTGTCAGATATTTAAATGGCTACAACAGTTTGCTTCTTCGGTTCATTTCCTTGGAGTATCGTTTTCCATCTTTTCACCCTGAAGTAATGTCTATCTTTGATGTTAGGGTGTGTTTCTTGGATGCAGCAGAAGGATGGATCCTGCTTTCACATCCATTCTGTTAGACTTTTTATTGTGGGATTGAGAACATTGATGTTTAGAGATATCAATGAGCAGTGTTTATTGATTCCTGTTATTTTGCTGTTGTGGTGTGTGTGTGTGTGTGTGTGTGTGTTTCCCCTCTTTTGACTTGCTTACCTAGAATTATTACTTGTGTTTTCTTCAGTGTGGCTAACCTCTTTAAGTTGGAGTTTTCCTTCTAGTCCCTTGTATAGGTATATTTTGTAGACAGATATTGCTTAAATTATTAAATTATTTTCTCCATCTATTGTGATTGAAAATTGTGCTGGGTATAGCAGTCTGGGCTGGTATCTGTGATCTCTTAGAGTCTGGAGTACATCTGTCCAGGCCCTTCTGGCTTTGAGTCTCCATTAAAAAGTCAGATATTATTCTAACAGGTCTGCCTTTATGTTAGTTTATCTTTTTCCCTTGAAGATTGTGATACTCCTGTATTTTCCTAGGGGACTGTTTTCTCTGTTCCAGCCTATTTGGTGTTCTGTTTGCTTCTTGTACCTTGATAGGCATCTCCTTCTTTAGGTTAGAGAAGTAATCTTCTATGATTTTGTTGAAAATATTTTCTGTGACTTTGACCTGGGTTTCTTTTCCTTCCCCTACTCCTACAATTCTTAGATATGGTCTTTTCATAGTAACCAAGATTTCCTGGATGGCTATGGTTGTTGCTGATTTGTTTTTATGTGCATTGGTGTTTGCCTGCATTTATGTCTGTGTGAGGGTTCAGATCTTGGAGTTATGGATAGTTGGGAGCTTCCATGTGAGTCCTGAGACTTGAACCTGGGTCCTCTGGAAGAACAGTTTGGTACTCTTAACCACTGAGCCATCTCTCCAACCTTTTTTTTTTAATTTGGTTTGGTTTGGTCTGGTTTTTTGAGACACAGTTTCCCTGTGTAGCCAGGGCTGTCCTGGAACTCACTCTATAGACCAGGCTGGCCTTGAACTCAGAGATCCACCTGCCTCTGACTCCCAAGTGCTAGGATTAAAGGAGTGAGACACCATCACCAAGATTTTCTGGATGTTTTTATGCCAGGATTTTTTTTTTATTTAATATTTTCTTTGACCAAGGAATCCATTTCTCTATCGAATCCTCCATTCTTTCTTATATTCTGTTGGTGAGGTTTGCCTCTGAGCTTCCTGTTTGAGTTTCTAAATTTTTCATTTCCAGATTTCCCTCAGTTTGGGTTTTCAATCTCAATAGTATTTCTATTTTCAGATCTTGAACTATTTTATTCATTTCTTTTTACTCTTTGTGGGTTTTGGTTCTGGTTTGTTTTATTTTGGTTTTGGTCTTTCAAGACATGTTTTTTCTATGTAGCCCTGGCTGTCTTGGAACTTGCTCTGTAGACCAGGCTGGCCTAGAACTCAGAGATCCAGCTGTCTCTACCTCCTAAGTACTGGGATTAAAGCTACTTGCCATCACTGTCCATCTGTTTGTGTTTTCATAGATTTTGTTAAGGGATGTACTGACTTATTTCTTTCTCTTTAAGGACCTCTATCATATACACGAAGGCTATTTCAAAGACTTTGTTCTGTGCTTCAGCTGAGTTGTGATACTCAGGGCCTACTGTGCTTATGTTACAGGGCTCTAGTGGAGACATATTATTCTGGATGTCATTGATTCTGTCTTTGCACTGGCATCTAGGCATCTGAGGTTGGGAAGATTGTACTTCTAGGTGCTGATATCTGCTCTTGTCTTTGTTGGGTAGTAGGTGTTTTGTTCCTTGATCTTTGTTGCCCTCTATGGTTCTTAGGAGAGTGTGGTAGCTGGTAGGAAATTTTCTGGGATCCTGATAGGTATAGCCCCCGAGTTCCAGGAAAAGATGTGTTTTGGGGGCTGACAGTTAGGAATGGAGATGCGCTAGGTGGGCTGAGGAGATCCATAGGATAGAGGAAAGCAGGGAGTTCCACTAGGATCTGCTAAGTCCCATAGGAAGGGGAGCAGAAAGTGGAGAGAGGCCACAACAGGGAGTCTGCTACAGAGCTGAGGAGGAGACTGGGGAATTAGGAATGGAGGAGAGGAGGGAGGATGATGATCTGAAGCTCACCTATCTGCTTCACTGGCCTACTTGCTTCTCTGTCAGGCTTGACTGCCACATTCCCAGAGAACGCCTGCTGGAATGGAGGGGCTGAGAAAACAAGATGAGTGGAGAGGAAGGTTGAACTGATCTGCTGTGTGACCTGCTGTGTGACCTGCTGTGGGATCTGCTGTGTGACCTGCTATGGGACCTTCTGTGTGACCTGCTGTGTGACCTGCTGTGGGATCTGCTGTGGGATCTGCTGTGTGACCTGCTGTGTGATCTGCTGTGACCTGCTATGGGATCTGCTGTGTGACCTGCTGTGGGATCTGCTGTGTGACCTGCTGTGGGATCTGCTGTGTGACCTGCTGTGGGGTCTGCTGTGTCACCTGCTGTGGGATCTGCTGTGGGGTCTGCTGAGCTTGAGGCAGAGAGGAGAGGATACCACAGCAGGGGCTCAGCTCCAGAGCTGGGGACAAGACTGGGGAACTGGACCTGGAGGAACAGGGTGAAGGGTGAATTTCTGCAGTTAGCCTACCTACTTCCACTGGCTTGACAGGGCCTGCAGGATTCCCTGGGGATGCCTCCTGGAGTTGTGCCCTGGGATAGAGCAATGAGTTGACCCCATCCTCTCAAATCCTGTCTCCTCAAAATTGGCATTTGCTCTCCCTAAGGTTCATGTTTCTCTCTTACACTGGGCACCAGAGTTAAATGTTTATGCCCACATTTAGCATGAAATAGGGCCTCCCTTCTCACACCTACTCAAGACTCACAAAATCTGGTGAACCTGACCCTTTCAATTAAAAAGGCAGAGTTCTCAGTCACGGTTCTCCAGAGAAACAGAACCAGCAGGGTGATCTGATTTAATAAATTCATAAACATATGGATTCATGTATAAGGGAGCTTGTGCTGAAACAGTAGCAATAGTCACCTTATACCTGAAAGGCCGAGAACCCAGTAGTTGCTCAGTCCACCAGGGTAGGAATCTTAGCAGTCCTCATCTGGCACCTAAAATCTGGGAGGTTCCTGGAGAGCGGCTGATCCAAAGTCAACAGTGGAAAGAAATACTGGCTCTGCTGGCAGCCATGGAATCGGTCAACTGCAGCAGCACCTGCGTAAATCAGCTCTGGGTCAGAGCAAGGCCACGCGAGCAGAAGCTGCACGCTCTTCCTTCTGCCACGCTGCTCACCCTGTGCCTCGTTTATAAGATGACTCCCACTGGGTGGGAGTGCTCAGTGGTAGAGTGCCCATCTTGCAAGCATTAGGACCTGGTTTTAATCCCTAGTATGGGGGGGGGGGAAGAAAAGAGGGGCACTTACCTGTTTTAAGATTCTATGATTTGTGTGAACTTGTCCTCTGGGGGGAACATACTCTTTGATCAGTAGATACTATCTATCATATGACTTATAGGGGGGTTGGGTATCGATTTCATGGCTGGTGGTTTTATATGATAATCACCAGTCCCTAGGGACTTGGAATAATTTCACCATCAAAATTTTCCATTAGAGTGGCAATATAGCTCTGTTTCAACAAGCTTGCTCAAGTAACTTTCCCACTGCAAATTCACATGATAATAGCATTATAAATGGCATCTCCAAAGACTTCAATTAAAATTGATTTGTCATTATAATCTTAGCTAATAATGGTATGGTAATGGCATTATAATGAGGAGATCAAAGACTCACATTGAAATTATTTTGGCATTGTTATCCTAGATTCTAAATGGCTTTGAATGGGCTGATCTATACATAGATTTGAAACTGTTGTGTCATAGTGCTATTAAAAGCTAAGAGAATCAGTAATGGAGCCATTCGTTTCTTTTCCCCAGGGCCCAGGGTGGAATTTCTTTTACTCTTTTCATCTTCCCTAAAGGTAGAGTTCAAACAGGGGAATCTTTAATTCTCCTGCCTTAGCAGGGAAAGAGAGAGACTGAGACTGTGGCCATGAGTGCCTGGAAAGGCTGCTCACAACCTCACCACATAAGCAGGGGACAGCCCCACACCGCCTCCATCAGCAGAAGCTGGGGCCAGAGCAAGCCTCTTTGAACGGAGCTGCATCAGGCTGACAGGAGGCTAACCAAGGGGTCCTGTTGGTAGCTATGGTACTACTGTTCCTCCTCCACAAAAGTCATACCTAGGATTGGGAGGCCACAGCTCCAAATGATTCTCTTCCTCAGTGGCTCTGGCAATTGTGAGACTTGGATGAATTGAGTCATGCTGAATCCTTGGATTGTAAAAACATCTGTGTGTATGATGGTGGCTGTGGTTTTCTTCAGGTTCTGTTTGTTAGCTTGCATGATTTTAGACAGTTCTTGTAACCAAGGCCATCCTGGCTACCTCAGATGGAATTACAAGTGTGCCTCGCCATCCTCTGCTGGCTTTTGTATCTCTTTATTTAAATGAAGTGGGGTGAGCCATAGCTTGGTTTATATTGACTCTGTAGAACTCCTAGCTTTGAGAATATTATTATATCAGGCTATAGGGTGACCAACACTATACCTCTTACTCCACGGCAGATGAGAGTCAGCTAAGTAGTTAACATTCTATAAAGTTAGCACTGAGAACTGCTGAGCCAGATGCAGAGGCACAGCCCAGTTGGTAGAGTATTTGTCTAGTACAGAAGAGGTCACAGGTTCAGTCTCCAGTCCCACACAATCGGGTGTAGTGATGCATACCTGGTGTCTCGGTACTCGACAAGTAGAGACGGAAGGATCAGAAATTCAGTTATCCTTGGCTACATTGACACTCAAGGCCAACCTGGGATATATGAGATGCTGTCTCAAAAAGGTAATAAATAAGCAAGACGGACAGGAACTCGTTGCTCCTAGAGAGGATGACAGGCTAAAATCCTGCATGCCTGTTTTCTCAGTCCTCTGTCAACCAGTGGGTATAGACCCCTGCCTGCAGTATTTTATTTCATTTGTGTGTGTGTGCGCGCGCACAAGCACAGGGACTTATGAGGCAAGAAGAGGCCATTAAATGCCCTGGAGATGAAGTCACTAGGCAGTTAAGAGCCACCATCATTGTGGGTACCATAAACTAAATTCAAGTTCTCTGAAAAAGCCATCAGATCTCCGAACTGCTAAACCATCGCCTAATCCCTAGGGCCCTGCTTTACATATGTGTGAGTCTGACGTCATTTTCCATGAGACAGGCTGCAGACACTCCCACTGAACTGACAGCTAACATCACCCTACTCCGACTCACGCCTGAAGGAAGTACATCAGATATACCTATTTCCTCCCAGCGTTACATCAAAGCATTGTAGTACATAGCAGAGAGTCCTTCAGCACCAGGCCTAGGGTCATTTAAACAAAAAAAAAAAAAAAAACAGGCAAAAAAAGTCAAAGTATATGGAATTAATTGAGCCATTAAAAAAGCACACCCATTTACAGTTTGTTCCACTTCTCCTATAGCAAACCCTGCACAACATGCCTTTTCACTCCCCAGCCAATGTCCACACCTGACCACAATATCTCCACGGGTACTGACTCTGAGGTTAAAAATAAATTTCAGTGAGTAGGCAAGCTCAAAAGACAAATATAAAAACACAGGTCATGTGGCAATATGAAAAAAAAAAATCTTTAAATCGATAGCTGGCCATGATATCACATACCTATAATTCCAGCACTAGACAAATAAGAGATGGGAGGATCAGGACGAGGAGTTCAAAGTTATCCTCTGTTACATAGCAACTTCAGGATGTAAAGAATGGTGTAGGGGGATGTAGAGAGATGACTCAGTAGTTAAAAGCACTTGCGGCTCTTATACAGGACCCAGATTCAGTTCCCAGCACCCTCAAGGCAGCTCAATTCTGTAGTTTCAGTTCTGGGAGAGCTAACTCCTTCTTCTGGCATATATATAGATATTGCAAGTCATAATGATTCTTCTTATTGCTAGCATTGTCATATTAACATGAGCCTCAGGCCTGCACTGTACAACCAGAAACCTGTTCTGTCAACGTGGTGGGGCAGTACCTGAGACACAGTGACCCACATGGAGATATGCCATCAGCATGAAATGCACACTAGATACTAAAGCAAAGGATGTAAAATATCACAAACAATTTATATATGGACTGCATGTTGAGCTGGAAATATGTTGATAGATTAGGTTACGAGATAAATCATTACAATTAATTTTACCAATTTCTTCTGTTCTTTTAAA
Organism: Mus pahari; assembly: GCF_900095145.1. Taxonomy (NCBI): domain Eukaryota; kingdom Metazoa; phylum Chordata; class Mammalia; order Rodentia; family Muridae; genus Mus; species Mus pahari. Next base: position 15,049,223 of record NC_034609.1, read on the forward strand.
GTACCTATTAGAATATTTTATGTGTGTGGGTGTTTTGCCTGTGTACCATGTACCTGCCTGGTGCCCAAGGAGGCAAGAAGTGGTTGTTGGATCCCCTGAAACTGGAGTTACAGATGTCAATGAGCTGCCACGTGGGTCTGCAAATGGAACCCAGTTCCTCTTGCAAGAGTACCCAGCACTTTTACCCACCAAGCCACCTCTCCAGGCTCCTTATCAGAACATTTTAAATGATCTCGAGAACTCAGCATAGTACTACACACCTGTAATCCCAGCATTTCAGGAGGTGAGACAGTGAGTTTCAGTGTAGCTTGGGCTATAAAGTAAAAACCATTCTTTAAAAAAAAAAAAAAAAAAAAAAGTAAGTAAATAAATGGTCTCTGTGGTTCACATCTGTGACTCAGGCTGGATTTGTAACAGCTAATGTTGCTATCTGGCACTAAATGTAGGGAGACACTTCATGTGTGTCAGAATAAGGCAGTAAAGATCATGGAGCGTGCACCTTATGTGATGAGAATGTGGACAAGAATAGAGGCGTTGTTTAGGTGTTTGGGGGTTTGTTTTGTTTTGTTCTTTTTGGTGATCTGTGAAAGCAAAGCACACTCTCCCCTTTGTCATCCGTGGTAACAAATTAAAATGTTCTCTCAATTATCATCAGCAATTACCCAGTGGGAAGATTATGTGTTTGTTTGGAGTCGCTCAAGCGCAGCTGCCTGTAGCAAATGCTCTCCTTCCTCGAGAGGGCTGGGGAGTAGATCGCACTTGGGCAGCAACAGCACTTCAGTTCTGAAATCCGAGACTTCCTCTATGGATCAACAGCAAAAAAGCTTACCTCTTCTAAGCAAGGTAGTGGATTCCATCCCCAGTAAAACACACACACACACAAATATACATACGCACACGCGCACATGCACACCCTCACTCACATCCGGGCACACCCTCTTGAAAAGAGAATAAAGTGAAACGGGCCTGTGAAACGGTTTGGCAGGTAAAAGCACTTATCACCAAGCCCGACACATGGTGGAAAGAGAAGACTCCTGCAATTTGTCCTCTGCCCTCCACACATGTGCACAACCCAGATACACACACTGAGACTTGTCACTATGACAAGAAAAAGAACTCCAGCTTTAGGGTCAGACAGACCTGAGGACAGACTGAAGCTTTGCAAGATGTTGCTAGGGCTGTGTTTAGTGGAGTGTTTAGTACAGCTCTTCTCAGTACCTTTCTCTACACGAGTTGGTCTTCAGTTCTCCCTTTCTTTAATGATACCCATAACCAAGACCTGATTTCTTCCTGCCTTTCATTGTTGTTGTTGTGCGGTTGTGGTGGTAGTGGTTGTGGTTGTGGTTGTTGTTGTTAGGGGATTTTTGTTCGTGATGGTGGTTGGTTGTATTTTTTGTTTTGTTTTGTTTTTCCAGTTCTGGCTTGCCTTGTAGGTCCCAAAATGGCTGTCAACTTGCTCTTTTCATTCACAGTAAAAAGAGGAAAACAGTCTTCTCCCAGAAGCCCCTAAAAGGTCAAGAGGTCCATTTTGATTGGCTGGCCCAAGGTCATGTGCTCACCTCACTAATCACTATAGCCAGAAAGATGATATACACTGGTTGGTTTGCAGAATCGTGTGCAAATGCCCCTGCATTAGTCAGTTTTCCTTTACTGTGACAAATTACCTAAAAGAGTACACTTTAAAAAGAAGAAAGATTTCAATGGGATCACAGCCTCAGGCTTTTCCACCCACAGTGACTTGGTCCTGTGGCAAAGCAGAACATGATGGCCCAAACATGATGACATTCAAGAGACAAAGACAAAGGAGGGGTTACCCTCCCCCCAAAAAAACTCTTTGGGGGCACATGCCCAGTGAGCAAACTGCCAGCAGGCTCTACCTCCTAAAGGACCCACCCCTGCTCTGAGCATGATCTGTTGGGGACCATCCTTCAAGTCTCCGGAGGACATTTAATATCAGAACTACTACAGGGATGGAGGGACCACTCAGTCAGTGTGAGCACTAGCTGTTCTTCCAGATGATCTGACGTTGATTCCCAGCACCCACAAGGCAGCTCACAAGGATCTGTAACTTCAGTAACATGGGACCCTAATCCTTCTTCTGGCCTACGCAGGTACTACATACAGATGGTCCACAGACATTCGTGCAGGCAAAACTCCTATACACAGAATAATTTTTTGAAGTTTCAAACTACTGTGGAGAGAGATATGCTCAAAGCGCATTAAGTAATTCATGAAGATAGCTTTAAGTGATTCAAAAAAAATAAGTAATAAAATAAAATCATATAGATCATAAATGCTGTGTAATCTAGAAAGATTAGTCTTCGGAAAGGTTTGGTCTCAGATAAAATTTAGTTAGGAAAGGGGAGGGAAGGGCTCTAAAAAGACTTCCATGTACCTGCCATGAAGTGTCTGCCTTTACCATTCTGATCCCAGCTACTTAGCTTAGCGGTGAGTCTGCACCAACCAGAGCATGCTGGTCCAGCCCCTAATTAGCTGGATGATACTGGGTTTTACCATCTAGACATCTGCTCACTGGGCACACCAATCTTCCACTTACTATTTTATGATGCAAATTAGGACGTCTCTTTTCAATGGCCTGACTCTCTCCACTGAACAGGCCTGTCTGTTATCTGGAAATATAGAGTCACGGGAACCTACTCAAAACACAACATTTTCTCATTACAATGAGACATGATTATTAATGGCAGAGTGCCCATCAGAAATAAAACTAATCTTTCATTTTGTTCAAAATAAATGTGCTCAAAAAGGTATAGAGATGGCAAAATTAATTTGAGAGTAATCAATTCCTGCATTTTAAATGAACATAATTAAGTAATCGTTAAATTATTTAATGGGCTTCATTAAGCTTATTTCTGGCTTGGGTGTCACATTTTTTATCCCAATTAGCTCAAGTGCTGAAATTAATTTTTTATTACTGGTAAGAGTACTAATACAAGTCAGGATGAAATAGATGGAGTCTGCCCAGTCTTACCCAGAGACCACGATGGTTTATGAGCTTTTAACAATGAGATTAGCTGTGTCATTACAAACCTAGCCAATCGAGAGTCACTGAAAGGCAAAGCAGGCCTATGGCAAATGTCTGACCTGCTTCCAGCCAGATAAGACCCTGTAGTGTGTAGTGTGTAGTGTGTAGTGTGTAGTGTGTAGTTTCTACTAGCCCACTTTAAGTTTTAAGCTCCGGGCAGACCATGCTACCAGCCCCTACCCAGGATCTCTTGGATCCACGGATGAAAGAAACACACACACTAGCTCGTTTTGAACCTGCCTTATGGCTCAGTGGCTGGGCTCCTCTGATCCTTCCTCGGCTAATGTGCCCTTCTCTTTACTCCTAGCTCAGCACCCTAAATCTCCCCTCAGCTTAGTTGTGTTTCTAATCTCCCGGGTGCTACCCCAGGCCCACGTGGAAAAGCAGCCAATGGCCACCCTACCTGAGATCTCACGTGGCTGATGGCTTCTCTCCCTTCGAAGCATGGCAAATACTCTTTCCTCTTCCTGTGTCTCCTCGACGGCCTGTGGGAACCTGGAAGTCCCGCCTCTTCTGCCGAATCATTGGCTGCTGGTATCTTTATTGATCAATCAAGAACCAATTGGGGAACAGGGCATTAGGTGTTTATAAGCAGATTCTCAGTCAGAGCATCAGAACCCTCCCCTGCATAGGAGTGCCAAGGGAACCTCACAAGTGACATATCTCTCAGAGGAAGCCTGCATGGAAGTTGTACCAGCTATGGTGTCACCAAGAATGGCCATGATACCGACTGAAAAGATGGCTCAGTGGTTAAGAGCACTGGCTGCTCTTCCAGGGGACCTGAGCTTGATTCCCAGCATCCAATATGGCAACTCACAACCATCTGTAACTCTAGTTCTAAGTGATCCTACACTTTCTTCTGGCCTCTGTGGGCAAAACGACCCCATAGGTTCATAGAGAATGACACTATCAGGAAGTGTGGCCTTGTTTGAGGAAGTGTCACTGTGAGGGTGAGCTCTGTGGTCTCAGATGCTCAAGGCATGTCCAGTGTGACTGTCAGTTCCTAATGCTTGTGGAACCAGATATAGAGCTCTCAGTTACCTCTCCAGCCCCATGTCTGCCTGTGTGTCACCGTGTCTGTCTGTCTGTGTGTCACCATGCTTCTCACTAGGGTGATAACAGACTGGACCTCTGAACTGTGAGCAAGCCTCAATTAAATGTTTTCCTTTATGAAAGTTTCCATGGTCATGATGTCCCTTCATAACAGCAGAAACCCTGACTAAGACAAATACGCATGCAGACAAAACGCTCATACACATAAAATAATAATTTAAAAAAATGAGTCTGAGCACTGAACAGGAGAAATCCGAACCTCTCACAAACATGTATTCAAACTCCACTTTGTATGAAACAATTTATGTAATTATTATAATCTCCTCTCCCTCATCTGTAAAGAGGAATAATAAATATGGTTCCTTAGAGTTGGGTTTGAAAAATGGCCAAATTGCATTGCCTCAATCAGCATAGTTACTGTTCTTTTTTTATCTTTCTAAACTTCCTAAAGATTTGTTTTGTGTTATCTTACAGATATTCATTGTTTTGCCTCTGCGTGTGTGTGTGTGTGTGTGTGTGTGTGTGTGTGTGTGTAGTATGCATGTTTGGTGCCTGAGGGTGTCAGGTGCTGGGGACTGAAGCTAAGAATGGTTGTGAGCCACTATGTGGGTGCTGGGAACTGAACTTGGGTTTGCTACAGGAGCAGTTAGTGTTCATCACAGCTGAGGTACGTCCCTAACCCCCATGGTTACCGTTCTTCCTCTCATAGGCAGATAGCCACAGATTAGTATATGGACTGACTTTTCTAATACAATCACTAATACTATATTCTCGGTGGTAATGCTGCAAAATAACATAGACCCCAAAATCATGCTTTAAATGTCAATAGATGATAAAGATGTTTATAATGACAAAAAGAAAGAGTTGGTACTGCTCGAAGGTTTTGGTTGGTTGTTGGTTGTTGGTTGGTTGGTGGTTGGTTGGTTATTGGTTAGTTGGTAGTTGGCTAGTTGTTGGTTGGTTGTTGGTTGGTTGTTGGTTGGTGGTTGGTTGGTTGGTTTTTCTGAGGTAAGATTTCTCTGTGTAACCCTGGCTGTCCTGGAACTAGCTCTGTAGACCAGGCTGCCCTCAAACTCACAAAGATCCACCTACCTCTGCTTCCCTAACATTAGGATTAATTTTGCTTTTCAGTAAATTTTTAAAAACTTGTTCATTTTTATTCATAGGGATTGGTGTTTTGCCTGCATGAATATCTGTGTGAGGGTGTCAAATCTCCTAAAGCCAGTGTTACAGACAGTTGTTAGCTGCCATGGGGCTGCTGGGAACTAAACCCAGGTCCTCTGAGTAAGCAGGTAGTGCTCATAACATGTGAGCCATATCTCCAGTCCCCTGAATTTGTTGTTTTTTTTTTAAAAAAAACAGAGGAATCTAGAGATAGACTACTTGGGTTCAAATACAGCACCCAGTCTTGGGAAAGGCTGAGGATGTAGCTGAGGGATAAAGCACTAACTCAGCACATGCTAGGCCCTAGCTTCAATTCTGGGACCACACGAAGAAATGAAGAAAATCATAGACTTAAGGTTGGCGGTAGGGCTATTAGTACATAGAAATCTGAAAGCTGGGCTTGGTGACTCACACTTATAATTCTCAAGAGAATTACATTCAAGAGGATGGGGCAGAAGAAGGATTACTGCAAGCTCAGGACCAGCGTGAACTACAGATTAAATTCCAGATCAGCATGAATTACAGAATGAGACTGTCTAAAGAAATAGGAGAGAGAGAGAGAGAGAGAGAGAGAGAGAGAGAGAGAGAGAGAGAGAGAGAGAGAGAAAGGGTGTGAGGGAGAAAAACAGAAGCTAAGACATAGCAAACATGCAATACCTACTTTCTGTTACAATTACCCTAAATAGCAATAATGTACAGAAGTAAGGGTGCCACACCCATTCACTTGAACAAAATTTACATTCAGACAAATATTTGATTCGATTATTAAGCCTCGGAACAAGTTTTGCCCACTCATTTAAACAGGTGCTAACACTCACTATATGTCATAGCAAACGGTCACTATGCTTCAGAAACTGAATCTGTACAGCAGCATGGAGGACTTTTAGAGCACATAGGCCTTTTGTGCCAACCGGGTAACAGCTTAGTTCCTTCCTAAGACCTTCTCAAAAGGCAGTGACAGGTAAAAGCTGTGGGGACACCATTTGCCTGTTCAGAACCAGACTAGCTGCAAATTCAAGTGCTTGAGGCAATTTAGCCATGGTGGGACTGTGGACGTGGTCACACCAGGAAAAAGTGCCTCTGTGGACCCGAACAGGCCCTTCATTTGTCCTGACCTACAATGGATACTATGGATGTCTGACACTGAAGGAGTCATCAGAATTAAATGGCTCACAGGTATCTAAAACACAGTCATCAACTCTGCTATCTTTCTTTCTTTCTTCTTTTTAGTTCCTCCCTTTCCTTTCTTTTTGTTTTTGTTTAAATGTTTGAAGGGCCAGAGCTACTTGTAACTCAAATGAGTGTCCCTGAATCAAATCAGGGACAATCTGGCCCAGGTGCGTGCTTGGGGAAAGAGAGACAGTGCTAAAATATTAGCATAGCCTAATCACATGTGTGCTCACCAAGTCATAACAGTAGGGAAAAAAACTGTCTTTGTAGCCCTTCTGAGGATCTAAGAACTAATATAAACGTGGGAAGGGACCTGGAGACCTCTTTCTACTAAAGAGACATGACATCAATTCTGTTCTGCCACAGGATTTGGGGAAAGCTCTGAGCTTGTAGATCCAGCAGCTTCAACCCTTGAGTTAACAAATGGTATATGACTGGCCATATTCTGAATATAGGCACTTTGGGGACAGCCCTAACTATACGTCTCCTGATATTTCACCTAGCCTAGGCACAAACACTGGCCCTGCATTACATATTAAATTATAGAACATAGGTTGTTGGAAAGTGAATGTCTCTGGCCATTTGTGCCACTATAACAAAATACTAAGACTGGGTAACTGATAAGGCGTAGAAACATATTTGCTTTTCCTGAATTCTGGAGGCAGAGACATCTCAGAGGAAGGTATCAGGAGGCACAAAGGCTAGCAGGGGCCTAGCCCCCTGTATCCAAGATGGCTCTTGCTGTTGCATCCTCTGGAGGTGAGAAACCCCGTGTCCTCACATGGCTAGGCAGCAGAAGAGAACAAACTTTCTCTCCGCCTTTTTCCTGCTCCCTGACCCTCAGCTGTGGGCTCTGCCATGATGACATAATCAGGTCCCAAAGGCTCTGTCTCTTAACACTACACATCGGCAGTTAAGTTTTAATATGTGGCTTTGGGGTGACACATTTAGGTCAGGTCACATCTGAACTGCAAGGCTTCTTTTAACACGTCTTCCTTTTTGTATGTAAACACGCTGTCTTATTTTAACCCTGTTTTTAGTTCTACACCTTTTGTTTTTCTTCAGAAAAAAAAAAAAGATCTCTATTTGGGAAGATAGCATATTTGATTACTTTAAAAGCTATATTATCACTCTTTAAGGAGTGAAAGTCAATTCCAGATGGCACTAAACATCTCACCTGTTAGCAAAAGTGTAACGGTGCTGTTAATAACGACTCCAGCAGAGAGGATGAAAATATAAAGTAGTAGAAAATTTGGAAGATACTTTTGGGAAATGCATCAAGAGGCTCTGCAGGAATGTTCCTTTCTCCTGGTTCGGTAATTGACACCTTTGGCAGTACCTCAGGAGGTTTTTCTGAGGACAGACAGGTTCCTCAGAATCTTACTGATAATTATGACCAATTAGAAATATTTAAGATGTCCAACATGGAGAGTGGTAAGGAAATTACCCTGTATCTACACACAGTCTTACATAATCATTAAAATCATAATTTTAATTAAATACAAAGAAGAATGTTTATGGACTAATACAAAAAACACTAAACATGTAAGATTCAAAATATACCACATTCCCTAACTTGCACTAACACTTTTTCATACATGTTTTGAATAACATTTTTTAAAAAAAAAAAATTTGTGTTTTGAAACAGGGTCTTGCTATATCTCACTGGATGACCTAGAAATATGTACACAAAGCTGACTGTGAACTTATGGTAATCCTCTTGCCTGCCAACTGCTCGGATTATCAGCATATGCTACAAATATGGGAGTAGTGCTTAAATACAGGACAGAGCAAATAGTAGTAGCACAGGCCTTTAATCCCAGCACTTGGGAGGCAGAGGGAGGTATTTAAATTTTTTAATTAAAAATATGATTTTAATGATTATGTAAGACTGTGTATAGATATATGGTGATTTCCTTACCACTCTCCATGTTGGACATCTTAAATATTTCTAGGAGTTTGCAGCCAGCCTACTCAATGTAGCAAGTTCCAAGCTGCCTGGGGCTATATGGTAAGACTGTATAAATAAAAATATATAAAGATATAGAGGGTAGATAGATAGACAGATAGGCAGGATGGATGGATGCATGGATGCATGGATTGGTGGATGGATGGGTGCATGGATGGATGCATGGATGGATGGATGGATTGGAAATCCTAAAATGTGAATAATGAAGAATCAGGGATTATATATCTTCTCCATTTTCTTCCCATATTACTGTTTCATTGCCATGCATTTTTATCATTTAAAACGTAATCCTTTCTTAGTATTACAGAGGCATGGTCCCAAGAGCCCTGAAGGATACCAAATTGAGGATGCTTACATTAAATGCTTCTGCTATTCACATCTAATCTATGCACAACCTTTTATTTACCTCAGGTCATCTCTAGATTGTTTATAATATCCAATACTAGGCAAATGCTTGTGGCATTAGCTGATGCCATTTAGAGAGTAATGAAAAGAAGAAAAATCCATACATGATAAGCACAATCTCTTTTTTTTTTTCATCTAGTTTTGATCCACAGTTGGTTGAACCATAATTGTAGGACTTTCTGTTAGAGAGGCCTGATGCCGACGAAATGTAACACACGTATTTGTAAATGGATGTGTGTGTGCATGTTCTGCTGTGTGTAAATGTTTATCCCTTTGATGAACCAATTCCAGGTCTAAGGAGTGTCCTTAATGATTAGGACATACAACACTCAAACACCATGCTTTCCAAGGTCAGGGACTGGGCTACGAAGAAAGGATACTGTGCCATGGGTACATTCCATATCAACGGGGGTGGGGGGTAGCTAATTAAAAATCCAGAAACCAGAGAGCAAGTGAGTTCTTCCTGAGTCTGCTGACTTTGCTGGAATGTAGATGAATTCTACATCTCAGCCCCCACTGCATCTCCCAGATCAGTACTGCAGAGCTTTCAAACTACGACTTGTTTTCTTAGAGATCCACCTGCCTCTGCCTCTGCCTCTGCCCCTGCCCCTGCCCCTGCCCCTGCCCCTGCCCCTGCCCCTGCCCCTGCCCCTGCCCCTGCCCCTGCCTCCTCTGCCCCTGCCTCCTCTGCCCCTGCCTCCTCTGCCTCTGCCTCCTCTGCCTCTGCCTCTCACCAGCCCTGCAGTTCCTTTCAAGCCTCTTGATCGCCAGCAGAAACAACCTATGTGCTTTACAGGGCCCTCTGTTGCTTGCTTAGGAATCTGCAGCTCAAGAGGATGAAGCCTCATCGGGCAGTTAGTTCATAACCACCACTAACTCCAGTTCCAGAAGATCCAACACACGACTCTGGTCTCTACTCCCACATGGAATGCACAGAAAGAAAAACAAAAGGGTCATTGCACAACATGATCAAATCGAGAATCTTCTCTTTAATCCTATATTATTACGCGATCCACGTGGGCTTCAAACCTCTGATCCTCCTGCCCCAGACTCCAGAAGTGCTGGAATGACAGGCATGTACCACCAAGCAGGGCTATGCCAAGGATCTTGAAGACATGAGCCTAGATTACCCAAGCGCATCCAATGTAATTGCGAAGATCTTTCTATAGGAAAAAGAAAGAGAATCAGAGATGTGATCAGAGAATCAGAAATCCGGATGTGTGAAAGAGAGCCAAGGAGCAGGAGCCGCGCACGTGGGAGCTGGAAAAGGTGCCAGCCAGAAACGAAAGACCCCAGCATCCTGCTCTAATGAGCATATGGAAATGGATGGGTCACATATAAGCCAATTACAGCTGGCAGCCAAGTTTGAGGAAATCACTTTCCCTGGAACCAATCAGGACTTCTCTTTGGTGACAGAGGGGACAGCACATTAGTCTCTGTGGTCAGATTGGGTTTTCAGGCATTTCACGGAGCAATGGAAATCCGAAACGTTTTCGAAATGGGAAAAAAACGGGGTATGGCCAGGTCGCTCAGTCGGAGCATGTAAAGGGTCTTTAGTGTGACGTTCCATGAAGGACCCAGTTGCTTGTTCAAGCATACAAGTAGAAACTAACATCTGCCCATCTCAAAAGTGTTCCCTTCCCTGCTTCCCTGCGTGTTTAATACCTGGATCATTACAACATCTCATCGTAGGTCTGGAGAAATGTGGGACAGAGATCCCCCATAAACTGAAATGTCACCACTTGTGATTAGTTAAACCTCACTTCCTATTCAAGATCCTTCTTGTCAGCTTGGGTGAGATGGGGGGTCAGTGCAAATCACAAGAGTCATTGGGTCAAAAAAAAAATCTAATACACAGAAAAGCTTAGAAACGTCTCAGTTGGGGGTAAGGTCAGACCAATGTTTAGAGAAAGCTTCATGACAAATCTGGTATAGTACCAAAAAAAAAAAAAAAAAATATTTTAAACAGGCAGATGGATGGATGAATAAATGCATACATGCATACATGGATAGATAGATTGAAAGACAGACAGACAGACAGACAAAATGAAGGAAGAAGAAAGGGAGGGAAGAAATAAAGAAACAAATATATATTTTTATATTATTTATATTATGTTAATTTCCATATATACAGAAATTATTGGGATTGATAGTGCACGCTGTTAATCCCAGCACTCTGAAGCAGGCAAATCTCTATGAATTCAAGGTTAGCCTTGTATGGTGGTTTGCATACGCTTGGCCCAGGGAGTGGCACTATTAGGAGGTGTGGCCTTGTTGGAGCAGATGTGTCACTGTGGGTGTGGATTATAAGACCCTCATCCTAGCTGCCTGGGAGCCAGTATTCAGCTAGCAGCCTTCAGATGAAGATGTAGAACTCTCAGCTCCTCCTGCACCATGCCTGCCTGGATGCTGCCATGCTCCCACCTTGATGATAATGGACTGAACCTCTGATCCTATAAGCCAACCCCAATTAAATGTTGTCCTTATAAGAGTTGCCTTGGTCATGGTGTCTGCTCACAGCAGTAAAACCCTAAGAAACCTTGTAAACATAGCCAACTCCAGCCCAGCCAAGGTTACATGAGACCTTGTCTCAAATAACGAACAAAACTGAAGCATTAATCTGAGCATATGGCTTAATGTAGGGTATTCACCTGGTGCGTGCAAGATCCTGGACCCTGCGATTCACATCAACCCAAAAACTGACTTTTGAGATGCACACTTGGAAATTGAGTCACCAAAAAATAGGTAACATGCCCAAACTCTCACAGCTTCAGCAGGTAAGAATGAAACCAACCCTGAAGCCATGTTACTCCAAAGTAATTCTCTCACTCAAGCAGTTTGTCAAAAATAAATAAATAAATAAATAAATAAATATCAAAATAAGCAAAAATCTAGGCATTTCCCAATGCAATCAAGCTGGTGGGATCAACCAGCATAATACTCAGTGCTGTTAAATTGTTCAACAGCTCCTTGTTGGATAAATAATTTTTAAGGCCTAGTCCTTTAATCCCCGCACTTGGGATAGAGAATCAGGACATCACAAGTTTGAGGCCAGCCTGAGCAACATAGCAATATCCTAACACAAAAACAAAAATCAAAAAAGAAAGTTTAGTAGGTTGTTAGAAAGAAGGAAGGAAGAAGGAAGGGAAGGAAGGAGAGAAGGAGGAAAGGAAGAAGTGAAGGAGAGAAGGAAGAAAGGAGAAAGGAATGGAAAGAGAGAGAAGGTGGAGAAAGAAAGGAAGGAGGGAAGGGGAAATGAAAGAGAGGGGAGGAAGAAAGGCAGGAGAGAAGGAAGAAAGGAAGGAGAGGAGGAGGGAGGGAAGAAAGGAAGGAGGGAGGGAGATAGGGAAGAAAGGAAGGGAGTGGAAGAGAAGCCACAATAATAGGCCCAATTCAATATAAAGAGACAGAGGGTTCCAGCTGAACACACTGGTACAGGCATGTAATCCCAGCACTTGGAAAGGAGAGGCAAGAGGACCAAGAGTTCAAGGCCAGCCTTGACTTCATAAGAAGTTTAAACCCTTCCTCCCCTCCTGAGTAAAACTGTTTGTATCGGTCCGCCTTACATTGCATAGCGGAGCCGCATTTATTGGGATGCCGTAGAGAGAAACTGCACCAAAAAACTTCTGGTGGTGTGCTGCAGTTTCTGCTTCCACGGGCTCAGGCTGATTGGCAGAGTGATGTCAACTAAGACAGACACACGTGCCGAGACGAGACCCACGGTGGACACATGTTTGGAGGGATATAAATAGAACTGGCTTGCTGATAGAGCTGATTTACCGTGCTGGTTGGTCTCACATCACCTTCGCTTCGCTGAAAGACACTTTTCCTGTGCTCTTGTTGGCCCTGGTCCCTCCTGCTGACTTGTCTCTGCTAAGTAGTAACATTTGGTACTCGGACTCTAACAAACTGCTGATGTATCCATAAAGTGCTTGTGCTGTGGCTGACCTGTGAACAGGACTGCCGATTTCCAGACAACACAGGCAAGAGTTGCTCCAAAGAACTTTTCTAAACAGGTACACTTTCCCCTGAATCCTTTCTTTTCCACTACTTATGGTGGGTGCTGGGCTAAAAACATTTTTAAAACATCGTTAAAAATAAACATTAAGGGCCGGGCGTGGTGGCGCACGCCTTTAATCCCAGCACTCGGGAGGCAGAGGCAGGCGGATTTCTGAGTTCGAGGCCAGCCTGGTCTACAAAGTGAG
>NC_034609.1:15062749-15065528 GCF_900095145.1 Mus pahari
TTTTGTTTTGTTTTGTTTTTAGTTTTGAGACAGGATCTCACTCTGTAGCCGAACTGGCCTGGAACTCTTTTTGCAGCTCAGGCTGGTGGGAAACCTGCTGCTTAGACTCGTGCTTCAAAGCCTCCTAAACTCTGGGATGACCACTGTGAGCCACCGTATCAGTTCGCTGTCTCCTCTGTCTTCACCTAGCGCCCTCTCCCGTGTCCCTCCTCACTTCAAACCCTCTTTTTAAGTATTCACTTAACTTTACATGTGACGCAGTGTACACGTGTGTACCGCACGCATGCACCATGTGCATGAGGAAGCTGGGGGAGGCCCTTAGAGGCATCAGATCCCCTGAACTGGAGTTACAGACAGTTGCGAGCGGTCCTGGAAATCGAACCCAAGCCCTCAAGTCCCCTTAACTGCTTGTTTTGGGTTTTGTTTTGTGTTGTGTTGTTGCTGCTGTTTTAATTAGCTAGGAGAGCATTGACAAACATACTTAAAAAAAAATAAACTGGTTTAAATCTCTTTAATGAGTTTAATGGCTCCTGTGTATGTCGTGAAAACAACCACACAAAAACTAGCACAGTGCTCCTTACACCATGATACACCCCTTCTCTATAGCCCTCCAGGCTTTTCAGGCAGACTCTAGGAGGGCAGGGAGGGACCAAATGAAAAAGGACTACACAGGAGCCAGAGCTGACCCTGGTGGCCAACTGACACCCAGTCTCCTCCCTTGTGGGATCCCCAGTAACTGGAAGCCAGCCCCAGGAGAGTCTGGGACTGACACCGGGATCTAGGGGTGTACACGCAGAATGTTCCTCTGAGTCTGGTGGACGGCATTAGCCCTTTGCGGGCGTGCGAGGGGCTGGCTCGCCTTCATTGGAGTCAGGACAAGGACAGAGCTAAGTCCTTAACACCAGTCAAATGATGGCAGCAGGAAGGAGGGTACTGAGTTTAACCCCGCCCCAGGCCCAGCCTCCTGATGGAAGGCGACACTCTGGTAGGAGGCAACACCTCCTCATTTGTCCCCTCACAATGAGCCTAACAGCTGGACGGACAGTACAACTACTAGAAGCTGCCAGGAGGTGATTCCAAGCCATAGTGTAAGTTGCGTGTGAGCGATGAACCACGTCCTCGGAAGCTGCGAGCTTGACTGCATTGAGGAGTGAGGGGGCAAAGGTCAGTCGTTGATCGAGAGGGACAGGGCCAGCCTTGGGGCATGCCCGGTGAAGCCAACAGTTTGGTCTGACTTGCTGCCGCGGCCCTCACAAAGACAGAACTGGGTATTCACTCCTGAGCACAGCCCTCCAGGCTGTTGCAACACCGGAAGTGCACCTCGGGCATGCCTCCACAATCCCCCCCCCAAGACCACCACAGCCCCTGTCACCCCGCCCCCAGTCAGGCTCATCTCCATTGCTGCCACTGTCACTTCCAGCCAACGTATGAGTTATTAGCATACCCTGACTATTTCAAATAAGTGCAGCCTGTCTCTAAATGTTAAAAATGAGAAATACAAAGTCAAGTTTAAAAAGGTATAGATGTCTAGAGCTGATAGGATGGCTCTGTAGTTAAGAGAGCATGCTGCTTTTTCAGAGGGAGTTTGATTCCAAGCACCCGTATCAGGCGGCACACAGCAGCCAGTAACTCCAGCCCCCAAGGAAGCCACGCCCCCTATTGGCCTCCATAGGAATGCACATGCAAGTGTACACACACACATTGTTGGGAAGTAAAAGTGGGGGGGCCTGGGGAAGAGAGGGAAGGGAAAAGGCCCACACCCCGCCAGAGTTCCACCTATTCTCTAGTCAGTCAGGCATGGGAGGGTTGCTACCTACCCTTTCGACTCATCCCTGGGTGGGCATTCCTCTATCCCACTCTTCAGGGGTTGGCCAGGGGCAGCCCTACCTGGGGACCCCGGAGCTACTTTGCTAAAGCCACCAGGGTTATAGGAGAGAAGGGATGAGGGAAGAGGTTCCCAACACTGACCAGAGTGCACACAGCCTTGATGAGCAGAGACTCTCTATGGTTTAAGAGCTTTATTATAGAAATGCAGGGGGAAAGAGAGAACGGAGGGGGTAAGGCTAGAGAGAAAGAGAGTAAGAGAGAGGAGAGGAAACAAAGGGGGAGGAGAGAGAGAGTGAGGGGTATGAAGCAAGAGAGACAAGTAAGAGGGCGAGGTGGGGCTGAACAGCCCTTTTTATGGTCTTCACTGTTGCTAGGTAACTGGGAAGGAGTTTAGCCTGAAGGTCAGAAGCTTGGGCCATTCATTGCCTGTGTGACTACTGGCCATGCTTCTCTTGTGGGGGCTGTGGGGAGTGGTAACTTAGGCAGGGGCTAGAGTTCCGGGAGCATGAGGGAACGCCTACCGTGTCATGAAGATGAATTATGACCATCGGGGTTCGGGGTTCAGACCTCAGCTCAACTGGAGACCAGCCTGCAATTCCCCCCACACACATACAGAGAGAGAGAGAGAGAGAACCAAATAAGTCTTTAAAGATAAAATAGAACATCTGGAGAAATGGCGATTTGGATCAAAAGTACTTGGTGCTCTTTCAGAGGACCCAGGTTTGATTCCCAGCAATCCATGGGAGCTTACCATGTGTCACTCCAGTTCCTAGGCATCTGGCGTGGTGCACATACATCCATGCAGGCAAATATTCATGTCCACAAAAGAAAAATAAATAAATCTTAAATAAAATAAATTATCACATCCAGCACCTTCCCTTTATCCTAGCACTGAAGAGGCAAAGGCAAGAGAGAGACAGATTGTATATTTATGGTATCTTTTTTTTTTTTT
>NC_034609.1:15066728-15081498 GCF_900095145.1 Mus pahari
CCCCCCCCCCGCCCTTGTAACACTAAGGACTGAACCCAGGACTGTACACACGCTAGGTAAATGCTCTGCTACCACTGAGCTATAGCCCATATGTACATTGAATAATCTAACCCAACCTCATTTGGGGTGATTATCAAAAGGTAAACACTTAATATTACCCCGCGTTCATTGTTCCTGGATGTTTTGTTGATGCTGCATTCCTTTCTTCCTCTGGTAGCATCTTCCTTTGAGATCAGATGGTTTTCTGTAGACGTATGTTTTGACTTCTTTTGTGTGTCTGTGCATGTGCATGTGTGCACACGTGCATGCATCATTGTGGGCCTGTGTACTGGAGGTTTTCCACAGAAGGCTCAGGCCCAGCTGGGTGGGGTGCGAGGGTTCAGGCAAAGGGAAGAGGGTGTGAGCTGGGAGGGGGAGTCTTCTCCACTGCCTCTGCTGCGGCGGCGGGCTCCACCTCCGTCTCCACTGTTGCTGCCTCAGTTGTTCCACATCGTCCTGCACTGAGTTGGACCATGGTGAGCCAATGAGAGGCCAACTAGCAAGCGAGGAGTGCGGGGAGTTTCTGGTGGCGTTTCAGGACAGTGGACCTCTTCCCAAGCAGCAGTGTCACCGCTCTTATGACAGAAGCTCTCAGGGTCTGACAACAGGTACTTCCCACTGGCTTATTCTGAGAGCTTGGGGACACCTTATCTGCATGTGGGAGGGCTTGCTTAGGGTGCTGCTCCTACGTGACTGATGGCCACACACCTCACTACAGAGATCTGGGGGTGGGGTGTGGGGCTATAGCTACCTGACAGGAGCCAGGGGCCCAGGAGCAGTCTACCATTCCATGCAGGCTACAGTCACATGCTAGGTCTCCCAGGTTTTAAGCCTGACCTTGACCAGGGACCAGACTTCCTATCTCATCACCCCACACATAATAACTAAGTAGTTACTATACATTTAGCATAAAACAATTTATAGACTAGGATTGTAGCTCAGCAATAGCATATGTGCTTAGCGAACAAGGCCCTGGGTGCAGTCCAGCACACAATCATGCAGGCACACACATCTAAAAGAAGTTACAATGGTCCAATCTAAGCTGATAGTTACTCAACTTTGGATACATATGTATCAGTTAGCTTTCTGTTAGTATAATAATAAAAAAAAAATGCCTGATATAGGGGTTGGAAAGACAGCTACCTCGTCAAGAATACTCGCCACTCTTGCAGAGAACTCAAGTTCATTTCCTATCACACACATGGGGGCCCAAAGCCATCTGTAACTCAAGTTTCAGGTGACCTATGCTCTCTTCGAACCTTGTCAATCATCAGGCATGTAACTGGTATACAGACATAGAAGCAGACAAAACGTTCACACTTATAAAATAAAAATGCATTTAACAATTTTTAAAAGTAGCTGTGACAATTAACTTTTACGAATGTTGTCTAAAAGCCAGGTGTGGTGGTGCACACCTTTAATCCCAGCACTTGGGAGAGGCAGAGGCAGGCTGATCTCTGAATTTGAAGCCAGCCTGCTCAACAGAGTGAGTTCCAGGAAAACCAAGACTACACAGAGAAATCCTGATTCAGTAGGAGGAAGAAGAAAAGAAGGAGGAAGAGGAAGAGGAGGAAGAGGAAATGGAAGAGGAGGAGGAGGATGAAGAGGAGGAGGAAAAAGAGGAGGAGGAGGAGATCTGGCTCAGTGTTAAGGTTCTAGTCTATGATTACTCTGTCACGTTGCTTTGGGCCTATTCCATATCTTGGAACGACAGTGTTGCCTTACATTGCTATCAAGGGATTGGATGGAGCAGTCACCTCCCCACACTGTGCTGACCAGCTTCAGTGAGGAAAGACTGTCACATATTGGGAGAGTCAAGAGGGGTGTGTGCAAATGCAAGTTCTGCAGAAGGCACCACTGCATAGTCTCCACGCTGCTCTGTCAGCTTAAGGCAGTGCCCACAAAAAGGCTGCAGGTGTCCTCTACAGCCCAGGCTGCAAGTGTCCACAGCGACAGCAGGAGCTTTGAGAAGGTTTGGTAGCAAAGGCTTCTAGGATCCTCCTGAATCCTTGTCCTCATAAGGGATGTGTCTTAGCTACTGCTCCGTTGCTGTGAAGGGGCACCATGACCAAGGTAACCCTTATGAAAGACATCATTTAACTGGGGATTCGCTTACAGTTTTACACGGTTAGTCCATGATCGTCATGGTGGGAAGCAGGCATGGTGCTACAGCAGTGGCTGAGAGCTTCACGTCCTGATCCACAGGCCTAGGGTCAGGACAGGGGATGTGACAAGCCTCCTCAACGAGGCCACACCTTCTTCCACTTCCTTGTTACTAAGCATTCTGATATATATACCAGCCCAGGTCCAGATCATGGCCAGGATATCGCCAAGTCCTCTCTTGACACAAGGTCTTGGGTGTGTGCCCGCAGTGGCAGAAGTGTCAGTAGATACACTGAGCAGCTGTGCGGCATACACATACTTGGAGGGGCTAGTGACTGCGATCCCAGCTTTCATCAGCAAACAGCCTCCTAATGTCACTAGGAAAAGGAGGACCTCACACCCCACTCTATTGCCCTATCCCATCTACCATCATCTACCTTCTGCTTTCCTAGGAGACACTGCCTAAGCTGCAGTGCAGTGGGTACTCCCAGGGATAATTAAATGGCTGATCCTTCGTGTAAACACCTGAGCTCAGGCCATCCTCATACTTCAGCCTTCCCAGTAGCTGGAACTACAGGCATGCATGAACCCTGGCTGTTGGCTTCGTTCTTTTTAAAGTATCATGGGAAATGGCCACCCTTTGGGTCACGTACGCCATGGTGTGAGTTAGCGTCCCACAAGGGCATTTGGTCAAGAGTACAGAGAACTTGAGAGCATTCCCTGGCTTTTCAATGTGTCAGGGAGAACTTTTCAGGGCAGAAACGGGCACAGGAAGAAGAAAAGGGGTGAGCAGTAAGCAGGCAAGAGAGCATTACTGACTTTACAGTTCTGTTCAACCGAGATCAAAACAGAGACAGGGCCAAGGACAAAAACCTGTCGGGTCTTGAACAGCAAAGGAGTCCAACTTCAAAATCAAACCCAGAGAAGAAAACTCAGCATCCTGGTTTCTCCTCCCTGCGTTGTGTTGCCGCTGTGTGGCTCTGCTTTCAGATGAGCCCTGTGCCTCCATTTCTCTGTGGTCCAAACACTTAGAGAAGTAGTTTTAGACACTACCCATTCCAAGTTCTGCACTTGTGATTTTTTTTTCCTCTTCTGACCTCATTAAGCAGGGTGGAAGGCAGTTTTTCCTAGTCTATTAAGACTTCAATAAAATCATCTGCCTCTAGTTAACTGGAATAGTATTCACATTTAGGCCTGCATATTAATTGGCTGATAACGAGATGATAAAGCTGCTTTTCTCTGCAGGTGTTCCAATCAATTTCAATGAAACAGAAAAAAATGAGTTCTTTTCTTGTTGCATTTGAAATTAAAAAGTGATTTATATTTTCTAATAAAGTGGTCTGCATTGATCCCCTTCTGAAAATGTGCGGTTTCATTTGTGCCCATTTAAATTATAATAGTTTCCGTTTGTAAGAGAATGATTTTCCAATATCAGCTCTGGCTTCCCATTGATGATTAACTTGAATATGGATCTGAAGGGGGAATGTTTGCAGGGGTCAGGAGGAATAGGCCATCGAGAACCTCCATCCCTCCCCTCAAAAATGAAAAAGTCCTTGCTACTTTTAATGACCATAATATCTGCAGAATGCTTTTCATAAAAACAGTATTGTCAAAGCAAGTTACATTTACCCCCAAGAAATCCATTTTTCTATTTTACAAGTTTCCATCTGACATAGAATTTTATGCCTGTGCCAACTGTTTTCCATTTCTGTTGTGTCAGCTTTCCTGCAGGGCAGATGTACGGAGGATTGGGTTGGGTTGGGTTTTGTTTTATACCCAACAACAAATTCTTACTTGGGGACGTTCACGGAGTCCTGTTGCTATCAGCTGAATTCTGTCAGAGTGAGAAGTGGCAGACTTGCGCTATCCACTGAGGTTTACTACTGGGGTCTACTAAGCAGCCATGACAGGAGGTACCGTCTGCATTTACAGTAGGAAATCAGAGGACCGTGACAGATGCCCAGCTCTCTGTCACACGAAAGCCCTCTGGATTCCTGCTCAGGCTACAAACGGGTGTTAAGAGGAGTTAAGAGAATCTAGAGAATCTATACAGCCGGGTGTGGTGGGGCACATTTATCATTGTAGCACAAGAGGTGACTACAGTAGGATCAGAAGTTCAAGGTCATCTTCAGCTATGTCAAAAGTTCAAGACCCAAGGCTGGGCTACCTGAGACCCTGTTAGAAGTCAGGAACAGGAGAGAGAAAGAGGACAGAGCTAGAGAGAGAGGGAGAGGGGAGATTGTCAATCCAGGTATGGTGAGTCATTGCTATAAATCTCAGCACTTTGAAGGTAAAGACAGAGAATTGTGAGTTTGCAGCCAGCCTTAGCTACATTAAAAAAAAAAAAAAAAAGTGTCTCCAAAAAAATTAAAAGTAAACCGCTTTTAAAACAAGAGCCAGGAATATTGTTTGGCTAGTCACACAGTAGATAAATGTTGGCTGAGAAATGGATAAATGAAAGGAGGGATAGATAGATGGATAAATATATATAATATATATGTTAAATATATTATATATATTTATAATATAATATATTATATTAATATTACATAATTATATAAAATATAATAATGTAATATATTATAATTGTATAATTATATTTTATATAATTTAATATATATATTAAAGTGGATTATACATTAGACTACTACCTCCCCCCTCCCCACCGCAACTGTTGCAGTACCTGAACATTCCATAGTAGACCCAGGTAGCATTATTTGAATTAAATATTAAAGTCCAACCAATTACATCATTCCCTAATTTTTCAGCTAGTATTCCCTAGTAGATGATTCTAAATGAATAAGCACCAGCATAATCATGGGTGGGGGAGGATCCTCTCTTGACTACTCTGGCCTATGTGTGTTCTGAACTATTATCCACATGTTTTCAACACATCCACCAGGGGGGCCTCAGAATTCCATGGGGATGTTTTTAACCACAAAAGCAAATAAGGTTGTAAAAGATGGAGTCTCTTCTTCCTTAAGAGGGATTGCTGTGGCACCTTGTTGGGCAGCCACTGAGCTTTTGTGATTAAACCAGGGAGTGGGCCTGGTTCATTGTGGATAGCCTGAGCCCCCAAAGGACACCGTGTACCACCTATTCTTGAGAGAAGCTGGCCAGCTTCAAGGAAGGGTCTGGCCTGAGTCAAGTTCCTGTCCTCTGCTCTTACAGCTGAGCATCGAATGGTCCCAAAGCTCCTTGTGGTAAAAACTTGGTCTCCGGTGTTCAGAGGCACTGTGGCCTCTTAGAGGGTGAGGGTGAAAGAGGTTTCATATCACTGGGCACATGTCCTGAAAGGGATGAGATCTAACATTTTCTGTGTCTCTGTTTTTGTCTGTCTCTATCACTTTCTGTCTGTGTCTTTCAGTCTCTGCCTAGCTCTCTGGCTCTCTGGTCTCTCTGTCCTTCTCTTTTGTCTCTTTGTCTGTCTGTCTGTCTGTCTGTGTGTGTGTGTGTGTGTGTGTGTGTGTGTGTGTGTGTGTGTGTTGTGTCTGTGTCTGTGTGTGTGTCTGTGTGTCTTGTGTCTGTGTGTCTGTCTCAGGAGGTGGGGTCCAGGGCTTTGAATTAGCCTATCCCATCTACCGCATTGATGAACTGCTGGAGCACATGAAGCGGCCCAATCCCGCAGATCCAAACCTACAGGATCTCCACAACACAGGTCAACAACAGGATATCTGAGAGGAGTCCCAGTGAAGTTCCAGTATTGACAGAGTAGCAGAAGCCAGAAACCTCATACCAGAAATAAGCTACTGAATGAACATTTACAAGCAAAGAAGTGTGGACAAAACGAGATACACACACACACACACACACACACACACACACACACACACACTGTGAGACATACTAAGACACGCTACAGGCTTCTACAAAGAGGTTTTATTTTTCTCTGTTGTGTGGGGGGTTGCAATGGTAGAGGGCATGTACAAAGGGATGAGGAGATGAGTGGGATTGGGGTGTATGATGTGAAATTCACAAAGAACCATTAAGAAGTTTTTTTTTTTTTAAAAAAAAAAAAAAAAAAAAGGATGGGGGAAGAGGCAGTTTGGTGCCAGATATTGAACTTGGGATTTGTGCATGCCAAACACATACTATACCACTGTATTCCACCCCTACCGCCATCCTTGAGACCTCAGCTCACACAGGCCATCCTCAGAACAAGCTTTGTTGCTATCCCAGAGGAGAATGCACTTGCCACAAGTGGAATTTCAGTTACCTATTGGATTACCGCAGTGGTATATGAACAACCTATGATCTCCATGACCACTGAGTCTCATCTGGACCATTAGACCCCAAGGAATTCACACACAAGGCATGTAATATGGAGCTAGATAGATGGCTCAGGGGTTAAAGGCATGGAGCAGCTCTTGCAGAGGACCTGGGTTTGACTCCCAGCACCCACATGACAGCTGACAAGTCTATAATTCCAGTTCCAGGAGATTCAACAGCCTCTTTTGAGTCCCATAGGCACCACGCATGCCCACGGTGTACATAAATACAGGCAAGCACTCACCCACACTCATAAAAATAAAAATCAATAAATCTCTTTTTAATCATTACATAAATACACACACACACACACACACACATTCATCAAATAAGCAAAAGAAAGCAATGAATGAAAACTTGTGAAGAAACAAATCATTGAAATTCCAAGGCCGATAATCACTATTTGTTAGGAATCTATATAGACAGCATAGATGTATCTTCTCTGGAAATTTAAGGGATCTGTGGCTCTCTCTCGCTCTCTCTCTCTCTCTCTCTCTCATCCCAACACTTGGGAGGAGCCAGAGGCAGGCGGATTTCTGAGTTTGAGGCCAGCCTGCTCTACAGAACAGGACAGCCAGGGCTATACAGAGAAACCTGTCTTGGGGAGAAAAAAAAAAAGTCTACCTCTATTGCCAGGTGTGGTGGCTCACCCCTGTAACCTCAATTCTCAGGAAGCAGAAGCAGGGGGATTCCTTCCAGCTCCTGGCCACCCTAGTCTTGATAGTGAGTCCTAGGCCAGGACTACATAGCAAGACTGTGACTCAAACAAAACATCTACCTCCAGCCAGGAGTGGCAATGCATTCCCAGCACTCAAAAAGTCAGAGGCAGGAGGATTGCTGCAAGTTAGAGGCCAGCTTGGACTACATAGTAAGTTCCAAGGCATCCCGGCTACATAGAGTGCTTCCTGTGATCATGTCTAAAAAGTGCTCATTTGTTCGTTTTTACCCATGAGAAGAACCCATCTCTTTCTAACACAAACCATTTTCATCGAAGGACTTTCTGGTGCTTTAACAATGCCTTTTCCCTATAGCAGCAGACCACAATAAGGACCCATTAGTCCTACAGCCGTAATCTGAAAAGGATGGGATTCATTTAAATTCTGAAATTGATTTTCATGGAATCTGTGTTTCCATGGGCAGAAACCATGTTTTTCTGAGCTAGCTCATTAGAAAGGAGAAGTCAATGGGACTCTGGGGACCCCCCTCCTCCAGTACAGAAAGCACTAGAACTTATGGTCACCAGCTTGTCCCTTGCAGGTGTCTCCATTAGGCATGCCTAGAACTTGAACCTCTGGTCTCGGATGCTTTCTCCTCTGTCATCCCATTCCCTGCTCGTGGTTACTGGTGTCAGAGTGTATCCCTAAATTCCAACACACAGGCCTTGATGTAACTGACTCCTTTCTAATACACACGCTTCAGTCGATAACAACTAGAGAGACCCAGCTGAGTGTGCAGGAACTAGAGCCTTAGCTCTGCAAACTCTCTCTCATCAACGCAGATAATAAAAAAAAATACTGCCTCGGGGCCCACCATACAGCTCATGGGCTAAGTGCATTGCTTAGCAAGTGCAAGGCCCCAGGTCCCATACCCAGCATAGATAACCAGTTCCATGGGAGTGGCATTCAGACAGAGCCTCACTAGTAACTCTGGCAGACCTTAAACTCACTGGCTAGAGCAGAATAGCCTTGAACTCAGACAGATCTGTCTGCATCTGCCCCCCCGAGGTGCTAGGACCAAAGCTGTTCGCCTGTTGTCTAACTCTTTCCTCTAAGATCGAAGAGAAGCATTCCATCCTGAAGCAGAGAGGTAAACATCTTAAAAATAGCTTCAGGAAGTTCCTGAAAGCGACTAGATTCACTAGGCCCCTCCCTACCAGAATAAGCTATAAAACTGCTCAGTCAAGCCAAACTACAAAGATTTGGAGACAGGGCCAGCTGCCTGGAAGAAGGGGAAAACAGGGGAGCTCCTGGGGAGGGGCTTAGACCAGCTGAGCCTCTCAGAAAGGACACGCTCCAGCATATTGACCTGCCTGCAGGCTGTGCAGTGCTCTGCAGGTTTCCCAGATTTTGTGAGCTGTCACCCGTGCTTGCTTGCGTGGGCTTTGGTGATGCAGCTGGCTGTCTTTGAGTCATTTCCTTACCCATATTCCTATAGGTAAACCTGTTGTGGATCTGGTTTAATGCTTGCATTATGTTATTTGGGTTCCCAAAAATCACACAGGAATCTGCACATCTGCTTTTAAGATGCTGAGGGTCCCTGCCCCCAGTTGGCTTTGATTGGTAAATAAAGTTGCTGGCAGCCAATCACTGGGCAGGGAGACAGAGTTTTAGGATTGCTGGATCATGACGAGGGAGGAGGAAGAAGGCACCATGCTGGCGAAGGAGAAGGTGCAGGCCTGGGAAGTGTTGGACAGAGAGAAGAGAGACAGAGAGATAACCAACATGTAAGAGTTGGGGGATTGTGGCCCAGGAGGGCTGCAGGCCAGGGTCTGGGGCAGCCAGGATAGAATATAAGTTTTAATAAGTAATAATTCCAGAATATCAGAGGGGAGAGTGTGCTAGCAAAGTGGAGGAGTGAAGTGGCCCAGCCATTGAGCTATGTGTGTGTGTGCGTGCGTGTGTGCGTGTGTGTGTGTGTGTGCGCGCACGTGCATGTGCGTGTGTGTGTGTGTGTGTGTGTGTGTGTGTGCGTGCCTGTGTGTGTGTGTGTGTCATTTGAGAATCCAGAGCTTTGAGGCAAGTAGGGAGGAACTCAAGCTGAGGCTGCTACCGGGGAGAGTAGAGCGAGTTAATCAATTATGGCATCACAACCCTAATAAAACTCATTGGTTCACCAGGTTGGACTTTGATCTGTCATGGACTCCCTATGTTGAAGTAAATATATATGTGTGTTCTGTGTCTCCAGAAAAAAGTCTTGTCACATAACACCAAGCCACAACCAGGCCCTGAACTCTTTTCTTTCCTCTTTTTCAGAATTATTTATGTGTTTTAAGTATGTGAGTACACTATAGCTGTCTTCAGACACACCAGAAGAGGGCATCAGATCCCATGACAGATGGTTGTGGGCCACCATGTGGTTGCTGGGAATTGAACTCAGGACCACTGGAAGAGCAGTCTTAACCACTGAGCCATCTCTCCAGCCCCCTGAACACAGATTCTTAATTCAGCATTTGCAGTGAAGTAATTTATGGAAAGTATGGAGCTTTTCCTCTTCCCCTCCCCCTCCCCCTCTCCCTCCCCCTCCCTCTCTCTCTCTCTCTCTCACTGTATAGTTCAGGATAGCCTTGAATAAGCAACTCTCCTGCATCTGCATTCCCAAGTGCTGGGATACTGCTGGGTGCCACCACACTCAGTCACAGAGCATTTAAATATGCCACCAAGGCTGCACCAGGCACCTACAGGCTTGTTGGTTTGTCTGTCTGTTCTTATTCCTGGGAGTGAGAGTGGGGGGGGTAAAACAGCATCTTGCTATGTGGCTCAGGCAGGACTCAAACCCTGGATCTCAACCTGATTTATGACAGCAGCCAAGTTACAGTTAAGAAGAAGCAACAAAAGTAATTTTATGGTTGGGGGTCACCAGGACATGAGGAGCTGTATTAAAGGGCCTCCGAATCAGGAAGGTTGAGAACCGCTGTTCTTGGTCTTCTGGCCTCTGCCTCCTGCTTCACTGTTTTGTAGAACCAACAGGCCCAGCTCACCTCTGGAGGTTTGCCAAGCACTTCATAGCCATGGTCCTTGGTGATCAGATACAAACGAACCTTAGGGATTGCCAAGAGCTTTCCCACTCATCCTGAAGGACTAATCAGAGAAGGGAGGTTGGCCCCAGGAGTCAGTACAGGATGTACCCAGACACCAAATTCTCAGATCAAAGATTTATTACCTCAAGGGGTGTCTCAGTCCATGTTTCTGTTCCTGTACACACACAAAAAAACCATCATGACCAAGAAACAAGTTGGGGAGGAAAGGGTTTATTCAGCTTACACTACCACGTTGCTGTTCATCACCAAAGGAAGTCAGGACTGGAACTGAAGCAGGTCAGGAAGCAGGAGCTGATGCAGAGGCCATGGAGGGATGTTCCTTACTGGCTTGCTTCCCCTGGCTTGCTCAGCCTGCTCTCTTATAGAACCCAGGACTACCGAGTGCAGGGATGGCACCGCCCACAATGGGCCCTCCCCACTTGATCACTAATTGAGAAAATGCCTTACAGCTGGATCTCATGGAGGCATTTCCTCAAGAGAGGCTCCTTTCTCTGTGCTAACTCTAGCTTGTGTCAAGTTGACACACAAAACCAGCCAGTACAAGGGGCAAGCAGACGGGGCTATAAAGGCAGACTGAAAGCAGCAGAGCAGTAGGCATTTCTGCAGGAGTGGGTTCTTAAAGAAAGGAGGGCGAGTCTGTGCTAGGGTGAGTTAATGAATCCTGGTTGGACACCTTAGCCAAATAATAAATTTTGATTATTGGACCTTGGTGTTTTGTCTCAGGGCCAAATAAGGGGATGGACCTTGGGGGCTAGCTTTAAGAATGTAATCTAACAGCTTTTAGCCAGGGAGAGGAAAAGGGCAAAACCTGTCAGTGCCATGCTTGCCAGATTTGGGCCAATGTTTACCATGCTCAAGCCTGTTAGAGCCCTGCAGGTAGTACCATCCCATTCTACAGACATAGAAACTGAGGCTCAGAGGTTGACTTGCCCAGGGACATGGTTTGTAAGTGAATTCATACAAAGGTATCAGCCACAAAGCCCTTTAATCTAGACTAAATGAAGGGTGTTGTATCTGCAGTAGCCAATAAGAAAGAAGATTAGCCAGGTGCAGTAGCCATGCCTTTAATCTCAGCACCCAGAGGCAGAGGCAGGAGGATCTCTGTGAGTTGGAGGCCAGCTTGGTCTACATAGTAAGCTTTAGGACAGCCAGAGCTACAGAGAGACCCTGTCATCCCTCCCCCGCCAAAAAAAAAAAAAACTAAAGGAATTAGGAGGAAGAAGAGGGAAGGAGGAGGAGGAGGAGGGGGGAGGGGAACGGTAGCTCAGCCTAGAGCTGTTCAGCTGGGCTGGCCATAGCTTCCTGACACTTCTCCATTTGCTTGCCTTCCTTCTGAGGTAGCTCCATTATAAAGTCGCCATGGCTGATGTGTTGTAGCCTTGATACCTCACCTATACTGCTGACTGTAGCAAACAGGACATAGGCAGCCCACTGACCTATGTGTCACTATTTTGTCACTGGGAAAAACCACCAGAGCCAACCTACTTAAAGGAGTAAAGATTTCAGAGACAAATCTTTCTGAGTTCAAGGCCAGCCTGGTCTACAGAGTGAGTTCCAGGACAGCCAGGGCTAAACAGAGAAACCCTGTCTCGAAAAACAAAGAAGAAGAAGAAGAAGAAAAGGAGGGGGAGGAGGAGAAGGAGGAGGTAGCGGGGGAGGACAGGGAGGGGAGGGGAGGAGGACAGGGAAGGGAGGAGGAGGAGGACAGGGAGGGGAGGAGGAGGGGGAGGAGGGAGGAGGAGGAAGAAGAGGAGGATTTACTTTGGCTTATTGCCAGTTGCCGGTTTCAGAGTTTGGTCCACGATCTCTCAGATCCATTACTTCAGTAGTCGTCGTATGCTGAGCTGATCACAGAAGGGCACTCTGCCTGCAATCCTAAAATTTGGAACCTGAAGCAGATGCAAAAGTTCCAGACCAACCTGGACTACATAACATAGCAAGAATGTGTCTGGAAAATTAAATAGCGGGGAGGAATGCAGCTCGGCGACTGAGTGCTTGTCTGACATGCACAAGGCCCTGGGTTTGATCCCCAGTGCCAAGTGAGGAAGGGAGGGGGAGGGGAAGGGACACTGAGCACAATAGACACAGGAGAAAGGTAATAGACCCCTAGCTTCAGACTGATAGCTCCGAATCCTCAGTGTTTGCCTGTTCTTGAGATACAAGCATCTTCTTCACATCCCTGAGTGTTCCTAAAATGGCTCGTGCTTGCTATCCTGGCTGTGTCTGCTCAGCACAGTTAAGGAAGGTGACAACAAGCTGTCTCTCTGCACACTAGAGATTGCAAAGGAGACATCTTTGGCTTCTGGATTCCAGAGTTTTCTGAATGGTTCCAAAATCCCCCACTCTGAGAATGTGCAAGACATCCATGCTCAGGGCTGGCAGGCTGGCCCACATCCCTTTGCCTCTCCTGCCCTCTAGTGTTCACTTCCCGTGCTGATCTTTCCACACCGTTTTTGCTACTGAGTTTTAAAATACAAAACCTGTAAAGAAAATTCTTACAAAATGTATCCAATGCTCAGTGGAATTTCATCTAGCTTTATATGTATTCGACATATCTATTTCTATATGTAACTTTAAAATACCTTAAGTCTGGGCTTATAGTTAAGTGGTAGGGCACTTGCCCAGCATACACAAGATCCCAGGTTTTATTTCCCCGGCACAAAAATAATAAACTTACCTGTGCATTCATGTACCAGATGCCAATCCCACAAGATAGGCCCTCTTCAGGAGGATCACAAGTTCAAAGCCAGTTTGGTCTATATAGCTAGTTATAGGCTAGCTTAGACTTTAGTAAGAAACCCTATTTTAAGAGTGTGTGTGTGTGTGTGTGTGTGTGTGTGTGTGCATGTGTGTGTGTGTTCCATTTGAAGTATATTTTCTGTACAGAAAATAGGATGGTGGGAATACAGACTGGGCGACTACAGGGTGGTCTTCGTGTGGTCCTACTGAATACATTCGAATTTTTGTCTTTATTATGATGAGCCATTCATTCTCCCTTCCCTCTCTCCCTTCCTAGCCCCTCTTTCTTTCTTCCTTTCTTCCCTTCCTCACTCTTCTTCCTTTCTTCCTTCCTTCTTTCCTTCCGGTTGTAAACCCTGGCTGCCCCTTGGGACCATCTAGTCAAAACCTCAGCCAGCAAGATCTTTAGGGTTAGGATGAGCATCTATGGTTTTTAAGGTCCCCCTAGGTGATTCCTGTGTTTGGCTCCCGGAGAAGCCTTCCGGAGAGTTAAGAAAACCTGACTTGTTCGCTTACCTTTTCCTCCCTCTAGTGACTGTTTTGTGCTCCTAAATCTGCTCTAAACCTGCAGGCAGATGTTACCTCCAAGAAGGCAAATTCTCCTGCCTGACTCTCCACCAGATCGTTGAAGTTTTGAAACAGCGCCCAAGATGCTGGAATCCCTCAGACCCCAGCCATCAAAGACCTGCGTGGAGGACAGGGAGATGTGTATACAAATATGTCCAGCCCAACGGAAACTAAAAACCCTACATACAGCCTTTCAGTCTTTTTACCCTGCCCCTGGCGGGAACCAGAGCCAGCCCCGCCCACACTTCCTTCTCCCCACCCCACCCCCACCATCTCTTGCCTACGTTCTGTTCTGTCCCCTAGGTGGTGCCAAAGAGCAGTGAGCCTTTTTTCGGGTTTTGTTGTACTTGGAGATTAGATTTCTGTTTTGAAAAGGTCCCACTACAGGCAGGTGGAAGAGGGTTTGAAACCTGACCAGGTCTAAGCCGTTAGTAACGCAGTTCTGGTGCGAGGTGATGGTGTCATGGCCGCTCTAACGGTAGCAGAAAAAGAGGAGCAGGAGTCACACTGTAGAGAGAGTTGGCTTGCACAGGGTAGCCAGCTCGGAGAGGAGAGGGATGTGTCAGGGATGTTTTTAGATTCTTGTTTGAATAAACAGATGGGTGTTGGAGTCAGTTCCTGTGGCTGGGAACAGAGGAGCAGATTTCAGGGGTGGAAAATAAGAAAAGTACCAGTGTGGTTATGAACAAATTCAGGATAATGGGCTACAAGAGTCACTGTACTCATTTGTGCAGTAAATACTCCAGGCATGACGGCAGGTTCCTGGAATGCCGTGCTTAGGAGATGGAGGCAGGGAAACTAAGCTCAAGGTCATCCTTGGATATATAAGGAAGCTGGAGCTAGAGACCTTGTTTCAAAGTTAGATTGTAGCTCATCCTCTGGTCTCTGGGTAGGAGGACCCTGCCTACCTCTGCCAGCTGAAAATCCAGCAAGGATTTAACCAGTTCATTCTCAGAGCTGACCACACAAGAGGCAAAAAAAAAAAAAAAAAAAAAAAAAAAAAACCCACAATGTTCCTCTTGACTTAAAGATTTAGTGTCTCTGGGGAGTTTGTATGTTTCTCTTGCCTTCCTGGCCACAAGTTCATAATCCTCCTGCCTTAAGTCTTTCCAAGTGGTAGGATTACAGAACACCAAGTTTGGCAGAAGAGTCCATTTCTGACCTGCTTTTCTTACCTTGCCAAAGTAAACTTTTCCTGAAAGTTAAAAAAAAAAAAAAAAAAAAAAAAAAGGAACCAGGAAGCCAGAGTCACCTGGGACTTTTCCGTTCTGAAGAAAGGAAACCCACTGTCCTGTT
>NC_034609.1:15081534-15097613 GCF_900095145.1 Mus pahari
AAAAAAAAAAAAAAAAAAAAAAAAACCTGGAACCTAGAAACCACATTCACCTGGGACTGTTCCGTTCTGAAGAAAGGAAACCCACTGTCCTGTTGTCTCATCCATTCGTTGGACAGTTGAACCACAGGAAGTATTTCTCTCTGTAAGTCACAGACCCTAACACAAAAGGGCTTTGAGACAGAAAGGCCAGTGGGCCTCATCAGAGCACTTTGGAGGCGACAACAGAAGGTTAGTAAGTTCCAGGCTCGCCTGCTGTACGGAGGAAGGCTGTCTGAAACTAAAGAAGACAGGAAGAAAATAAAGTACTGTGAGTAACTGAGGAGGAGGAGGAAGTTCTCGGAGTCTCTGAACAGCAAAGCCAAAGAGCCAGAGAGGCAAAGAGGAAGCGTGCAGAAACCGTCTAGCCAGCCTTTGCCAGAGTGGATTCCGTGGAACACTGCCTCCTAAATACAGAAACTCAAGTCCTGTTCGAGATCAGGATTTTAAAAGGTTGGAAGGTCACCTGTGGTTTGTCCAGCCCCTTACAACTTCAAAGTATAGTCAAAGATATTAAATATCAAAAACTTGCTAACGAACCTCCTTAAATTCTATGGACCATATATGGCCAAACTCGCTTGACCATCTGATCCTATCCTTTTGATATGACTGGGGATATATCCTGACAAAAATAGACATTTATAAGACAGGCACAAAGGCAGAATTTGAGAGATGAGACAGGAAGGTTAGGAGTTCAAAGCCATCTTCAGCGACATAGGAAGTTTGAAGGCTAGCCTCTAGGTCATATGAAACGCTAAAAATCGAATCCAGGAGTGGTGGCATCGCCCTTTAATCCCAGCACTAGGGAGGCAAAAACAAGCAGAACTTGGTGAGTTCAAGGCCAACTTTGTCTACATAGTGAGTTCCAGGCTTCTAGGGGAACCTGTCTTAAAAAGAGAGAAAGAGAGAGAGAGAGAGAGAGAGAGAGAGAGAGAGAGAGAGAGAGAAAGGAAGGAAGGAAGGAAGGAAGGAAGGAAGGAAGGAAGGAAGGAAGGAAGGAAGGAGAAAAAACACAAATATATTCATTTATACTTATATAATGATTATAACAATGGTCATATTTTATTTTTCTACTCCATGCAATAAACTTTTTGTTGTTTCATTTATTCTTCAAAACAACCTTATTCTTTATATATCCTTATTGTATTTACACATATTGTAGTTTAATCTGCAATGTTTTCCCCAAGGCTTATACATTGAAGGTTTGGTCTCCAGCTGGTGGGACTACCGGAAGGTCATGCAATCTTAGGCTACTCTAGTTAAAGGTCATAGGCCACTGGAGATGGTATATACATGCCTGGCACTCCCTCTCCTTGAACTCCTCTCTCTCTCCCTCCTACTGGCTGCATAAAGTGAGCAGCTTTGCCCTATGCGTTCTGCCTCACTACAGCCCCAGAAACAGAAGCCGAGCAGGTGCTAAAACCTCTGAAGCTATGGACCAAAATAAGTCTATTCCGTTTCTCATTTGATACAAGGTTTCACTTTGTAACCCAAGATGGCCTAAAACTTAAGGCCCTCCTTTCTCGTCCTGCCAGGTTGCCATTCCCTGATTTCCTTAGACCTTGTATCACAGTCACAGAAAGCTGACTAATATACATATACACATATACGAAATGTAACTGATGAGACAATGCGGTTCTGAAGGACAGGAGTGGTGCACACCTTTGATCCCAGCACTCAGGAGGCAGAGACAGGAGGATCTCTGAGTTCAAGGCCAGCCTGGTCTACAAAACAAATTCCAGGGCAGCCAGGGCTATACAGAGAAACTGTCTCAAAACGAAAAGAAAACGAAGCTCAGACTACTTCCTCCAAAGCAAAGAGATGAAAGTTAGTGGTGGGGCTCAAGACATCACACCCCAAAGTATAACAGTACAAGACCACAGTGTGCTACTCCAAATATGCCCATTTGGCACGAGCATTATTTTGGGAAACAGCAGAGAGCTCTGCAAACAGGAGCAAAAGTGCCCCTACCATGAGAGAAGTCCAGAGACTATGGCACAGAGGGAGTTTCTATGGGTGACTGTCCATCTTTGCACCAGGACGAAAGGAGGGCCTCTCAACAGAGACACAGCAATAACGAAGACTTGGCTTAAATCCACCCCACCCCACCCCCCAAGCCTTGCTTTTGTCTGCCTTCTTTTCTTAAGTCTTTCCCCATAACCTGCCTGTTCCCACACCCTTCGCTCTGCTCCAGCAAACAGAGGTGCTCAGCCATGACGTTCACGCTGCCCACTTGATATTTACCGTACGACTTTACTCTTTAAGACTTCCTTGAGTGTGTTTCCATGCATGCAGGAGGGATATGTGTTAATAAGCTTGTTTGCTTTTCTCCTGCTGGTCTGTCTTTTGTAGCAGGGAATCCCCCACTAAGAACTATGAAGGAGAAACAGAAACTCGTATAGCCTCCTCTACAAAGAGGCAAGCCCTGGTTCCGATGCAAGAACCTATGCATGAGTCCACCCAACTTCCAATCCAGCCAGATCCTCTCCCATAACAAATGGGAGAAGGCCACAATACCCTGGCCAAGAAAACAAAACATGCAATCTCAAATATTCAAATGAACTCAAAAATAAGACGCTCACAGTTTCTCAAAATAGCACATTTCATTATTAAATATCTTTAAATATTTAGAAAGTTCTTCATATTTAATTGAAATCTGCCTTTGTGTACCTTCTATTCATTAATTCTGTGTTCCAACTCAGGGATGTTATACATTAAGCCTAATTTATTTCTAAAAGGGCATAATTCAAATATTTGTAGACAACTATTTTTGTCTACTTTCAAGCCGATAACCAAATTATAATTAGTGTTTTAGGAACAGGCTCTAGTCAGTACATAAACTAAGGCTTGACCCAGGCCCTCAGAATATTTTTTCCGAATCCCTCTATCATAGAATTTTCCATAATACAGAAAGAGATTTGTTTTAGTTTTGTTTTGTTTCATTTTTTTCATTTAAGGGGAGAATGGAGAAAAGTATTGAAAGAAAATATATGTGATACACAAGTTCACATGGCTTTATCAGTTATTTCTCTATTGCTGAGATAAAACACCACAGTCAATGCTTGGAGAAGAAAGAGTTTATTTTGGGTTTATGTTTGTGTGTATGCGTGTGTGTGAGGGGGCGGGTATTGCTTTAAAGATCTATGTATTTGCATTTTAGGTATATGAGTGTTTTGCCTGCACGCAGGTATGCGTACCACACACATGTCTGCTGATAACAGAAGCCAGAAGAGGGTGTCACATCCCTGAAAGTGGAAAGGGTTATGGGTGGTTGTGAGACACCATGTGCAAGAGCAGCAAGTGAGCTTCGCCGCTGAGCCATCTCTCCAGCCGCAGGAACCTAGCATCATGAAGACAGCGTGGTAGCCGGCAGCAGGAGCAAGAACCTGAGAGGACCTCATCGTTAGCAACAAAGACAATGGAGAAAGAGCGAACTGGAAGAACAGTGAAGCTGTGAACGCTTAAAGCTCACCCCTAGCAAAGTATTTCCTCCAACAAGGCTGCCTCCTCACCTCCTCAAACAGCACCACCAACTGGGGCAGAGTCCTCCAAAGCCTGCACCTACAAGAGACATTTTTCATTTAAACCAATGCAGATGGATTTTAGAGGGGGAAATGTGTGCGTGTGTGCATGTGCATGTGTGTGCTCGCATGGGCACGCATGTATATATATATATCTGTGTGTGCCTAGGTGTGTGTGTGGATATGTGTGTCTGTGAATGTATGTGTCTCTGTGTATGTGTATATATGTGTGTCTTGTGTGTATGTATATCTATGTGTATATATGTGTGTCTGTGTCTATTTGTGTGTCTATGTGTGTCTGTATGTATACATGTATTTGTGTGTCTACTTGTGTGTGTATGTGTGGGTCTGTATATCTGTGTGTATGCTTGTGTGAGTCTGTGTGTATGTATATGTGTATATGTGTCTGTGTTTTTGTGTATGTGTGTGTGTGTATGTGTATGTGTATATGTATGTGTATGTGTCTGCTGTAGTAGATAATATTTAAAATTTCTGGCCCAGAGCTTTTTCCCCCACCTTAAACCATTAATGTTCCTGAATGAAAGACACACACAGCTTTTATATTTTTTTAAAGATTTATTTATTTATTATATGTAAGTACACTGTAGCTGTCTTCAGACACTCCAGAGAGGGAGTCAGATCTCGTTAACGATGGTTTGAGCCACCATGTGGTTGCTGGGATTTGAACTCCGGACCTTCGGAAGAGCAGTCGGTGCTCTTACTCACTGAGCCATCTCACCAGCCCAGCTTTTATATTTTTAACATGCCTTAGGCAGCACAATCACTGGGCGACTGCCTAGTCTCCATCCTGTTAGAATCTATTCAATAAGCCAAGTTATTACTTACTATGTTTCATCGGGCTGCTCTTTCTCCTCTCCTGCACATTCTTCTTTTATTCCATAGTGGCTACCTTCTGCTTTCTCTTCCTCCTTGTGGTCCTCTCTCTCCAACCCCAAGAAACCGCAAACCCACGTGTCTCTTCTGCCCAACTATTGGCTGTTGGCTTCTTTATTCACCAATCGGAATTAACTTGCGGGGCAGGATCCCAGGGTCTATAGGTCTTGAGGCCCGCACACTTAGCATGGCAATTGACAGTAAAAGACAAAACCTCAAAAGTCTGTGTAGGTCTGTGTGTGTACATATGCATGTGTATGTGTCTCTGTGTGTTTATGTGTGTGTATGTATGTATGTGTGTGCATGCATGCACTTGAGGCTTTGCAGGTTTAAAAAGGACAGGAAGAAATGGGTATGAAAACTGACTTGACCTGGTCATTGATCATCACACACTGAATGCATGTAGTAAGGAACTCTGGTCTCTAGAAGTCTCAGGACCAGAGCTTGAAATCACAGAAGTTCTAAATACCTGCAAGAGAACCTCAGAAGATTCTGCCCACTAACACTCTGTGGAGAGTAGAGAGCTCGCCTGCACCCTGCCCCTCCTGAGGCATATCAGGAGTCAATGGCTCCTGAGGGAAGGATTTTTCTTTAGTGGTTTGTTTCTTTGGAAAGTTGCCCATGCCCCTGTAGGTAATCCTTTATGCAACGTTCTAGTTACTTTTCTGTTGCTGTGATAAAACATTGACCAAAAACAACTTTGGAAAGAAAAAGGTTTATTTCATCTTACAGGTTGCAGCCCTATCACTGAGGAAAGACTTCCTTGAGGCAGGAAGTCAAGGAAGCAGCTTAAACCAGAGATCAACAGTGGAATCATACTTATGGGCTTGGTTTCCACTACCTGTCTTATACCCGTGCCCTCCTGCCTAAGGATGGTACAGTAGGCAGGTACTTCCTGCAACTATTAGCAATCAAGGAATTGCCCTCACACACGTTGTCACAGGCCAAGCTGCTGTAGGCAATTCCTCAGCTGAGTTTCGCTCACTCCGACTGCATCAAGTTGACAACCAAAACTAGCCATCATAGTCAAGCTCCTATAAATAACCCAAATTCAGCGTATTGGTTCGCCAAACTAGACTTGGTGGAATATTTTCTTTGGTTTGTCACTGGAATCCTGAATGGGATGGATAAATATTATTTCCATCTCCCCCAGAACAAGTTAACATGATATTTGGCACCCAAACAGGGACACTCTTAGTTAAGGTCTCCATGGCTGAGAAGAGACGCCATGACCACAGCAACTCTTATAAAGGCAAACATTTAATTAGGGCTGGCTTACAGTATCAAAGGTTTAGTCCCTTATCACCATGGAGGGAAGTAGGACAGCACCCAGGCTGACACAGCACTGGAGATAAAAGTTCTAAGTCTTGATTTCGATCTGAAAGCAGCTGAAGAAGACTGTGTTGCACACTGAGTGTGGCTTGAGCATATATGACCCCCAAAGGCCCATCTCCACAGTGACACACTTCCCCCAACAAGGCCACACCTACTCCAATAAGGCCTCACCTCCTAAAAGTGCCGTTCCCTTTGGTCAAGTATTCAAATCTATGAGTCAATGGGAGACACATCTATCAAACCAACACATTCCATTCCCTGAACCCCATACATAGGCTTGTAGCCATAACACAATTTAGAAATACATTCAATCCAACTACAAAAGTCCCCATAGTCTATAGCAGTCTCAACCCTGTTTAAAAGTCCAATGTCTCTTCTGAGACGTGTGGCAGTCTCTTAACGGTAATCGACTCTATAATCAAAGTTTTACAAATCACTTACTTTCAAAACATAATGGCACAGAATATACATTACTGTTCTAAAACACAGGGTAATGGATCAGAGTGAGGACATACAGGACAAAAGCAAGACCTAAAAACAGCTGGGCAAACTCCAAACTCTGCATCTCCATGTCCGATGTCGAAAAGCATCTTCAGATCTGCAACTCCTTTCAGCTTTGTTGACTGCAGCACACGTCTTTCTCTTCGGCTGATCCCACTCCCTGTTAGCAGCTTTCCTCTGCTGGTAACCCCACAGCTCTGGCATCTCCAGCATCTTGGAGTCTCCAAGGCAATCCAGGCTTCAACTTAATGGCTTCTCTGAGCCTCTATACAGGGACAGCCCTACCGCATCCCTGGGATCAGCATCTTTCCTTAGTCGCAGAGGGAGATTCCATAACCCCTTTCTTCTATTCTTGACTCACAAGTCAGAGCCACATGAACAAAGCTGCTAAATTCCGCTGTTTTCCGGAGCTGGAATATGCCCCCTCCCTGGTCTACCATATCTTTGTCTGCTTTCTGTTCTCAGTGATTTTCTTCACTGTCTAAGCTTGGCTGTCCTGGAACTTGCTCTGTACACTGACCTTGAGTTCAGAGATCTGCATGTCACTGTCTCCTGAATGCCAGTGTTAAAGGCACCTAACTTTTCTTTAATTCCTTTTCACAAGATGGAGGCATACCTGGGTAAGATCACCACTCCCTTAATTCCATTTAATATCTCTAATCTGTTTATCTCCTTGAACACAGGACTTAGCTCCATTCCACTTTCTGGTGCCCCTGTAGTTCTTAAACCATACATTTTGTATTTTTTTTTTCCTTGCTCAGTTTACTCCACTTCGCATTCTTCATAAGAGTGGACACTGGTAACCACAGGATAGAGTCTACACCAGGCTGTTTTGAGATCTCCTTTGCCA
The DNA here is from genome assembly GCF_900095145.1 of Mus pahari. Classification (NCBI taxonomy): domain Eukaryota; kingdom Metazoa; phylum Chordata; class Mammalia; order Rodentia; family Muridae; genus Mus; species Mus pahari. The sequence continues at coordinate 15,088,672 of NC_034609.1, forward strand.
TTGCAAGTACTCTAGATCTCTTCACCTTAGCCTCAGGTAGACTCTTCAAACAGTGACAAAAAAGCTGCCACATTCTTCACCAAAATATCACAAGAACCATCTCTAGGAAACATACTAAAATTCTTCTTCTCTGAAAGCTCCTGGCCCAGGCCCCTACAGTCAAACCCCCCTCAGAACCACGGTCTTCTGTGTTTCTAGTAGGATGGTCCACTAAGCCCCCACTTAAAGCATTCTGCTGCTTCCCTAATCCAAAGTCCCCAAAGCCACACTCCTGCAAACAAAAGCCTGGTCAGGCCTGTCATAGGAACACTCCAGTCCTTGGTACCAACTTCTGTCTTAGTTAGGGTCTTATTGCTGTGAAGAGACACCGTGACCAAGGCAACTCTTACAAAGGCAAACATGTCATTAGGGCTGGCTTACAGTTTCAGAGGTTTAGTCCATTATCATCATGGTGAGAAGCCTAGCGTTAGGCAGGCAGACAGGGTGATGGAGAAGGAGCCGAGAGTTCTGTATCTTGATCCAAAGGCAGTCAGAGGGAGACTGTCTTCCACAGGCAGCCAGGATACTTTTCCACACTGGGTGGAGCTTGAGCACTTAACAGACCTCAAAGCCCACCCCCACAGTGACAGACTTCCTCCAACAAGGCCACACCTACTCTAACAAGGCAATGCCTCCTCATAGTGTCACTCCCTACGATCAAGCATTCAAACACATGAATCTATGGGGGCCATTCCTATGAAACCACCCCAGGGACCAATGGAACCAAAATTGAGTTTGTAAAGGAAGCTTACGTGTCTCTGTTGTGAGTGATGAGGCATGAGCTAAGATGCTGTCTGTGGAGGAAGTGGTAATAGGACCACCCTTCCCCTGTGTCATATAGAATGTCATGGCCTCTTGATGTTGTAACAGTCACACTGTGGCAGATACAGATGAAAGGATGTGCAGTTGAGGCCGGCAGAATTCCGTGAGGGGCCTTCCAGGATGGCTGGGGTAGAGTAGCAAGCTTCCCTGATAGATGGGATTTACCACAAGATTGATTATAAGATACCCCCCTTCCAAATAACTGACAGACCAGGAATATATTAAAATCCCTGGGAGTCGCATGTATGGAACGAGATCATAAGCTGTCTGCAGGGAATGATACCATAAGAAGTCTGCAGTATAGGTTCATGTCCTTTATCGTGAGATAAGACTTGCGACTGAAGGTGAGCTCTCTGCCCAGAAAAAAAAAAATAATAATAATCTGTCCACATAAAGGAAGAATTATAACAAAAAGAAAACCATGCAGATGCAACTGGAGTTGGGAAGAGAAAAGGAAAGAGAGTTCAAAGGGGGTCTCTGCCGATAACTTGCTGATAAGCTTGGTTCATGGGACTACAGAAACGGGGGCAGGCAGGAGCAGTATGGGTCTGGTACAAGTAGGGATGCTGAGAAATATAACCACGCACCCTTCCTTGAGGCAAAAGCTGCACAGTCTAAGCCCCTAATGGATGCACTCATAGTAACTCAGTAGCCATAGGAATACTTGGTTATTGAAAGGCAAGGTCCCCCATTAGTATCAGAAACTGGAGGACAAGTGAGGGATGGGATGATAGGCGTTACCCAGGGAATTGGAACAGGCAGTGTGTCGTGTCCAATCCACTGGGTCAAATAGGGCTGAGTTCACAGAGCGTCAGAAAAGATAACTCAGTAGGGGTCTCAAGTCTGCTGTGGAACTAAAGTGGCTTTGCTAAGGCCCATGGTGGTGGGACATGATTTTTACAAGTTAGAACATGTTCTAGCAGATATGAACGATTTAGACTAGCATGTAAACAGGACCCATGGAATGCTAAAGCAATAAAGACCAGATGGGGAAAAAGAAAAAAAAAAAAACAAAAAGAAAAAAACAAAACAAAACAAAGAAACCCTTTCTGGGTCATTCCAAAGCAAATGTGGCCAAGATTTGTGTTGAGCCTAGGGAAGAAGTTGACAGAAAGCCAACATTGCTACTTGTGTCCTAAAGGCTTTTAATCCTGAACATCAGCTCATGGAAGGATAGATGATAACACTGATACAGATAAAAAAGATGAAACTTAGCCGGGCGTGGTGGCGCACGCCTTTAATCCCAGCACTCGGGAGGTAGAGGCAGTCGGATTTCTGAGTTCGAGGCCAGCCTGGTCTACAAAGTGAGTTCCAGGACAGCCAGGGCTATACAGAGAAACCCTATCTCAAGAAACAAAAACCAAAAAGAAAAAAAAAAAGATGAAACTTCCTTAAGACTAGACCGTTAGCACCACAGTGTAAGCATGTACATCAGGATCCTACTCCCTGTGGGCGCTGAGCTCTTCTGCACAGCTGGAGGCTGCCGGACAAGCATGTTTGGGGTGGGAAGATATATGTATGGCAGTCCCACATCAGTATCCCAGATGGAAAGATGGGCCAGCCTGTGAAGAATACCTGTAATTGTGAAAGGATAGCTAAAGTAATACCTCCTACCCATGCAGCTATATTTACCACTGATTTTTTTTTTCCTGTATAGCCCTGGCTGTCCTGGAACTCACTTTGTAGACCAGGCTGGCCTCAAACTCAGAAATCTGACTGCCTCTGCCTCCCAAGTGCTGGGATTAAAGGCATGCACCACCACGCCCAGCACCACTGATNTTTTTTTTTTTCTTTCTCTATCATTTTTTTTTTTTTTTTTTTTTTTTTTTTTTTTTTCTTTTCTACCACTGATCTTTTAAAGACAAGAAAATAAAAAGATACAAAGGTAAATGAGAAAAATCCCACCATAGCCTATGCCAACAAACACTAACACAATGATTAAAGAATCTGAACAAAGGTACCCTGTGTGAGAACTTTCCTTGGGGTGTTGGATTGGGTTCACTCAAAAAAGGGGAGGGGTCATAGACCCCACACTAGCCTCAAACACACTCTGTGTTGGAGAATGACTTTGAACTTCAGACACTCTTACCCCATCTCCCAAGTCTTTAGATTACAGTTGTACATTACCAAATCCAGTTTAACTTTGTGTGGTGCTGGGTGTTGGATCCAGGGCCAGGCAAATAGAGTAGACATGGTAACAACTAAGCTACATCTCCAGTCCAGATTCCTCTTTGATATATTTTGAGCTGCTGACTTCTTTTGCTGTTGTTTTGCTTTGTTTCGTTGTTGGTTTTCAGAGACAGGGTCTCACTGTATAGCTCTCGATGTCCTGGAATTCACTATGTAGACCAGGCTGGCCTTGAACTTACAGAGATCCATCCACCTGCCTTCTGTCTCTGCCTCTGCCTCTTCGGGTGCTGATTAAAGGCGTGTGACACTATGCCTGGCTGAAGCCGATTACTTCGGGGATCAATTGGCACTTGTTTTGGATGGACAGCTGTGGGCCTCCAGGGACTCTGCCAAGCATCTGTAGAAAGATGGAATTACAGAGACTGATAGCGTCTAAAGTGTTTCACAGATTTCGGAAAGCAGCTGAAAGACCAAGAGTGTATCTCAAGGAGAGGAGACAGGCAATCAGTTAGATAGGGTGAATGGGCTGTGAGATTCTTGGGAGTCTTAATGTTGGGTAAGGTACACATGACATCCAACAAGGTAATTGGGGAAAATCCCACCATAGCCTATGCCAATAAGCACTCAGACAAATGGTTAAAGAATTTGAATAAAGGTACCCTGTGTGAGTGGAGAAAAACACTTCCAAAACCACAGACTCCCAGTGCTAGGGGTGGACTATCTCCCTTCAGAGCTGTTAGCCAGGAAGGTCCCTGAAGCTCCCAAAAAAATACGGACTATTGTCACTGTTCTTTGTTGGCCTCTTGGGCTTATGTGCTGGGACTGAGACGGAAACAGACTGCTAAACAATAATTTTTGTCAATTAGTCCAACTTGGACATAGACTTTGTGTGCTACACTATCGTTGAACCAGACCAGACAAGATGCACCTGCTGGCGCAATAATGGTATGACTGTTACAGATATAATTACTATCTGATTGCATTTAAGGCCTGCTCAACAGCAGGAAGTTTATGTCTAGTACCATAAGTCTAGTAAAAAAAAAAAAAAAAAAAAAGCACTGACTAGAGAGGCCATAGATCCTAGAAAGGAAGGTACTGTTGGTTTCGTTTTGCTAAATGGATATGAGATGCCCGCCAAATTGCCTTCTAAATATTTGTCACCCTGGGCCAAGGAGGCTTCCTATTTGCAGTAAGTGATTGTCACTGCAGACTTGTAAGTACTCAAAGTGCTGAGCTTAAGTGACTGTTGAATTCTCAGACCCCCTCTAAGGCTGAGGGAACATTACAGGATGGGATGGACAGAGTGGAAGAGCTGGAAGAAAGACTGGAGATCTGCTGAGTTCTGACACGGCATCTTGTTCATATCTTCCCAGGAAAAAGTAACACAAGCGTTAATATATCAGCATTAGTGTTGAAATATCACACTACAACCAATAAATATGAACAGTTGCCAAATGTCAGTTAAACGTATCTGGGGGCATCAACAAGATGGCTCAGTGGGTAAAAGTCCATAAAAGCCCTTGTATATAAGCCCTGACAAACCCAAGCTTGGTCCCCATATCCCACGGTGGAAGGAAGGAAGCGAATCCTGAAAACTGTCTTCCACGTGCCCAAGAATATTATAGAGTGCATGTGCCCACACACAGCGCATACAAACATATAATAACGATAAACATTCTTCTTATTTTGTATGTTTGGGGGCTGAAAATAAAATGGCTCAACTATTAAGAGTGCTTGCTGCTTTTCCAGAGGACCCAGATTTGATTCCCAGCACCTACATGGTAGCTCACAACCATCTGTCATTCCAGTTCCAAGGGGGAAATCTGGTGCCCTCTACACATCCATACATGCAGGCAAATACCCACATACACAAAATAAAAATAATTTTTTTTTTTTTTTATTGTAAGCTGGGTGTCTTTGTTAGGGTTTTATTGCTGTGAAGAGACACCGTGACCAAGGCAACTCTTATAAAGACAAACATTGTATTGGGGCTGGCTTACGGTTTCAGAGGTTCAGTCCATTATCATCATAGCAGGAAGCATGGCAGACTGCAGGCAGACACGGTGCTGGAGGAACCAGGAGTTCTACATCTTGATCTGAATGCAGCCAGGAGGAGATCTCTTCCATCCTGGGCGGAGTCTGAGCACAGGAGGCCTCGTAGCCCACCTAATAACGCTGTACCTCCTAATGGTGCCACTTCCTATGGCCAAGGATTCGAACCCATGAATTCATGGGAGCCAAACCGATTCAAACCACCTCATTCAGCATGGTGACTGTCTTGAGTTAGGATTTTACTGCTGCGAACAGACACCATGATCAAGGCAACTCTTTTTGTTGTTGTTGTTGTTGTTTGTTTTGTTGTGTTTTGTTTTTTTGAGACAGGGTTTCTCTGTGTAGCCCTGGATGTCCTGGAACTCACTTTGTAAACCAGGCTGGCTTCGAACTCAGAAATCCACCTGCCTCCGCCTCCCAAGTGCTAGGATTAAAGGTGTGTGCCACCACCTCCCGGCCAAGGCAACTCTTATAGGGACAACATTCAATTGAGGCTGGCTTACAGGTTCAGTCCATTATCATCAAGGCAGGAGCAGGGCAGTGTCCAGGCAGGCATGGTGCATGAGGAGCTGAGAGTTCTACATCTTCATCAGAAAGCTACTAGGAGAATACTGTCTCCCAGGCAGTTAGGATGAGGGTATTAAAGCCCTCGCCCACAGTGACACGCCTACTCCAACAAGGCCACACCTCCTAATTGGGTCAAGCTTATACAAACCATCATAGAGATTGACACCTTTAATTCCAGCATTTGGGAGAAGAGGCAAATGGATCTCTATGAGTTTGAGGCTAGCCTCATCTATATAGAGAATTTTAGGACAGCTCAAATTCCTGGACTCTATCTCAAAAATAATATTAACAAAAGAAGAAGAAGAAGAAGAAGAAGAAGAAGAAGAAGAAGAAGAAGAAGAAGAAGAAGAAGAAGAAGAAGAAGAAGAAGAAGAAGAAAAGAAAAAGAAAAAAGAGAAAAGAAAAGAACAATTAAACTAGACCTAGTGATTTAGGCCTGTAAACAAAACAGAAAACGGAAAAGAAATCTGTTTCAATGTCTGGACACTCCCGGCACTCCAGGGACAGGGGGGCGAGTGGGAGTAGTTCTTCTTTTGTGAATCTGGTTCCAGTCTTTATTTATTTGTTTTGTTGGTTATTTGGTTAGTTTTCTATATATTTTGTTTTGCTTTTAAAACGGGGTCATGAAAACAACTCTGCAGAACAGAAGGAAGAAGGGACTGACTCTTACTTGATTAGTGTATGAGCACTCCTTCTGTTACAAAAAACGGTATAACAACCAGGCAAACATTCTTAATAGCAAGGTAAACTGTTCTAATTCATAAAGAGCCAGAGGGAGGAGGAGAGGCTAGGATAGAAAAGCCACGGAGGCTTGGAGGTTAAAACAAAACACGAGCTGGGCATGATGGCTCACACCTGTAATCCCAGCCCTCAGGAGGCAGGGACAAGTGGATCTTGATGAGTTCAAGGCCAACCTGGTCTACTGGTCTACATAAGAAGTTCTAGACCTTGCCTCAAAACAAAAAAAGTATGAGAGGGCTGGTGAGATGGCTCAGTGGGTAAGAGCACCCGACAGCTCTTCTGAAGGTCCAGAGTTCAAATCCCAGCAACCACATGGTGGCTCACAACCATCCGTAACAAGATCTGATGCCTTCTTCTGGAGTGTCTGAAGACAGCTACAGTGTACTTACATATAATAAATAAATAAATCTAAAAAAAAAAAAAAAGTATGAGAGGATGTGGTAAGATACTCATTGGCAGTTCTGAATGTGAAAGAACTGGAGAGGAGCAGAAATTGTGTGTGTGTGTGTGTGTGTGTGTGTGTGTGTGTGTCTGTGTATCTGTGTGTCTGTGTCTGTGTCTGTGTGTGTCTGTGTGTTCCTGAGAAATAAACCCAGGACTAGATTCAGGCAACCAAAATCTACACTGAACTTCTCCACCAATCCCAGGTAAGAACTTTGACATGTTGGGAATTCCAGAATTGAAACGGACCCTGTTTAAATATGTCCATACCAGGTAGAAATGACTTAAAATCCCTTACAGTTTGTGTTGGTGCAAGGCTGTATTTCAGAGGTTGTGGAATTTAAGTGCATTACAGTTGCTCTTGGGATCCTCTGTTGGCAAAATCTGGATATACAGCGGTTGGGTATTAAAATAATAAAAAATTAAAAAATTTTTGCATGCTGCAATATGACAGGATAGTCATCAAAAGTTGTGGTTTCATGAAAGGATATAGGTACAGAGACAAAATTTAGAGCTAAGATGAAAGGATGGACTATCCAGAGACTACCCCATCCGGGAATCCATCCCATCATCAGCCACCAAACCCAGATACTAATGCNCATGCCAGCAAGATTCTGCTGAAGGGACCCTGATATAGCGGCCTCTTGTGAGGCTATGCCAGTGCCTGGCAAACACAGAAGTGGATGCTCATAGTCAGCTATTGGATGGAACACAGGGCCCCCAATGGAGGAGCTAGAGAAAGTACCCAAGGAGCTGTAGGGGGCTGCAACCCTGTAGGTGCAACAACAATATGAACTAACCAGTACCCCCTGAGCTCGAGTCTCTAGCTGCATATGTAGCAGAAGATGGCCTAATCAGTCATCATTGGGAAGAGAGGCCCCTTGGTCTTGTAAACTTTATATGACCGAGCACAGGGGAATGCCAGGGCCAAGTAGTGGGAGTGGGTGGGTAGGGGAGCAGGGGCGGGGGGTGGGGTATAGGGAACTTTCGGGATAGCATTTGAAATGTAAATAAAGAAAATAGTAATAAATTTTTAAAAAGTTGTGGTTTCTTTTTTGTGGTACTCAGGATAAACTTAGGCCTTGCCAGAGTTGATAAATGCTTGTCTAATCAGCTAACCCTGGGCTGGTTAGTCTTGTCCATTTAACACAAATGAGATCCCTGGGGAAGAGGAAACAGCAACTAAGAAAATGCCTCCAACAGATTGGCCTACAGGCAAGTCTGTGGAGTATTTTCTTCATTAATGATTAATATGGGAAGGCCTAGCCCACTGTGCATGGTCTCACCCGTGGTGGGAGGGGTAAACATCCTACATGGTAGAAGAAAGCAGGCTGAGCAAGCCAATAAGGAGCTAGCAAGAAGCCGGGTGAATCCCAGTACTTGGGAAGCAGAGGCAGGTGGATTTCTGAGTTCAAGGCCAGCCTGGTCTACAGAGTGAGTTCCAGGACAGCCAGGGCTACACAGAGAACTTTGTTCCTGTCCTGATTTCTTTCAATGATGGATTGTGATCCAGACATATCAGCTAAAATAACCCTTTCCTTCCCAAATTGCTTTTGGTCATAATTTTTATCACAGCAACAGAAAGCAAAAGATGACAATGCCCAGCCCAGTTAGAGATCTTCTTTTCAAAGTCTCAGTTCTGGTGTTTAATTTCTTTGTGCCACTTAATTCAGGACATTAACCAAAAGCTTATTATCCTAAGGTTTCTATTGCCCATGCACTGGCCTAAGTATGCATGGGGCTTCCCTTGTTAACCCGTCCTTTGTCAATCAAATGCTCCACGTCCTAGATCTAAGCTAAAGAGGGTGGGAACGACTGTCCTTTTTCACTCATATACCCTGTGTCAGGAGAGGGACAGGATGTGCAGGAAAGGGTTGGCCAAAGCCCACAAAGGGCAAAAGGGAAGGCACTCATAGAAGAGAGCCTGCATTTCTCTGTAAGGATGACATTCTCCGGATGAATACCACAAAGTGACAACACGCAACTGAAAACAATGAACTGGTCCCTGGGTTGCTGCAAAGCCAATAAGCTCAACCAAGAGATAAAAGATGGGAGGGCGGGCGTGGTGGCGCACGCCTTTAATCCCAGCACTCGGGAGGCAGAGGCAGGTGGATTTCTGAGTTCGAGGCCAGCCTGGTCTACAAAGTGAG
>NC_034609.1:15097664-15099908 GCF_900095145.1 Mus pahari
AGAATGAAAAGAAAAAAAACAATAAAATAAAAAAAAAAAAAAAAAAAAAAAAGATGGGAGAAGGGGTTACTGTTTACAGCAAATAAGGAGCAAGCTGGAAATAATTCTCAGAGTAACACCTTCCTAAATAAGAAAGCAAAAGGCTTATGTTGGGACAAATTATACACACTCATAAAGAAAAGAGGAAGTCACATTTCTGACCATGCTCAGTTCAAGACAAAGACATTTTGTGCTAAGTGAACTCTTCAGGAGGTGTGAACTCTAGAGGAAATAGGTTCTGCCTGCATATATGCCTGCATACTAGAAGAGGGTGCCAGGTCTCATTATAGATGGTTATGAGCAGGGAATTGAACTCAGGACCTCTGGACCTCTGGAAGAACAGTCAGTACTCTCAACCTCTGAGCCATCTCTCCGAGCCTGTTCCTTAGTGTTCTTTCCCCTACTACGCTGATGAAATACCTTGACAGGGGGAATGTGTTTACTCCATCTCACATATCAAAGACACCGTCATGTCAGGGAGTCAAGGCAGCAGGAGCTTGGAGCAATTGCTCACACCACATCCACAATATAGAACAGACAAATGAATGCATGCTTAACCACCTTTGTTCACTTTTATTGCCTAGAATCTCAGCCAGGGAATGGTGTCATCCACACTGAGAGGATCTTCCCAATGAAATTAACCCAGTCAAGCTGGAGAGATGGTTCAGTGATTAAGAGCACTGGCTGCTCCTCCACAGGATGGGATTTGATTCTCTGTACCTACACGGCAACCATCTACAACTCCAGTTCCAGGGGATCTGATGCCATCTTCTGGCCTCTGCAGGCACCCAGCACATACATGTATAAATACATGCATGCACGCAGAACATATATTCATACACATAAAATATTGTTTAATGAACTGAAAGTTTTTATTTTAGTTTTATTTTATGTGAATAGGTGTTTTGCCCACAAGTATGTCTGTGTGTCGCATGTGTGCCATACCAGTGGAAGCCAGAAGAGGGTGTCAAGACTCCTGGACCTAAAGCTACAATGGTTGTGAGACGCTATGTAGGTTTTGAGACTCGAATCTGGAGCCAGCTCTCCAGCCCCCAAAGCTAAGAGTGTAAATAAGAAATGGATGGGTGGACAGATGGACAGTCGGACAGAACAGATTGGTTAACTAACATACACCAGCCCCTCCTCCTCTTCCAGCAGTCTGAAGAATTAACTAGAACAGTAACTTCAGGTCAGAGACAGTCTGTGCCAATCTGTCTTCCAGAGACTGTAGCCACACTTGTCCCTGGCATCTGAAGTATTTCTAAACCTCTGCGGGAGAGATGATGAGTCAAGCCAGGCTCCAGGGGAACAACTAGAATGTCCTTTAAAAGAAACCTGGTGCTTGCACTGAGACAGATAAACTTCCCATCAAATTGCAGCATGCCTGCCACAGCTGGGGGTGGGTAAAGAATCCCGTTCTCAAAGTCCTGAGACTTTGAATTTTACTGAGGGAACATTTTGCTCCATCCTAGGAGGACGCAAAACCGCCTAAGGACCTGGAGCCAGTGTCCCTTCCTCTGGCCCGTTGGGAACTGCAGGAAGAAGGCCAGGCATCCTTCATCACCAGCTGTGAACTCTTTGCTCTGAGTCTGAGTGGGGGCTTTGTGAGTGGTTCCTACCAGGCCCAATCCTTAGGAGGGAGAAAAAAACACAAACAGGCATTTAATAAAGTTGAAAGCTGTTTCCAGGGCTTGGCCTGTCGTCCTCAGTAAGCTGTAGAAAGGCCCTATCCTTCCTGATGCCCAGTTGCAAGCCCAGGCCTGTTTCCTGGCCCAGTGTTAGCTCAGCATCCCCGAGGGGCTCCAAGCTGGGCATTCTTGCTCCATTGTTGGAAGCCTCCAGGCTCTATTGAACGAAAAGGAACCTCTATGGTTAATGTTTAGGTAGAACCGTTTTACTTCTGTCTTTCCTTTTCCCTAAACACAACTTACTGAGGTTGGTCATAGTGGTTTATGTCTATGGTCCCAGCATTTGTAAGACTAAGGCGGGAGAACCATGAGTTGGAAGGCAAGGCAACTTGGGCTACAAGGCTCTGTCTTTAATAAAACAAAGTTACAGCAAAGCAAAAAATTGTATCAATTTCTCAATGTTTTATTTTTGTTTTATTGTCTCCTCTCTCTCTCTCTCTCTCTCTCTCTCTCTCTCTCTCTCTCTCTCTTCCTTTCTCCTGCCCCCTCTCTCTCTTTCACACACACACACACACAC
>NC_034609.1:15100698-15102864 GCF_900095145.1 Mus pahari
CCCGGCTTAAATATGTAGTCTTTAAATAGGATTCTGTGTGAGCTGAGGTCACACAGCTGGGGTTCAGATCTGGTCTCAGAAATGGGCATGGTAGCATATATCTGTAATTCCAACGCTCAAGAAGAGGGCAAATTTCAGAACACACACACACACACACACACACACACACACATCCTCCTCAACCATACTCAGGAAAGGTCCTACATTTTCTCACCTGTAAAATCAGGGTGGTAGTGCTGCTTAAATTAGTAGATCCCTGTAGAGGGCTCAGTGTGAAACCTGGCTCAAAAGCTTTCTCCTGCTCCTCAGAGTGGCACCCCACCATCCCCTGCCAATCCTGAAATCACAAAGCCCCCCATCTCATCTTTAAAATGTGTTGTGGCATCGTTTATCTGCAAACGCGTCTGTTAGATTTCAAATGAAAATGCTTTGGGGTTGCATTCAAAACCAAAACACATCCAGAAGAAAATGAGACCGGCTGACAGACACACTGTTAGTAAACAGCAAAACATTTCTGAAGGCTAGATGCAGGCAGTTTAGACGCTAAACGGTTCAAATAGACAGACTTTTGATAGCAGAAGACACGCCAGCCGGACGCCATTTCTGAGGATTTAATAGCCGGAAACTTGAATTTCCCCTTCCCTCCCACCAGCGCTCAGCATTCTGCTTGCTGTGAGCCCAAGGCCTTGTCGCCATCCATTCATGGAATCCCCGTCCAATCCTGATCATTCCCATAATTCATTAATGATACTGTAAGTTAAATACTAAATTATTCATGCAAACAAGGTGAAAAGAGCCAAATGCAGAAGCTTCCTGTTGGGCATGCTGGCTGCTCATTCAGCCATTAGAAACAGGGAGAGAGGGAGATTAAGACCAAACCAAGATCTATAGTCCCAATCGATGTGAGCCTCCAGAGTTCCGGGGAAGGGAAGCAGATGGTGTGGCTGGACGTTCACAGCCCAGAAACACAGTCTGGACCAGAGGAGTCAATCTGCATGTTTCTCTCTTCCCAGAAGCTGTGGGAAAGGCCCCAAGAGGAATGAAGCAGTCCTTTGTCCTCTTTAAGGAGCACTGGAGAAATAGGACTGCTTCAAGCTTAACCCTTCGTCTCCCCAAAGCCAGAGAGCAAGCCCAATGAAGGTCACATCCTAACCAGGGCTCTCTGCCCTCCAAGGATAGCTCTTCAGGGTGGGGCGTCACAGGCCAAAGGCAGTTCCAGGGATAAGTTGAGGGTCCACCCAAGAAAGAGGGTCAGCTCTTCAGCTCAGGGGCTCCTTCCTTCATTGAGGCGTCCTTGTCATCCGCTGCCTCGGTGCCAGGCTCCATCTTCGGCTCTCCTCCATCCGGGTGATCTCCAGGTTTCCGGGACTCCTCTACCACCTCGGTGCCCTTGCTGGAATGGCAACCCATTTTACGGGGACTGAGAGCCTGGTGAGCTCAGACCTATCCAAAGGAGTATGATTCGTTTGATGGATGGAGCGCCAGAGGCCAGAACTAAATAACCCTTCCCCAGGCATTGTTGCAAAGAGAGCTGTTAGGGTTTCTATGGCCACACGGAGACACCCCTTGGCCACCTCTGGGAGGGAGGCAGGACTTGGAACACTGCCCTTGCGGCTAACCGCCCCACTCCTTTTCTACGGGGGGAGGGGTGGGGGGGTGGGGGGGTTGGGGAGACTTCCTGTAGTCATCAATTTCTTTATACATCACCTACCATCTCTGCTACCACCTAGTTACAAGTAAACACCAGCCTACACCTTCACAGACAGAAAAAGCAGTGACCAGACAGCAAGCTGTAGCCTCCCTTCTTGTCCCAGGGCACATCCAGTCCTGGGCCTTAGAGATCCCCTGCTTGGAGGCCAGTTGAAACTGTTCTAGCATGTCTGCAACCACAGATTCCCGGGGTTACCCAAATATATAATTGGGTGGGGCCCTGTGCCAAGTAAAGTTCACATTCTTATCGGGTTTCTCATTCTGACATGTAGCTTCTATTGCCTAATTGAATATTATAGTATCCGATAATCCATTTATCAGATGGGAACATGGAGGCGCAGCAAGATGGGATAGTCTATCTGAGGTAGTTACTAATGGCCACAAACTCACCGAGCTGGGAGCTAAACCCATGACATCTGGCTTTACTCTTTTTTTTTTTTTTTTTTTTTTTACCTT
>NC_034609.1:15102934-15112569 GCF_900095145.1 Mus pahari
CTCTGTAGACCAGGCTGGCCTCGAACTCAGAAATCCGCCTGCCTCTGCCTCCCGAGTGCTGGGATTAAAGGCATGCGCCACCACGCCCAGCCTGGCTTTACTCTTTAACACAGAGCCTCTGTAAGCAGACTGCCCTGACTGCAAACTGTCCTCCCAGCTCAGCTCCCAGCAGCACCTCAGATCACAGCTCCCTCTCCTTATAACATTACCAGACTTATAATTTAAACCCCCTACCAGGCCGTCCTCACAGGCCGCACAGCTCAGGCTGTCGCAGAAGAGTGTGTTGACTTGCTTGTTTTTTTCTTGTTTATTTGGCTGGTTGGTTTTTGTTTTGGTTTTGGTTTATTTTGGTTTTTGTGGTTCTGAGAATGGTTCACCCTCTTGCATGCTGGGTAAAGCCCTTCATACTGGGCAGCCCCTCCCCCCTGGCTTGTCATTGCTCTTTTAATCTAGGGTGCAGAGTTCCTCTTTTCATCTGGGGTGTGCAGCATTATTAATTAAATGTGAAATGTCCTAAACTGGCTCATGTGCTTGAGTACCCAGTCCCAGTACCCAGTCCCAGCTGATGACCGTTTGGGGAGATTATGGACTCTCTGGGATACAGAGCCTCCCTAGAAGATGTATGCTACTCGAGGTGGGCCTTAAGGTTAGACCCAACCCTGCTTTCATCCCTGCTCTCTAAGCTTGATCTCCTCAAGATATGAGGAGCCTCTACCATACATTTCTTCCTTCACTAACCCCCATGACTTCCCCTACTTAAAAGCACTGAGGCTGTGAGACGGACCAACTCCATCCATCCGTGCGTAGCTTTGGTCAAGGATCTCGTCACAGGGATGAGAAGAGTAGCTAACATGGATGGGCACAGGTTTTTGCTTTTTTGTTTGTTTGGTTGGGTTTTTTTGTTTTTTTTTTTTCGAGACAGGGTTTCTCTGTGTAGCCCTGTCTGTCCTGGAACTCACTCTGTAGACTAGGCTGGCCTCGAACTCAGAAATCCGCCTGCCTCCTGAGTGCTGGGATTAAAGGCGTGCGCCACCACGCTCGGCTGGGCACAGGTTTTTGAAGCAGTGGGTGGGTTTGCATGCAGGCATTTCCTGAGTGAAGTCCAGTAGGCTAGCGATCATGTCAGGAGTTCAGGATTTCCGAGCTCTGCATTCTACTGTTGGTTTATTGTCTGATCCTTTGCTAACTGTAACAAGAGGGTTAGAAACACTTTCTTCCTTTTCTTTTTCTTTTTCTTTTCTTTTCTTTTTTTCCTTTTTTATGTCTATGAGTGTTTTGCCTGCATGTACCACATGCAGCCTGGAATTGCAGTTCTGGGCTTGGAGTTGTGGTTGTGAGCCACAGAGAGGGTGCTGGGGGCTGAGCTTGCAAGAGGAATAAAACAGTCAACTACCAGGCTACTTCTCCAGCCTCAGGGCCTCATGGTTCTCACCTGACTCCCAGGAAGCTGGAAGGAAGATGATAAAACCTAAGAAGCAGCTTTTCAGAGAAGCACAAAATCTACTGTGATTCTTGGTTGACTCCTTGTCCGGTCACCAAGAGTGACTTCAACTCCAATGCAGTGTGGAGAGCAGATCGATGCTCCTCTTGGATACCTTACAGAAATTCTCCCAATATTTCTCACAACCCCCCACAGTCCTATGAAGAAATCCTATGCTAATCCTCCTCTAGAGTCAAAATCAAGGCGGTAGGGATTGGGTCAGTTACTCAAGGTTTGCGGTCATGAATTTGAGCGGCCCACGTCTACAAACTCTAGACTTGATACCTCCAAAGCCCACTATCTCCCACCCAGTCAATAGATCTCCTCTACCAGTCAGTAGCTTTCCAAATCTCTAGGCCTGGCAGTTCACTGATCTAAAAGAATGTGGCAAAAGCCCCTTGTAAGTCACCTTGCTTTGAGTCAGCTTCTTGGCAGTTGGCAGAGTGACGGGAAGATACTGCAATGTTCTCTGTTTACTCTGCTATATATATGCCAGAACTTACTTCAGGAGGGACAGGGTGGAAGAGGAAACTCCGTTTAAGGCAAACCTTCATTTGGAAACTAGAATCGCAGGTCAACGAACCTCTCCAGATTAACTATACTGATCACTGGTGATCCCAAGGGGCAGGCAGCACAGACCCTCACTGAGGTAAGGCTTTGTGTGTTTAGATGCCTCACAGGGAGGAATAGACAGGACCCTTGGCCAAGTGAACAGGGTTAAAAATCTTGGTGTGCCTGGTTACTTGGAACTATTCATATAGTCTATGGGGTCAAGTACTAAATTAGCTTTCATTCTAAAGTTCTTGAGAAACTCAAGACAGTAGCACTTTAAGTGAGGAATAAGGTTCACACCGCGTGCCACATTGAACCTCTTCCAGCTACAGATCTGCCTCTGAGGGAGACGATCATTTGCTAGCTGGCCTGGCTCTGGGGACATTGCCAAACAGCCGTTGGGTTGTGCCAATGGTTCAGCCAATGGCTGGAGGATGGGATAACCTGCTTCCTAGCCAGGAGCAGTGGCCCATGCCTCTAACCCTGGGCCTCAGGAAGCTAAGGCAGAAAGGGTTCTTGGGTTCTAATCCAGCCTGGGCGATGGAGCCAGACTATCTAGAAAACCCAAAGGCAAGCTTTGCAGCTCGGCAGTCCCCATGGCTTCTCACCCAGTATATTCAAGACTCTGGGCTTTATCATCCACGATGAAGAAGAGGTGGAGGAAGAAGAGGATAGTGTGGCCTCGGGGCTGCTTGAGGTTAAGAGTCAGGAAAGGGTAGCCGTAAACTGGGTGCTGTGGTCCTGGTGGTTGGGTGTGATGGCTTTTATGTCAAGTTTTCCACATAAACAGGCTCGTTGTTGGCGTTCTCCACAGCAGCTGCTGAGTAACTCCCTTTATCTCTTCCCCCCCCCCCTCGGGCCTTTGTAATAAATTTAAATCTCAGGATTTGTCTTTTATTAATACCTTCAGCACACAGAGACAGACAGACAGACAGACAGACAGAGACACAGAGAGAGACAGAGACAGACAGACAGAGACAGACAGACAGACAGATAGACAGACCGAGAGAAAGAGAGATTTGAACTATATACCAACAGTATCATAATAGGATGAGGCTGTGGCCAGAACCAATCCTATACCGCTAGTAACCCAAAGGGCTAAGGCACTTGGGAAAAAGTTGGGCAGTTTCTTATAAACACACACGAACCACAGGGTATTTATCTGCAGTGCTGGCTGGCTGGCCATCACAAGAGGAACTTGCCTGACAGACATTGTCTTTCTCACAGTTCTAGAAGGTGAGGGGCGTGTGAGTGGTGGCAGATCCTCTGGTTTATAGGGAGACCTCTTTCCCGACGTTTACAGACCTCTCTTTTCCATCCTGAGCACGCTTGTGCTCCTTGAAACTCACAACTCACCATGTGGACCAGGCTCAGCTCAAACTTGTAAGAATCCTCCTGCCTCTGCCTCTGCGGCACTGGGATTATAGTAATGTGCCACCGTGCCTTCCTAGGATCTTATAGTAATGAGCCACCGTGCCCTCCTAGGACCTTAGTGGGAGACTTGAAGTCAGCTCTTCCTACCTTGGGTTCTAAGAACTAGGAGTATAGGCCTGTACTTCAACTCCTTGCTCAACCTCCATTTTATTTACTTAGTACTTATTTTTCTGTGTGCGTGCTAAGATGAGCTGCAGCCCCAGCTCCTAGCTCTGCTTTAGCACAACTGTCCAAGGATTGATTTTAGGGGCTGTGTAGCTTACAGATCCTGAACACATCCCTCTGGAGACCCGGAGCTGGAGACAGAAGCAGCTGGATGGAGAGAATTACCCCACAGCTATGCCTGGACATCAGGACAGCAGCTGAGTGCATGCGCAGGCCAGGGTTCTTCTGTCTTCTGTTCTTTCCTGGAGCTTCCACTGGCCAAACTTATCCGGAAGCCAGCAGGCAGGCAGAGAAACCTTTATTCCCTTGATGAGGTCAGCCTTAAGGACACAGAGATCAGCCTTAAGGACAACGAAGAAGAATGGACTGCAGCTGCGGAGGAGGATACGAGACGTCTAGCAAATCCACCTGGATCCTGTTCTCAGTGTCATGGACTTTGGTAGGGGAGACAACATCCTTCCAGAAAAGTCTACTGCATGACAGAATACAGGAAGCATTTTTAACATGGAAAATAAGTCACTGTGGCAAAGAGGATGGGAACGTTTCAGTTGGTCCTATAAGGACGGGCAGGATGTTAGCTAGTAGAAAGGAAAGAACATCCAGGCCAACATAAAAAACTGGATCTCTGCCCTCTGAGAACTATGCCTATGTCTAAAAGTAAAAGACACTAGGGAATACAGCTCAGCGGCATGAGAGAAGCTAAGGTTCAGGCCCTGGTATGAAAAAAAAAACAAAACGAAGCAAGAAGACAAAAGCCAGCTTGGTGGTGCACGTCTATAACCCCAGCACTTGGGAGGCCGAGGCAGGAGGATGACTGAGAGCTGGTCTACTTAGTGAGTCTCAAGTCAGGAGTGGCTACAAAACAAGAGCTTGTCTCCACACAACAGGAAGGAATGAAAGGAGAGAGGGGAAGAGGGGAAGAGGCCATAGAAGGAGAGGAAGGGAGAAATTCCTTCCTGGAGCCCACCAGGGTGAGTCTGTCCTCTAGTGCTGTGATGTGGCCTCCTCCTCTGAGGAGCCTGAGGTGGGAAGATCACAAACGCAGGGCCTCCCTGAACAGCTTAGGAGACCTTGTCTCAAAAATAAAAAAAAATTAAAAAAATTTAAAAAAAGGCTCAGCTGTGGTTTTCTTGCCTGGCTCCTGTGAGGCCTTGGGTCAACCTCAAACTCCTGGTTCATTTTCAGCATAGCGGCACTGGGTTTATAATTCCAGCGGGGCATGTCTGTAGTGGGGTATCCAGACAGGATTAACTGAGGGAAGGAAAAGGCACTCTGAATGCGAACAGTACAGTCACAGGAGCAGGCATCTCACACCGATCGATCATGAAGGGAAAAAAGGAAAATCTAGATGAGCATCACTGTTCATTCAACTTTGTCTGCTTCCTGACCATGGATACAAGGCCACCTCACACTCCTGCTGCTGTGCTGTCCCTGCTGCGATGGACTACACCGAAAGAAGAAGTGAAGTCAGGACCACGGGAGACAGGGGAGGAAACAGAAATGCAGAGACATCTGGAGCAAACAGCTACTCACGGTTACCTGGTAAAAACAGCTGTCAGCAATTATCCCGTTTTACAGAAAGGAGAGATACCATGACGTCAACATTCCTTATCTACTTCTGCAAACGTGTCTGGCCACAAGAAAGGAATTTCTCCTTTGATCTCAGTCTCTCAATCCCCTAAGGCTGATAGAAAGATACGTCCACCCAAACAATGCAATCGCCGGAAGTAGCACCGGAAAGCCCTAAGTACCAGAAAGCCTCGCTCAATTGCTCAGTTGCAGAGGCAACGACACAGAGCCCATCAACCTAATAAACTTCCTGATCCTCCACTCGATTTCTGCTGGTGAGCCAGGCAGCTTCCCTCTGTCAAAAACACCTTAAACCACGAGACAAGCTAACCCTTCCTTAAATTGCTTTCTTCAGGTATATATTATTATACCAACAAGAACAGTAAATCACCCCAGAACAACAGCGACAATGACAGAAGAAGACTGAGAAGAAGGAGGGGGGAGGGGAGAGGAGGAGGAAGAGAAAGGGGGAGGAGGGGGAAGAGGAGGAAAAGGAGGGAGATGAAGAGTAGGAGGGGGAGGAGGAGGAGGGGGAGAAGGAGAAGGAAGAAGAGAGGGAGGAAGAAGAAAAGGCAGAATGCCGGGCGTGGTGGCACACGCCTTTAATCCCAGCACTCGGGAGGCAGAGAGGCAGGCAGATTTCTGAGTTCGAGGCCAGCCTGGTCTACAGAGTGAGTTCCAGGACAGCCAGGGCTACACAGAGGAACCCTGTCTCGAAAAACAAAAAGAGAGAGAGAGAGAGAGAGAGAGAGAGAGAGAGAGAGAAGAGAGAGAGAAAGCAGAAGGAGGAGGAAGAGGAGGAGGAAAAGGGAGAGGAAGAGGAAGAGGAAGAGAGAAAGGAGGAAGGGGAAGGAAAAGGAGAGAGTAATTCCCGACCTGGAACCCAGAATAGTCCTGGGAGGTGAGCTAAGGATTGAAGGCCACTTCTAAGTTGTACCTTCTGCATAGCCTTCAGCCCTTGCTTTACATCCCAATCAGTTTTCTCATCTGTAGAATGTGTTAATAATAACTGTGTCTTGAGACTTCGAGAATGAACTGATGAAGAAATGCCAGTGACAGCCTGTCATTGGACCTTATAACATGAAAGGGAAAGCATTTTTAAAGAGGGTGCAGTTTGTGGCATGATCCACCCAAGCCCGATGACCTGAGTTTGTTCCCTGGGATCCACATGGTAGGGGAACTCCCACAAATTGCCCTCTGATTTACACACACACACACACACACACACACACACACACACCATGTATGTATGTACATACACATGAAATAAATAAATGTAATTAAAACAAAAGTTACACAGGAAAGTCTTTGCAGGTACAGCATCTGTGTCGGTTACCTGTCTTGTTTCAGTGACTACAGCAATTCAGGAAGGAAGGGTTTTATTTGGACTTGCAAACTGAGGGTACAGTCCATCACAGTGGGGAATGCATGGTGGGAGGGAGAGGCAGCCGGGGAGAGACGCCTGCCTGCTGGTGTGCAGCTTTCTCCTGGGCAGCCAATCCAGAGCCTCAGCCCCTGACTTGGGGCTGCCCACAGACAAGATGGGTCTTCTCACAGCAACCTAAGCTAGGCATGCTGTCATTCGTGGGCTTGCCTCCTTCGTGATTCTAGGTTCTGACAAGCTGATAATATTAAGTATCACAAACCCCAGACCAGAAGATGTCCAAGCATGTTGCAGCTGTTTATAAACACACTGTGACTGCAAAAGTGAAGCTGCCATTGAGCGCTCCGGGCCTGTCTCACAAGGCCAAGCATCCTTCCTTGAATGGGTACCCAGTCCCTGTCTCTTTGGTCTCTTTGGCATCCCTGCCTTTTTTCTTTAAACTTCCTTCTACCAGGTCCTGATGTCATCCTGACTGTGCCCACAGAGTGCCCTATTTCTGTATATTTCCACTATATACACGCCCCCCCCCCCCAGCTTATAAGATGAACTCATTGTTTCTTACATAAAAATTAGGGAGCATCTCAGGACATAATGAACTCTTTATTTTATTTTATTTTATATTATTTATTTTTTTGGTTTTTCGAGACAGGGTTTCTCTGTACAGCCCTGGCTGTCCTGGAACTCACTCTGTAGACCAGGCTGGCCTCGAACTCAGAAATCCGCCTGCCTCTGCCTCCCGAGTGCTGGGACTAAAGGCGTGCGCCACCACCGCCCAGCAATGAACTCATTTTAAAATGTAACAAAATTGTCTGCAGGAAATGAAGAGGAGAACAAGGAACTGGGAATGAGAGTGCCTGGTTCCCTCCTGTCCCCTGTACACACTAGGAGCTGCTCTCTACAGGTGCTCCAGAGTCAAGCCTGAGCCGCACAGTTACTTCAACATTACAGATCTTAGTTTCTTCACTGCTACTGTGAGAAAAACAGTAGTGCTTACTGTGTAGGATTGCTGTGGGGGTTACATTAAGTCAGTAATCTAAAATCCTCAGTGTCCCATATATTAGGAAGATAATGGAGCTCTAGAGATGGCTCAGCAGTTAGGAGCACTTGCAGGGAAGTGGACCAAAGGACCCAAGGTTTGTTTCCAACACCCACATTCAGGTGGCCCACAGCCTCCAATAACTAACTCCAGCCCCAAGGGATGAAAAGCCCTCCGCTGGCTTCTGATAGCACCCACACAATATGGCATACATTCACACAGACACGCATACATACATTGAGAAATGTACGGGTTCTCTTTTCCTACTAAAGAAGATAGTAAGCCCTACCAACAAGTGTCCAAAGTTTCTGAACTTCCCCTTCCCACTGTCCGATTAGCCAATCCCATCAGACTGTAGAATTTTCATCAATGGGATGATTGGCCCTTACCATCGCCATTAAAAATAAAAGAGACCATCTTGCCTCACTGGGCTTACTAGCTGGGTTTGGAACCTGATAAATCCACCCTTTTCACAAAAAAAAGGAAACTTCCTCGCTGAGCAACTCCGGGTTTTGTTCACATGCGACACACACATAAATAAAAATAAATCTCTTAAAAAGTTGTTAGTGTTCCTGTTTGGTGTTTGTGGGATTTTCTTGTTTTGTGCTAAGGTCTCTCGTAGCCAAAGCGACTTCCTTGTCTTCTTGCACCCACCTCCCTCCCGCTGGGATTAGAGGCCGGCGGCACTATTCTTGCTATTATTGACGTTGTTTCTACCTATCAACGTTTGCGGGCCCCCAAAGAGGCCGCAACCTAAGAGGAAACACCGGTGTTGATAGCTGCAGTTTCCAAAACACCACGGTTAGTAGACTAAGAAAGTGTAGATGACCTTCCGGGGGAAAGTCCTGGGTGCTCTAACCCTGTTCGGTCACGCCAGGCATCAGACTCCCTCCCAGAGTGAGGCTGTCGTCAAGGACTTTGCCCAGACATGCACCGGGACATGGCAGAGAGGAGAGAGCTGCTGTGGGGCCTGGGCAGGGGCAGTGGAAGTGACTCAAAAGTATTTGAAAGTGAAAGAACAGGAATTCACCTGCCAGTTTATCCTTACCACGGACCGATCACCTTCACCATGGCTATGCCCTGTAATGAGCAAGCTGGGACCGGCCCCTCTGGGGCACACCTACTACCCTGCCTTTTGCCCTCCTAGGCATTGATTGCCCACAGGTCTCTCCTTCCACCCATCTCCGCCCCTGATGTTCGTGTTGAGCAGATTATTCCAGGGCAGAGTCCGCAGGTGAAGGAGGCTTACACGTGCAGGGTGACTGAGCCGATTGCTGGGTGGGGTGACGGGATGCGTGGCTTAGACTTTTCAAAAACGGCCTGGGAGTTCCACTGTTGACACCATGACCACATGTCACAGGGAGAGCTGGCAGGATTAAAATAAGTTGTCTATATGACTTAGCACCTGGTGTATCTACCGCCCCCCCCCCACTTCTGCTTCTTGGGGGTTCATCCAGTAAAAGGTCATTATTTGACAATACTGTTCGCAGCAGTGAAGAACTAAATTTTATCATGCTGAATGAGTGTGTGTGTATGTGTGTGTGTGTGTGTGTGTTTATGTGTGTACACACATGTAAAGTGTGTTAACATGAGGCAGGTATGTAGCTCAGGGTACTTGCCTAGCATGCCTGAGGCCCTGGGGTCTATTCTCAGAACAACAAAGTGTTTGAATATTACATTAAATATAAACTGGAAAAATACAGAGATTTTTTTTTTAAAATAATGTTTTTTTTATAAATTCTCTAAAGCTGGGTGTAGTGGTGCACTTTTTAAATCTCAGGTCTCAAATTCAAGGCCATCCTGGTCTATGCCTTAAATTTCAGGTCAGCCAAGGGCTACATAGTAAGTCTCTCTCTCTCTCTCTCTCTCTCTCTCTCTCTCTCTCTCTCTCTCTCTCATATATATATATATATATATATATATATATATATGAATTTTTCAAGAATGTATTTTGAATATATTCATCACTCGAATCCTCCCAGATCCTAGTCATCCAACTTCCTGCTGATTCTCTC
>NC_034609.1:15113241-15117979 GCF_900095145.1 Mus pahari
GTGGTGGTGCACGCCTTTAATCCCAGCACTTGGGAGGCAGAGGCAGGCGGATTTCTGAGTTCAAGGCCAGCCTGGTCTACAGAGTGAGTTCCAGAACAGCCAGGGCTACACAGAGAAACCCTGTCTCGAAAAACCAAAAGTAATAAAAAATAAAAAAATAAAAATAATCCACTTAAAAATTTTATACTTGCTTACTGTGTATGTGGCAAGCACCTATACCTGCTGAGAAATTTCCCAGGCTAGCCTGGAGTTTACTATGTAAACCAGACAGGCTGGGAACTCACAGAGGCTCGCCTGCTTCTGCCTCCCGAGTACAACCAATCGCCACTCCGGTAATTCTTTGTTTTTTGCTAAACCCACTATTTTTGAAACACTGTCCACTATGTCTTAGTTAGAAGAAAATCCTAAAACCCGCTGGAAAGGACCGGCCTGAAGATCCCCTCAGCTCTACAACGGGTGGTAATAGGACTTCCGTGGACAGTGGACTTCATTTAGAGTCATCTGATCTTAATTATCAGCTAATTAGTTCTCAGCCTGGAGCTGTTCTCCCTCCAACCAGGGAGACATTTGGAAACCCAAAGGGGTGTTTTTGGCGTCACAGTGATGAAGGAGGTTGTTGCTGGAATGTGAGGCTAAGGAGTCAGGGATGCCAGACGACCCGCCAAAGACATGCTAATGAGCCTCCGGAAGAAACACCACCTGGGTGGCCAAATCCCAAGGGTTCTAATTGTGTCTCCCGGACTCCACCCCCGTACTGGCACAGACTGGGTAGTCACAGACAGGTCAGCCGAAGGTAATGGAGGCATCAGGAAACCGGGCAAAGGGTGGGAGGTGACGTGAAAGACTGCTGATAGGGATAGGCATCCCTGGGCTTGAAATAAACCCAGCCAGTGGCATCCTCAGATGCTCCCAGCGTGTTTAAAGGAGAAGCCACGCCACACTAGGGCGTACTGAAAGCTGATGGTGGAAAGATCCATGAGCCCTGCCAGGAAAATCCCAGGGTGGATACCAGGTCAGAGGCCCAGACCTGACAGCTCCTCCACGCCTCCAAGAAAAAGCACAACAAATTCCGTTCCCCACGCTCCCCAAGGGGTGAAGGTGGTGCAGCCCAGGCCGGATCTGCGCCCCCGGGCTCCGCCGTGTTGGAAGCCACCCGCGTGGGAAGGCCCAGCTGCATTTCCGCCCTGCACTGCGCTCGCACCTCCCAGCCCCTGCCCGCGCTACCGCCTTACGGCCACTAGGTGGTGCCTGCGCTCTAGTGGGCGCCTGTCTGGCGCCGGCAAGGGAGACAGATGGAACCAGAGTCCTAGGGTTCCGGGGACTGGAGGACAGCGCCGGCAGCCAAGGTAAGGATTCCTCGGGCGTGTCCCTAGAATGTCTGAGGCCGGGGTGGGTTAGCCGCCGCGCAACCTCGTTTGTGGTTTGCATTGATGACCAACGAGGACAGAGCGGCCACATGTGCTGTTGCCCCAAGAAGACCTGGAGCCCCGCAGTCCCAGAGCTGGGCCTAAGCTGAGCAGAACCCCAGGTCCCTGGCTCGCACTCAGACATCCTTCACGAGCCTGGGCCTCCGGAAGGCATGCCCAGCCCCCACCCAGCAAGTCTCCACCACGGAAAGGTGGTATTGCTGTCCTAGGGTGCCTCCAGTTGAGCTGAGGGGTGAACACGATCGCAGCACTTCTCAAACTTGGGCATGCATTGATTGTTGGTTAAGGGATAGTAAGGCATGCTGCTGTCTGGCTTGCATACCTCCACCCCCCACCCCGAGTCCCAGATGTAATTGGTTTGAGTTGGATGTGGGGAGCTTTTATTAAAAACTTCCCCCAGGGGATTCCAGCTTGCAGCCAGATTCAAGGACTCTTTGACCAAAAGAGTTAGAGAAGAACCGAGGGGTCCCTATTATAAGCCCGGAAGGCTTCTCTTCCCTCCCCCCCCTTGCCTTTTCAGCCAGCAATCACCTCTGCCTTTGGACTGTCAAACTCAGTGTGACAAGCCAACACCCTACCCCAAAGGGTGGAACTCTGAAGTACCAGAGAAAAGAGAGCCAATCAAATCGTGTACAGTATGAAAGGGTTCCCCAAGTGGGTAGGAGGAGAGAGGGATTCTCCCCCTCTCTAGTCCCAGATGAGCGCACGAGTGGATCCAGGCTGCACTCATCCTTCCGATGAATGGAGCCAAGCGTAACGGGAAGACCCTTTGTATCTAGGAAAAATGGCCTCGTGTATCTTATGTAACAGCCACGTGTTAGCAGCAGGAGCTTGGACTCTCCAGAGCCAGCCCTCCCTTATTTGTGACCTTAGATAAACTCACTCAATCACCCTCACCTTCAGTTTCCACATCTGTAGAATGGGTACAGCGGTATATAACTCTCAAGAGTTGCTGTGGAGCCGGGCGTGGTGGCGCACGCCTTTAATCCCAGCACTCGGGAGGCAGAGGCAGGCGGATTTCTGAGTTCGAGGCCAGCCTGGTCTACAGAGTGAGTTCCAGGACAGCCAGGGCTATACAGAGAAACCCTGTCTCGAAAAACAAACAAACAAACAAAAAAAACAGTTGCTGTGGGAACGATTAAGACTGAAAGCCTGTGTTTACTGAGAGTGGTTCTGTGCCAGGCACGGTTCCTCCTGTGCACCCTCACAACTCTTATCATAATCCACAGAGTAGCAGGTACTGTAGAGAGAAGTACCCCATCTTGTAGCTAAGATACCCAACTTTGGTATCCCAAAAGCTGGGGCTTAGAGAGGCCAAAGGGCTTGCTGGAGGTTATCAACATGATCAGAGGCAGACTAGGAGCTAGGAATGTGGCTTTGTTGCTAGAGTGCTGCTAAATATACATGAGGCCCTAGGTTCTTCTGTATATAAGATGCGTGTGTGTGTGTGTGTGTGTGTGTGTGTGTGTGTGTGTGTGTGTACAAGCAGATACCTAGTCCAGGGGTAAACCCATGGTCACAAGAATGACCCTTCCACTGAATTTCTTCAATCCATCAATGGAAATATAATCATTATCCAGCACTTACTGTGTGCCAGGTAGGCTTCCTGACACAAACCATAAAATGTGGGCAAGACAGAGAGGTGTAAACCAGTCCTCTGTGAACTCATACCCAACAATGAAAACAGCTGGGAGCTCACGAGATCTTCATTACATTTAACAAACTCAAAGACTTGCTAAATTAGATTGTGTCTCCCCAAATCAATACCCCTGGTACTTTGACAGTCATATTTGAACTTTTCAGATCAAACATACTGTCGCCTGTGTTAGCGCACACCTTTAATCCCAGCACTCGGGAGACAGAGGCAGTTGGTTCTCTCTGAGTTAGAGCCCAGTCTGGTCTACAAAGTGAGTTCCAGAACAGCCAGGGCTACACAGAGAAACCCTGTCTTGAAAAAAAACAAAAACAAAGAAAAAAAAAGTTGTCACCCAATGCTCCTGTCCTGAGCTGAGGTCAAACAAGAAAACGTTTTGTCATCTCTCTCGGGTGTCCATCTGCAAACAATGGCTGGCTTATATTATAATGGCTTCCCTTCTGGCTTTCTGGCTTTACTAGGGATACAAAAGTCACATGCGTTTTGTGCAAGGTGAACTTTACTTTCAATCTTGGTCTTTCCCTGGACCAGCAGTTTGCAGAAGGTTCCTTTCTTGTTCTGCAGGGCAGCAGCAATGAGCTGCCTCTCTCAGGCAGCCATGTGATCAGAAGGGGAAATACCTACAGGCTCCGACGTGCCCTGTTGCTGAAGCTGGCATGTTCAACAGGTTGGGTGCATTCAGTGTACCTCCAGCTTACAATATTTTCTGCTTCCAGTAGGTTTGTGGGTATTGAGGGCCATCATAATGTAGAGGTTATTTGCGTAAACTGGTATCTGTTCTATGGTCTAATGGGTGCCACGATTGTGTGTGTGTGTGTGTGTGTACTTTTTCTTGGTGACTTGGCTGATAACAATGGTCCCTGATCCTGGTGCTGACCGATGTCCCAAAGCTCAGAAGTCAGTTATGTGTTTTGTGGTAGAATTCATGTTGGAAAACTTTTCTTCAGACAAGGGTTGTGGTGCCGTTGGTGGAGAAACAACGTATATTAAATATGAAAGTAGACTGGTGGTGGTCTTCACCTAGCATGTACAAGGCTCTGGGTTCCACCTTCAGCACTACATAAGCACAGATCTTGAAACAGGTAAACATAAAACGAGACTGCGCATTGACCTTGGGTATAGATAAAGTGCCAGATAAGGTGTACTAGATGCAAAGCACAAAAGTGTAAAGGTCTGAAAGTGGCCAAGACCCCAAGGGACGGGGACTGTGGTGGTCAGAGGGAGCTACACTAAAATAGGAATATACTGGAGGGAGCTTGGGTCAGGTGGTACTGTGTTTAGTGGCAAGATCTTATTTCATCCGATTAGCACAGTAATCCTGGCAGGCCAGCCAGGGTCTTTTCCATCTTTGACCGGTTGATGTTATCAATGTCCTATGCTATGAAAAGAGTTGCTCACCTAGTGTGATGGCGCATGCCTTTAATCCTAGCACTTCGGAGACAGAGGCAGGTAGATCTCTGTGAGTTTGAAGCCAGCCTGGTTTACATAGCGAGTTCCAGGACAGCCAGGACTACAGAGAGAGTTTCAGCCTCAAAAATAGCTAGATAAGGGACCAGAGAGATGGCTTAGTGGTTAAGAGCACTGACTGCTCTTCAGGAGGTCCTGAGTTCAATTCCCAGCAACCATACAGTGGCTCACAACCATCTGTCATGGGATC